>NC_064641.1:799904748-800224748 GCF_023864345.2 Schistocerca serialis cubense
GAGGACGTGCGACTGGGTATTAGAGGTACCGGTGTGTACAGCAATCTGGACCACCACCTCTGTAGGTCTCACTGTATGGTGGTACAACATGTGTGGTTTTCATGAGCAATAAAAAGGGCGGAAATGATGTTTATGTTGATCTCTACTGAAATTTGCTGTACAGGATCCGTAATTCTCGGAACCGAGGTGATGCAAAACATTTTTTGATGTGTGTATACCTGCGATGGTCATTATTGTTATTATTGTCATTACTACCCTATCATCACTATCAATGGAAGCAGTGACAGTAGTACAAATAGGGGCCTACAACTCCTATTAACTTTATTAGTTCATAGTCAGTTTTTTTATTCACAGGGCCACTATAGACATTCTAATCATTTTAATATTATTTGTCATATTAAAAATGTTATTTATTAAATAATTATGATTTTAAAAAGGTCCTGTGTTTGATAAACCCTGGTCCGTTGTAAGCGAGGGTCTGAAGGGCATTGTCAGATGAGGTTAAATATATAAATGAAATAAGAAACGGTCCTCGTGTAGCTGTAGCTGTAGAGGTGGACGTCCCACCGGGAGGCGGACACTGGTGTTACCAGCTCCGAGTCCGGCGTTCTGGAGAGGTGCGGAAATAATTTAACGCCGTCCGCGGCGGTGGACACACAGCAGGGGAAGTTATTAGTCACTTGGCCCGCGCGCAGGTGACAGGAAGGCGCGAGTTGTGTGTGCGGAGCACCCATTGTGCCCTTTGTGCGGACAATAAAAGCGGCCGCGCTTCCTCCGGCGCCCCCGCCCCCCACCCCGCCAGCAGTCACCACGTGCCGCGCCTGTTCTCCTCCCCGTTTGGCGGACCTCTCTAATTCCTGTACGCTTGGACTGCTCAATCCGTGTGGGGGGAACACGGAACCTCCCGAAAATCTCATCTCCGATGAGCTCCATACTTCGCTTTGTATCTACACTACTGCCCATTAAAATTGGTACACCACGAAGATGACGTGCTACAGACGCGAAATTTAAACGACAGGAAGAAGATGCTGTGATATGCAAATGATTTGCTTTTCAGTGCATTTACACAAGGTTGGCCCGATGGCGACACCTACAACGTGCTGACATGAAGAAATTTTCCAACCGATTTCTCGTGCACAAACAGCAGTTGACCGGCGCTGCCTGGTGAAACGTTGTTGTGATGCCTCATGTAAGGAGAAGAAATGCGTACCATCACGTTTCCGACTTTGATAAAGGTCGGATTGTAGCCTTTCGCGATTGCGGTTTATCGTATCACGACATTGCTGCTCGCGTTGGTCGAGATCCAATGACTGTTAGCAAAATATGGAATCGGTGGGTTCAGGAGGGTAATACGGAACGCCGTACTGGATCCCAACGGCCTCGTATCACTAGCAGTCGAGATGACAGGCATCTTATCCGCATGGCTGTAACGGATCGTGCAGTCATGTCTCGATCCCTGAGTCAACAGATGGGGACGTTTGCAAGACAAAAACCATCTGCACGAACAGTTAGACGACGTTTGCAGCAGCGTGGACTATCAGCTCGGAGACCATGGCTGCGATTATCATTGACGCTGCATCACAGACAGGAGCGCCTCCGATGGTGTACTCAACAATGAAACTGGGTGCACGAATGGCAAAACGTCATTTTTTCGGATGAACCCAGGTTCTGTTTACAGCATCATGATGGTCGCATCCGTGTTTGGCGACATCGCGGTGAACACACATTGGAAGCGTGTATTCGTCATCGCCATACTGGCGAATTACCCGGCGTGATGGTATGGGGAGCCATTGGTTACACATCTCGCTAACCTCTTGTCCGCATTGACGGCACTTTGAAGAATGGACGTTACATTTCAGATGTGTTACGACCCGTGGCTCTGCCCTTCATTCGATCCCTGCGAAACCCTACATTTCAGGAGGATAGTGCGCGACCGCATGTTGCAGGTCCTGTGCGGGTCTTTCTGGATGCAGAAAATGTTCGAATGCTGCCCTGACCAGTACAATCTCCAGATCGCTCACCAACTGAAAAAGTCTGGTCAATTGTGGCCGAACAACTGGCTCGTCACAATACGCCAGTCACTACTCTTGATGAACTGTGGTATCGTGTTGTAGCTGCATGGGCAGCTGTACCTGTACACGCCATCGAAGCTCTGTTTGATTCAATGCCCAAGTGTATCAAGGCCGTTATTACGGCCAGAGGTGGTTGTTCTGGGTACTGATTTCTCTGGATCTATGCACCCAAATTGTGTGAAAATGTAATCACATGTCAGTCTACCACAATATATTTTTCCAATGAATACCCGTTTATCATCTGGATTTTTTCTTGGTGTAGCAATTTTAATGGCCAGTAGTGTACATCTACGGGAGGCAGTCATGAAGATTTAATGATTAATTCGGAAATATTGTTAATAATTATTTTTTGGTTTATTTGCAGGTACGTGTGCAAGGTGAAAGGCAACCGCTGCTTCACGAGGGTTCATAAATTGCGCAACCACGGACCACGCGTAAGTCACTTGTCAACTCGCAGACAGTCCGCCACAAGTCGAATTTGTGCGGTAGAGTGGTACATCTTTAAAAATAAATATCTGTTGTTGTGGTGCCACCGCAAGGCACCACACTTGCTAGGTTGTAGGCTTCAAATCGGCCGCGGTCCGTCAGTACACATCGGACCCACGAGTCGCCACTGTCGACGCTAGCAGACCGAGCGCCGCCACTCTGCTGGTCTTACGAGGCAAGCTAGCGCACTGCCCAGTTCTACAACCGACTTTAATAGGAATGGTTCACTCGATATAGCTTCAGAGATCTCATTTGCACAGACGATAGTTAGCATAGCCTCCAGCTAGGCCAGTAGCTACGACCTAGCCAGGTGCCACATACAGTTTATGCATTGACAATTGTCCACTAACTTTCTAATGACCTAAGATGTTCCAGATACGTCCCGTCAAGTGCAGTTCATTGATCCTCACGTCAGCCTACGTGCAATTAATGGCCACACCTCGTGATCATACTAAGAGTTAAATTGCGTGACTCAGTCGAGTCACCCTTTTTCCACGAGTTCCATACTTCCACTTCATACATAACAGCTGTGGAGACACTAAGGCTTACTATATGTACACCATACTCCGCAAGCCACCTAATGGTGTGCACTGGAAGGTTCTGCTATCACTAACTGATCCTCCACTTCCCTGTTCCACTCGCGAATGGCTCGTGGGAAGAATGATTGTCGTAAGCTTCTGTATTGGTTCTAATTTCGCGAATGTTCTCGTCTCTTGTAATGTCAGCCAATAGGGTTTGTTGAACATCTCAGTAACACCCTCGCGCCGATTAAACGACACCTTGACGAAATGCGCCGCTCTCCACTAGATCTTCTCTATCTCTTCTATCAGTCTTACCTAGGAAGTCTTGTGTACTCTGCTGCCAAGTACTGTGCACCTGTCTGGTTGGAAAGTGTACATGTGAAGAAGGTAGACACAAAATGGCACCTGTCTGGTTGAAAAGTGTACATGTGAAGAAGGTAGACACAAAACTTAACGACACAATGCGCTGTATTACTGGTTCCATCAAATCAACCCCATGCCACTGGTTACCTGTACTGAGTCACATCCCTCCACCTCACTTAAGGCGGAGACAAGCTCTACTGAAGGAGGCCAAGAAAATCTCTGCATCACCCTCTCTACCACTGCGCCAGTAATTCTGCCATCCGCCACAGTAACGATTGCGATCAAGAAGACCAGCAAGTGTTACTGCAGGACAATTCGTCACGGATGGTTCTGATCTAAATGAAATCTGGAAGCATGAATGGTCAACAAAAACATTGGGAACAAGAGCCCATCACCTTGATCCCACAAAGAAGCCAAAAGGTTTTGATCTACCGAGGAACCTTTGGTGCCGCCTCAACAGGTTAAGGACTGGACATGGTTGTTGTAGGTACTTCAGGTGCAAATGGGGCTGGATCAGTTCACCAATGTGTGAATGTAATCAAGAAGAGCAGACAATTGAAAATTTAGTCCAACGCTGTCCAATTCATTCACACCCTGGAATTCCCGATGACTTGTTCACTCTCACACCCAGTTTAATTCACTGGTTGAGAAACACGGACTTTAAGGTTTAATCTTGACTAATATCATATGTATATTGTATACGATCATTTGCCTTATATCAACTGTATATATTGTATAAAATCACCATACGATTAAATAAAACCTGGTAAAGATCCCATATTAACAAACAGTACTCAAGGATCGGTTGAACAAGTGCCTCATAAGCTACTTCTTTCGTGAGCGAGTCACGTTTGCTTAAGATTCTTCCTATGAATCTTAGTCTGGCATTTGTTTTGTGTTGTGCCAATGGCTTTTGAAACAGTGGTAACACAGGTTCCCTTCAAAATAACAAAGTTAAGCGCTGTCGCGCTTGGTTAACACTTGGATGGTTGGCCATCCGGCCTGCAGAGCGCTGTTGGCAAGCGGTGTCTAGAGAGCTTGTATAGGGAGAGAGTGGCTATAGGCGAAGTTGCCCGTGATTGGTTGATTATCTTTGGCAGAAAAATGGCGCCAAACGTCTCTCGCGCTTCCTATGTACGCCGTGCTTTTGAGTTGAAGTGCAGAGGACTTTTGTAAACTATTAAAAGGCATTTGAATTATTGAGAGACTTGTTATGCGTTGTGCATGCATGTTCGATTTAGCTGTATATCGTTTTTAGTACGTAATTAGATGTTTGCGATCTTAAATACGAGTTGAAATAATGAAGCGTTTTGTGATGTTTGAAGTAAACACGTTAGTAATTGTACAGTATTGTTTTTGACATCTGTAATTCGTTCTGCAGACGTTCGTAAACGATGCCAGGTTGTGCTGCATTTGGTTGTTCCAATAGAGGCTAAGGTGGATTTCGCATGTTAGCATTTCCACGCAATGAAGAAAGACGAAAGCAGTGGGCAGTCGCAGTCAACAGGGCTGACATAAATCGAACCTGAGCCTTGTGGAAACCAACCAAGTACTCTTATCTATGCGAAGTAAATCGTTTTTGCTTTTTACTACATATAAAACAACTTGCAATATACATAGTTAAATTTCAAAACAGACCTGTAAATTGGCTGTGTGAAAATTATTATAACACATTATTCTTATAAACAAAAGTGTTTAACGAATGATTTCGCCATATTGTCTTGTGATTTTGATTCTGTGAGTGTGTACTCCACTACTCCACTACTGACCATTCGAAAGTCCCGCCCGCAATTTGGCAGAAAAATGGCCGCCGTATCGTCCGGTTGGCCACTCTCTCACTATACAGGCTCTCTAGCGGGGTCCAGTCAGCCTCTGGAGGCCAATGGGAAAGCTACCCGACTGAAAAGTAGCGGCTCCGGTCACGAGAGCACACAACGCCCGGGAGTGCTGACTCCTTCATATTCCCATGCAACGACGCCTGTTAGCTGAGAATGACATAGCTGTCAGTTGGTATCGCTTGACTTCCGAGGCCTGTCCTGAGTTTTAGTTTTAGTTTTTTTATGAGGTCGCTTTGGATAGTTGCTCCTAAATATTTTACTGCAGATACTGTTTCGAGCTGTTTGTCATTAATAGTATAGTTGTACAGTAGTGGATTTATTTTTCTATGTATTCATATGTTACATTTATTCACGTTCAGGGTCAACTTTCAGTACCTGTACCATTTATCAGTCTTCTGCAGGCCATTCTGGAAATCGATACTGTCTTCTGGTGTTGCTACTTTCCTAAAGACAACCGCATCATCCACCAACAGTCTTAAAAAGCTTCCGGCGCTTTCTACAAGATCATTTACACACAATGTAAACAGTAACGTTCCTGTCACACTTTCTTTGGGTTCTCTGGAAATTACCTTTACACCCGCTGCTTTTGTTCCGTTAAGAGCGACGTGTTGAGTTCTACCTGCAAGGATGGCTTCAATCCACTCCCGCTTCTGGTCCAATACTCGATAAGCTCGTAGTTTTTTCACTAAAAGTCAGTGCGGGACGGTGTCAAACGCCTGCCTGAAGTCAAGCGACACGGCATTAACCTGAGAGCCGCTGTCTACAGCGCTATGGATCTCTTGGAAGAACAGAGCGAGCGGAGTTTCGCAAGGTCTCTGTTTGCGGAATCCATATTAACTTTTAAAGAGGAGAACTTTGTTGTCCAAAAAAGTCATAATTCTTTAGCATAAAACATGGTCCTTAATTCTACAACAGACTGACATGGACGTTATAGGTCTATAACTGTGTTTGTTCTATGGATCTTCTTGAAAGCGGAATGACCGGCACTTTTTCCAGTAGGTAGGTAACCTTCGTTGTTCCAGCGGTTTACGATAAACTGATCCTCGAAGGGGAGCAAGTTATTTGTATAATCTTTGTGGAATCTTATGGGTATCTGGTCCTGAAGCCTTTCCACTACTAAGCGAATGTAGCATTAAGAAAACAGTCTTAATCGCGTTTTTTATTTATTTAGTGCCGACCGGTTTCAGACCATCGCAGTGGCCAACTTCAGGGCGAACTTAATGTGAGATTAAAATATATATCTTAGATAAAACTAATGATAACTATCTTAAAAGAGTGGATCACGTGCTCATAGCGTGCTGTATAAACCCAGACGTCAGGTAAAGTCCTTACAGTCTCCTGCCACACCCTGGTATGACGTGACGCCACCAGCAGTCAACCAGTGGATAAAACATTATATTTACGAAATACACTCTTTTAAGATAGTTACCATTACTCTTATCTAAGATATATATTGTAATTTCACAGTATTTTCGCCCTGAAGATGGCCCCTGCGATGGGCTGAAATCGGTCGGTACTAAATAAATAAAAAACGCGATTAAGACTGTTTTCTTAATACTAAGTTAATGTATATTAATTGCTGTTACTCCATAACCATGTTGTCCAAACATCTAAGCGAATGTAGTTGCTTTTCTATTCCGCGATCGGTTATCTCAGTATCTCCCATTCCGACGTTCCTACGATGACTGAAAGGAGAGACTGTGTTGAGATCTTCCCAATTTCTGAAAACCGAATTCATTATTTCGGCGTTCTCTCTATTATCTACCGTTTCGGTGCCAGTATGGTTTCTGAGGGAATGAATAGATTATTTTGAACTGCTTGCGATTTTACATAAGACCAATACTTCTTACCGTTTTTACTCGCACCGACTGACAAAATAACGCTAGGATTTGACTTGTTTCGAATCTGAGATAAAGTTCTCTTTGTTTACGTAACAATTTTTTGACACGGCTGTTAAACCATGGTGGGTCTTCCCCATCCTTTAAGACCTTGCTCTAAACATACTTGTCTGAGGCATATTGAAAGATGCTTTTATATACTTTTCTTTACATTTTTGTTCGACATCTTCGTCTTCATCCTTGAATGTTTGACGCTGAATATTCAGATACTCTGCAATTTGTATCCTGTCATTCTTGCTAAGCAAAAATATCGTCGTATCTTTCTTAACACTCCTTGTAAAGCTGACAGTCATAGATGATGTCACAGCCTCATGATCACTAATTCCATAAGTTCAGGTTGCTAAGTAGTCTAAGACATTGGTTCTCTAATTATCTGCTGAAAGTAATTTTCGGACGAGACGTTCAGAATAATGTCACACGAGTCCCTATCTCTGGCACCGGAACCGGTTTTTGTCAGCCAGTGTCTACCAATCAGAGCACTGACCGAGTACCTTTCAGTTGGACGCCTTGTGCAGTTCTCAGCACAAAGCATTCCCTTCCTGGGCAGCACATCTGGCAGAAGTGATGTAGATCCATATCTTGTGTACCTGATACAGACGCATTTGTCCTGCTCAGATTGCAGAGCTGCGCCACTCCCTAATTTGGGGCGTTGAATCATCTGGCGCCAATCAAGCAAAACGAAGTCAAATGGAGAGATGTGCCGTCATTGTGGTGACTAAGCATTATGAAATAAGAACACTTGTTCATAGTGGAAGAGCGCTTATTCTGGAAGCTGACAAATCGGAAAAAGCTAGCTAGCGCGTCCTAAGAGTGAAGTCGGGTAATACAACAGCTCCAGAAGCTGACTGAACAAGAAGAGCGGAAGGAATGAAACCATCGCCATGCAATAGCGGCATTTGACTACTAAAACCTGTTGTCTCTTCCGGGGAGGTGGCGGAGCTGCTGCTGGAGAAATACTGGCTGTCAGACTCTCACAAATATCGCCCCCCCCCCCTTCCACACAAACCAGAACTCAGACGCAGAGGTATTCAGTTGCTCCAAGATTTTCACCGATGTTCCCTGTACACGTTATCAGGATGTTTATGTGATGCCAGTTACTGCCATCTCCATCAGCTGTTTGAGATAGAGGCTACTGAAACGCCTGATGGAGTATCCACTCATCAGCGATGGACTTTGTCTCCACGCACCAAGTGAGGTGGTTAATGATTAGCACAATGGACTCGCAGTTTGGAGGATGACAGTTAAAAACCTGCATCTGACCATCCAGATTTAGATTCTCTGTGATTTACTTAAATCACTCCAAGCAAATGATGGGATGCTTCCTTTCGAAGGTCATGACCGATTTCATTCCCATCCTTGAGACAATCCGAGCTTGTCTCCGCATCTAATGACCTCACTGTCGATGGCACATTAAACCCAATCTTCCATCCTTCCTTATAACATAAGCAGGCAAATGCCTTTGCTGTGGATTGTGTGTATGTGCAGATGACTTGGTGCCTTCACACCACCGGGTCCCCCTCTGGGTGACTGCTTCCTGCTAGAAGCAGAGCTTTCATCAACGCCGATCACCACATGCCTTCGATGTTGATTATGCTGGAGACTACGATCTGAGTATCCTTCTGCCCTGGTCCACTCCATGGCTTGAGGTGAGCCAACAGCCTGGACAACTTAGTCATACATCGGCTGTAGCGGGTATCTGTTGAGAGGCCAGACAAACGTGTGGTTACTGAAGAGGGGCAGCAGCCTTTCCTGTAGTTGCAGGGGCGTCTGGATGATTGACTGATCTGGCCTTGTAACACTAACCAAAACGGCCTTTCTGTGCTGCTACTGCGAACGGCTGAAAGCAAGGAGAACCTACAGCCGTAATTTTTCCCGAGGGCATGCAGCTTTACTGTCTGGTTAAATGATGATGGCGTCCTCTTGGGTAAAATATTCCGGAGGTAAAATAGTCCCTCATTCGGATCTCCGGGCGGGGACTACTCAAGAGGAAGTCGTTATCAGGAGAAAGAAAACTGGCGTTCTACGGATCGGAGCGTAGAATGGCAGGTAGGTTAGAAAATTTAAAAAGGGAAATGGATAGGTTGAAGTTAGATATAGTGGGAATTAGTGAAGTTCGGTGGCAGGAGGAACAAGACTTTTGGTCAGGCGAATACAGGGTTATAAATACAAAATCAAATAGGGGTAAAGCAGAAGTAGGTTTAATAATGAATAGGAAAATAGGAATGCTGGTAAGCTACTACAAACAGCATAGTGAAAGCATTCTTGTGGCTAAGATAGATACGAAGCCCACGCCTACCACAGTAGTACAAGTTTATATGCCGACTAGCTCCGCAGATGACGAAGAGATTCATGAAATGTATGATGAGGTAAAAGAAATTATTCAGTTAGTGAAGGGAGATGACAATTTAATAGTCATTGGTGACTGGAACTCGATAGTAGGAAAATTAAGCGAAGGAAACGTAGTAGCTGAATATGGAATGGGGCTAAGGAATGAAAGAGGAAGCCGCCTGGTAGAATTTTGCACAGAGCATAACTTAATCATAGCTAATACTTGGTTCAAGAATCATAAAAGAAGGTTGTATACATGGAAGAATCCTGGAGATACTAAAAGGTATCAGATAGATTATATAATGGTAAGACAGAGATTTAGGAACCTGATTTTAAATTGTAAGACATTTCCAGGGGCAGATGTGGACTCTGACCACAATCTATTGGTTATGAACTGTAGATTAAAACGGAAGAAACTGCAAAATGTGGGGATTTAAGATGGGACCTGGATAAACTGACTAAACCAGAGGTTGTACGGAGTTCCAGGGAGAGCATAAGGGAACAATTGACAGGAATGGGGGAAAGAAATACAGTAGAAGAAGAATGGGTAGCTCTGAGGGATGAAGTAGTGAAGGTAGCAGAGGCTCAAGTAGGTAAAAAGACGAGGGCTACTAGAAATCCTTGGGTAACAGAAGAAATATTGAACTTAATTGATGAAAGGAGAAAATATAAAAATGCAGTGAATCAAGCAGCCAAAAGGAATACAAACGTCTCAAAAATGAAATCGACAGGAGGTGCAAAATGGCTAAGCAGGGATGGCTAGAGGACAAATGTAATGATGTAGAGGCTTATCTCACCAGGGGTAAGATAGATACTGCTACAGGAAAATTAAAAAGACCTTTGGAGAAAAGAGAACCACTTGTATGAATATCAAGAGCTCAGATGGAAACCCAGTTCTAAGCAAATCAGAAAGGTGGAAGGAGTATATAGAAGGTCTATACAAGGGCGATGTACTTGAGGACAATATTATGGGAATGGAAGTGGATGTAGATGAAGATGAAATGGGATAAATGATATCGCGTGAAGAGTTTGACAGAGCACTGAAAGACCTGAGTCGAAATAAGGCCCCTGGAGTAGACAACATTCCATTAGAACTACTGACAGCCTTGGGAGAGCGTCCTGACAAAGCTCTACCATCTAGCGAGCAAGATATACGAGACAGGCGAAATACCCTCAGACTTCAAGAAGAATATAATAATTCCAATCCCAAAGAAAGCAGGTGGTGACAGGTGTGAAAATTACCGAACTATCAGTTTAATAAGTCACGGCTGCAAAATACTAAAGCGAATTCTTTACAAACGAATGGTTATTCAATCTGTATATTGAGCAAGCAGTGAAGGAAACAAAAGAAACATTTGCCGGCCGCGGTGGTCTAGCGGTTCTGGCGCTGCAGTCCGGAACCGCGGGACTGCTACGATCGCAGGTTCGAATCCTGCCTCGGGCATGGGTGTGTGTGATGTCCTTAGGTTAGTTAGGTTTAAGTAGTTCTAAGTTCTAGGGGACTTATGACCTAAGATGTTGAGTCCCATAGTGCTCAGAGCCATTTGAACCATTTTGAAAAGAAACATTTGGAGTAGAAACCGACTTCGGGGAAGATCAGTTTGGATTCCGTAGAAATATTGGAACACGTGAGGGAATACTGACGCTACGACTTAGCTTAGAAGCTAGATTAAGGAAAGGTAGCATTTGTAGACTTAGAGAAAGCTTTTGACAACGTTGACTGGCATACTCTCTTTCAAATTCTGAAGGTTACAGGGGTAAAATACAGGGAGCGAAAGGCTATTTACAATTTGTATAGAAACCAGGTGGCAGTTATAAGAGTCGAGGGGTATGAAAGGAAAGCAGTGGTTGGGAAGGGAGTGAGATAGGGTTGTAGCCTATCCCCGATGTTATTCAATCTGTATATTGAGCAAGTAGTGAAGGAAACAAAAGAAAACTTTGGAGTAGGTATTAAAATCCATGAAGCAAAGGATTTGGAACAGCAGTTGAACGTATTGGATAGTGTCTTGAAAGGAGTATATAAGCTGAACATCAACAAAAGCAAAACGAGGATAAGGGAATGTAGTCGAATTAAGTCGGGTGATGCTGAGGGAATTAGATTAGGAAATGAGACATTTAAAGTAGTAAAGGAGTTTTGCTATTTGGGGAGCAAAATAACTGATGATGGTCGAAGTAGAGAGGATATAAAATGTAGACTGGCAATGGCAAGAAGAGCGTTTCTGAAGAAGAGAAATTTGTTAACATCGAGTATAGATTTCAGTGTGAGGAAGTCGTATCTGAAAGTATTTGTATGGAGTGTAGCCATGTATGGAAGTGAAACATGGACGATAAACAGTTTGGACAAGAAGAGAATAGAAGGTTTTGAAACGTGGTGGTACAGAAGAATGCTCAAGATTAGATGGGTAGAACACATAACTAGTGAGGAGGTATTGAATAGGATTAGGTAGAAGAGAATTTGTGGCACAACTTGACTAGAAGAAGGGATCTGTCGGTAGGACATGTTCTGAGGCATCAAGGGATCACCAATTTAGTATTGGAGGGCAGCGTGGAAGGTAAAAATCGTAGAGGGAGACCAAGAGATAAATACACTGAGGAGATTCGAAGGATGCAGGTTGCAGTAGTTACTGGGAGATGAAGAAACTTGCACAGGATAGAGTAGCATGGAGAGCTGCATCAAACCAGTCTCAGGACTGAAGCCACAACAACAACAACAACATCATAATGATAATATTTACTACGGGAAAAAGTACACTTCGAAAGTGTGTTATTTGTTGATTGCTTAGTCATGAAAAGCGCGGACTAAGGCGGGAGAGTAATGTTTTTCTGTTGGCCGTTAAGAAAACTGACCAATCGGAACGGATTATTCTTCGCGCGTCTATTCTCTTAGAGATATAGAATGCTTACAGCAGTCAAAAGAAGTCGGAGTCCAGTCTTTCAATGGTGCGATCGTGTGTAGTATGAGCTTCGAAGGAAGTTATAATTTGCCGGTTTTAGTTGTGCTACACGTTTCAAAAGCGTTTAAAAGTAAAGGCATATTCATTCCGGTGTGTTTTTTAAAAGTACGGATTTTTTTCGTAGTTTTGTGTTTGAGAAAAGACAGTAATTCCGCGTGGCATATTGAACAGATCTGTGACTAAAAACGTGAGTGCATTAGATATCGATAAACTCAATAGTATGGCAAGTATTTACATTTAACAGCAGTCCGTGCTTAGTAGCTGTTCATATTTCTGGAAATACATTACCATAGACTCGCTAAAGTGAATGAAAGGGTTTGTGAATGACTGTGTTAAGATCAGCACGGGCTTGGCAGTGAACGTGTACAATATCAAGGTTCAGAATATACCAAAGTTTTGCCAGGACTTCCACCTTTCATTCAAAATTAAGACCTTTTCCCGATTTTTGGAATAGTTCCATTGTATGCAGGCTGGGGTCAGTGGCAGTAAGGTAGGTTTCTGCTCGGCTTTCCTACCGGCGATCTGCTGCAACGAGTTCCCAGGTAGGTGCAGATAATGGACGGAAGAAACCGCGTCGCCCGCACCGTGTGCAGTTGGAGTGATATGGGACCCCTGATACGTCTAGATTCGACTCTGGAAGGTGACACACGTAAGCATCCTGTCTGATCACCTGCAGCGTTTCATGTCCATTGTGAATTCTGACGGACTTGGTCAATTCCAGCAGGACACTGCGACACCGCACACGTTCAGAATTGCCACAGAGTGGCTCCGGGAACGCTCTTCTGAGTTTAAACACTTCCACTGGCAAACAAACTCCCCAGACATGAACATTGTTGAGCATACCTGGAATGCCTTGCAACGCGCTCTTCAGAAGAGATCGCCACCCCCTCGTACTCTTACAGATTTATGGAGGGCGCTGCTGGCTTCATAGTGTCAACTCCCTCCAGCACTACATCAGACATTAGTCGCGTCCATACCGAGTTGTGTTGCAGCACTTCTGCGTACTCGCTGCAATCTTACACGGTATTAGGCAGGTGTACCAGTTTCTTTGACTCTTCAGTGTATATTCTACTAGCGCCAAACGTATAGGTCGAACATGAGCGACAGTGAAGAAATTTGGCTTTAGCACGAATGAACAGGACGTATTACAACGTGTTAAATAAGAGCATTCGTGGTACGAAACGTATCATTTAATGATATCAGTACCTCCTAGTTCAGACGCAATATTTTCTACAATATTCAGTCCACATCCTACTTCGAACTGAGCAGGTGACAGCATGTCGGATGCAGTCTCGTGTAGTCACGAGAGAAGAGACGCACTCGGACGTAGAAGATAAAGTGGGGGCCTTCGCTACTGTTCCGCCTGTAGCGGTGAATAATTAAAGTCACTGAGACGCATAAAAGGTGGAAATCCCCTTTATCGGATTTTCCACAGCTGGATTTGTGTGAGTATCGATCGCCTCCGACTGCAGCGTCGTGCCAGGCATGAGTCGAAAAACTGCCGGTTGACCTGCAAATGCACTCTCCGTCCTTCCCGGGCCTCACGTCCATTGCACTTTTAAAAACTGTCTACAAAAAATTGTCTATCTTTGAGGGAATTATAATGTTTGTTGACTGTCAGAGATTTCGCATATTGATCACAAATATATTTCATTTTTAGTTGGTATTGTGGAAAATGATGAGAGGAGGGCATCATCACATGTACTGAAAAGATTAAATCAGTACTTTGCTTCCACTTTTACTAGTAGTTTATAGTAGATTTAAAGATTACAGTATTTTGCCCTGCTACCAGTTTCATAATCCGTTAGCAACGAAGTCTACGTAATTTAAACTTCAGTATGTGTAATCAACTATCACCAGTTCCAAATCTTATTAGACTTCGTTTTTTAGCTGAATAATCGTTTTCGCGTAGCTTATCTGCTTCTCGTGGAATTCTCTGCATTCGAAACTGCATCTTAAAATTAAGTTAATATAATAAATTTTATTTACGTCGAAACTAAACTGAAAAAAAACTCTATCTAAACTGAGCGTCATTTTGTAATTTATTTGGCGCTGATAAGAAAACATTTCTTGTAGGTTGCACGAACTACGAAACGAATACCAGATTATGATCGAAGCAGAAAAAATGAATTAAAATTTGTACTGCGGCCGAGACTCGAACCAGTGCCTTCTTGCTTGGTAGACATAAATGCTTACCATTACACCGCCGCAGTAAGATGGTCAACTTTGGTGCACGACCTACGTAAGGTGAGTGCCCTCCCCAAATGGTTAGTATTTCTGCCTAGCAAGAAGGAGGACCCGGGAGCGAGTCCCGGCTGTAGCACAAGTTTTAATTCATTTCGTCTGCTTCGATCATTATTGTAGATAATGAAAAGAGACTTAAATGTCTCATGGAAACATTTAATTATAAGAATACCAGATTGTTACAAACGCCAGTATCACTTTAAATACAGAAGCCATAAACATACAATATATTCAGCAGTAGGCCTTATCTTCGATAAGGAAAACAAAGGATACAAACCGTTGACCTGTCTATAGGATACTCACGCCAATCGCCAGAAGTAATTGCAGGATATCATGCGAAACCTAAATCAGTATTAGACTGGTTTATCATGCACTTCTATGCCTCGTTCGATTTAATTGTCATTAATGTGTCACAGACAGAAAGAATGCAACGCTATTGAATAGTGTCGCATTACCACAGACGCTGAGGGCAAAGAATAACCTTTGAGAATTTCAGCACAACCTACAGAACGTTTTGATTGAATGTTGTTTTAACTGCTACCATTATAGCGCTTTAGTACAAGTTCATGTAATCCATTCCGAGAAGTTAAGAACCCGACACTAAGCCCTTGCAAGATGAGGTATGTTGTCATGACTATGTCTGTTTGTTAAAAATTATATTTATTTCGTTTTTAGCTCAATATGACAACAAACAGTTAACTATGGTCAATACAAAAATATGATTATGAAGGATAAATCGCAACTGCGTTTCCTCTTAGAATTAAAATATACATGAACTTGTTTTATATGTCACAGTTTTAATTCGACAGCTTTATAGTGTACAATGAACACATTGGCGGAAATTATTTCTCTGATAGGACAATTAATCCGTGTAAACTTAAGGCGTGAACAAAGAAACAGATGTAAATGAAACAAACTTCTGCGCGCCACTTCTTTATTATTCTGCTATGTTTTTTCGTAGTTCACACCATCTTTATCAGGTAGAAAATCACAAGAATTATGTTATTTCGATGGTGAGGAGTAAAATGAGCTTTCATCAGAAACGGCGCCACTGAATACAGAGAAATATATACAAGAATCTCTTACAGCAAGACTAAAATAATTTTTAAACAATGCTTCACAAAGAAAGTTATACAAATTAACAGTGCAGTCTTCGAGCCAGTTCAGGAGTATTTGTATTTCGCATGGCTGAAGAGCGTAGTTACATGACCAGGAAAAGACATAAACAGAATTAGAAAGATGACCTGAAGCACTTTTTATAAACTACACTGATTTTTTAGATATAAAAGTCTAATGTGAAACGGAAAGCTAATAACCAGTGTATATTGCCAGTTTTGATCTATGGCCGGAAGTCATCCACTTTCCATACATTTCATTCAAAAACTGGAAGATTCTCTGTGAGGACTGGTAGAATGCGTCATTGGAATTCTTGGAGAGACGGAGACGTTTGGATGTAATGAGCAGGTGTAATGCGTACTGAAATGAACAGAACGCAAATAAAATGCTGCTTAGAGCAAGTGATAGCAGATGCTCATCGCTGCACCATTGATGTCATAGTTTTCAATGTACCAGGCGGATTACAGTAGGAGTTAAACGAGGTGAAATTAACCTTCGGATGATGATGATAATTAGTTGTTACCTAATCATCAGGGAACGAGTACAAAACCATAAATCAATTCAGTGGCTCGTTTCCCAACTTAGATATTTGGTCGTATGCTGTTGCATTGTGCTGTCATGAAAATCTTTGAAATAATAAAATTCCAGTCTAATGAACAACTAGTGATTAAATATTCAAGAACAAATAAAAATAAATTATTAAATAAAGAAGATATAAGAAAGGTCCTTTAGGACAAAAGTGTATCCTGACCATAGTGTTAAGATACACCCTCAATTTTATTTAACATGAATGGTGGCATAGTTCAGTAACAAATGTCTGTACTGGCTCTCCTGATTACACATTCTCAGAAAAATCCCACAGTGTAATAACTGGTGTCCTCGTCATTACTAGTTTCATTAGATTTGTCTTCTCTCTCTTCTTTATTTTTTCTGCTACAATCATCAATACCCACCCACATCTCTACATCACCCAAAATTGCACCCATTTTGGACATAGCTATTTCGTACAATTCTCTTCTGTTTTCACTGTTCAACATATTGTAGTTCTGTCTGGTGCTATTCATTGCGTTGGCTCTAGCCGCCCTCCATTCTATGGAATGTGGCGTCCAACTTTAGTTCGTGATATTATTTAGGTCTTCGGAGAAATACTCTCGACGAATCCCAAAACCGTGTAAAATTGCAGGTTTGTACCATCAAACCACACAACACTTCCGAACGACTTGCGTCTTTATAATCACTGAATATTTCTTTTGAAATGGAAATGAGCGTTTGGCGTCATTGGCCGGGAGGCCCCTTGCGGGGCAGGTCCGGTCGCCCTGGTGCAGGTCTTATTACACACGACGGCACATTGGGCGACCTGCGCGCCGGATGGGGATGAAATGGTGATGAAGACAGCACAACACCCAGTCTCTGAGCGGAGAAAATCACCGACCCAGCCAGGAAACGAAGCCGGACCCGTAGGACGGCAGTCCGTCACGCAGACCACTCAGCTATTGGGACGGACTTTTGAAATGATAATCATTTTGTGCTTTTATATGTATTTATTTTCTTCAATACCATAAAAAATAGATTACTGCCTTAATGGCGGCTTCCAACAACTTCCTCTCAATCCGACATAGAGCATCTCCCTTCCAATGTCCAACATGGAATAATTATCTCTTTGCCGCAGCTTAATACAGTCTGTATATCTTTGTTATCGAGTTCGAACGAAGATTCTTAAATTCCACAAAGTATTTATCTCTCGCGCAGGTATTTTACATATATCATTGTATTAATAGTCCGTCGCACATTGTTTGTGGGGTTTGCATCATGAAACGCTACACGCGTGTATCGCATGCTCGTCATCACAGCCTGTGGCGGCCACGGGGCTCTGCTCGCTTGCGCCCCTAGGCGCACCCTCCGGCTATAAAGCCGTCCTTATTCACAAGAATACAGTGAATAATACAGGTTATAAACTCTCTTAAGCTATTGCGCCTTGCTCCCCGAGAGGAGCTCACAGGGGCGCCGGTTACCGATGTTCGTGTAACCGCTATAACCTTAATATTATTACACAGTATAAACAATAAAATACATGAATTAGAATAAAAGACGGAATTGCTCCCGATATTGAAGCCCCGGGAGTCGGGGCAAACTAAGCATTACCTACTAACTAACCTACGCCCTCCCTGTACTTCGGCCTTGTCGACGTCATGTTTTCAAACAGGCCGAAGATACACGATGTTCCACAGAGCACCCGCGTGCTAATGGTGCTTAACTCCCGCCTGCGGAAGCCAAGTTGTAGGAGCTGGCGGGCTGATGTAGGTGCCCAAGTCCCCCTCCAATTCAGGGTCACTGTTTCAAACTGTATGCTACTGGCTGCGGGTCGGAGAGCGCCGACGGCACGCCGCACCAACGGGACATCGTATTTCGCCGCCTTCTGCCGGTGACACCAGTCGGTGTCGAGGTGGTCGCCGACAATTTGCGCATCGATGACATGCGCCACGCCGTCCCTTGACGCTACGACGTCGGGCTTGCGGACTCCCTCTGGCGTCCGGAGGTGTGGCTCGACAGACACGTCGAACCCTCGTTGAGCCAGCCCGCGCGCGACGTATTTCACTACCGCGTCGTGACGCCGCACCCGGGCTCGGCTGGTGAGCCCGCAGCCCTGGACGACGTGGTTCGCGGTCTCGACGGCGTTGCACCTTACGCGACACATCTGCTCCCTGCCTCGGCCGCGACTCCTGCGCGCTTTGGATGGTAATGCGTTGATGCGCGTGCGGATGCACGCCACGTAGTCACGGCCAGACAGGAAACGACTGGTGTCCTCGACCCACCTGTGTTGGCCTGATGTCCTGGCTGACGACGAAAGGGCCGCCCCGTCGAAGGTAATATGCAGGCGCGCCGCCCACATCTCACCAACTTTTGCAGCCGATTGCAGCAGATGGCCCTCCCACGTGAGGTGTCGTTCTAGCGCCGCCACTTCGTGTCGTGCCTCCCCCAGGTCTGCGTCGGTGGTGGAGGTCTCGAGCTGTAGCAGGGTGAGGAGCCTGCCCCGCCTCAGGGTTGGCCCCATCCAGCGGGCTGATGGAATCCCGATGCCCCCATGGGCTATTGGAGCGTGAAAGTAGCCCAAGGGGGTATCAGCTGGGAGGCGGAACCATCTCCTCACCGCAGCCCGAACGCAGTTGTCCATGGCCTTGAGCGCACCGATGCGAGTGCGACTCAGGGATAGGCCATGGTACAGGCCCGGGAGAAGAACCTCACGAAGTGCAAAAAGCCGCAGCTGCCGCTTCAGCGGCGCCCGCGTGATGATCGACAGCTGCTCCTCTATGTGGTGTCTCGGATGGAAGAGACACCGCCCCGAGGAGGAGAACTGCAGTCCAGGGTAGCGGAAGGTCTCACCCACTCCCAACGCCGGCGTGGTGGTGTCGCCGGCAGTAAAGGTGACGCTAGCATCCACCTTCACTTTCTTCTCGCGGCCGAACGCCACGAGTGCGAGGGTGAGACACTTCCGCGGGTTAACCCGCAGCCCCAGTTGGTCGAGGGCTGCCACCGCTGCGTTGATGAGGGACTGCAGGCCCCCCCTCGTGAAGGCGAAGAGCAGGATGTCGTCCGCGAAGGCCGCCGCGTTGATCTGACGGCCCAACACCTTGACACCAATGTGTGAGGGCAGCTGTTCTAAAACAGAGTCAACAGCGAAATTAAAAAGGAGAGGGGACAAAGGATCTCCTTGCCGAACACCTCTCGCTGGCCGCACGGCCGGGGACTCGTCGCCGCCCCCCGCAATTACCGTCGTGCTGTCCGCATAGCAGCCCTCGATATAGTCGATGAATTCGTCCGGCAGACCATGGGCTTTAAGCACAGGGCGGAGGGCCGCATGGTCCAACGAATCGAACGCCTTAGACACATCGAGAGATGCCATGAAAGAACGACAGCGGCGGACGGCGCCGACGAGCACCCGGTCGAGGAGGAAAGTATTCTCCAGCATCCCATCCCTTGGGATGAAAGCCCGCTGACGTTCGTCCACAGCACACATCCGCATAAGGCGAGTCGCCAGAACCTTATGGAAGGTTCTGGCTAACACCGAGCAGACGGTGATGGGCCGAAAGTCAGCGGGGGATGCTGGGGCGGCTGTCTTAGGGAGCAGGGAGGTCCTGGCTCGGAGGAGGGAAGGGGGAAGCTTACGGGTAAGCAGGAAAAGGTTTAGGAGTTTGGTGGTAACCTCCGCCGGAAGGCGGCGCAGCTGCACCGGCGAGAGGCCGTCAGGGCCGGCAACGGAGCCTCTGGGCGGCAAGGCAGCCGCAACCTGTAGAGATCGGCCTCCACAGGCGCTCAAAGTCAACAGACTCCGAGCGCGGTAGAAGCCGGTCGGGAATGGAGCCTGCGGTGGAGGGTGGCTCCGTCGTAAAGAGGCTGCGCCAGAAGTCCACCAGCCCAGGGATGTTCGACGGCGGCTGGAGCAGGGTGCCATCCAGGAGACCACGCACGCAGCGTGCGCGGTTCTTCCTGAAGGCGTCCTGGCATCTGGCATACTCCCACCGGCGGCGCTTCCGCTTGGAGAGCGGAGGGCCACCATCAGGCCGCTGCTTGGATGGCGGGCGCAGCGTCTTCTTCTTCTTTCCTCCTGCTTCCTCAGAGCCGACAGCACGGAGGGCCTCGGGCAGCCCAGCCGTATCCGCTTAGTGGAACTGTTCACCCTTGTGGCTGTCCTTCAGGTTTCGCCTTTCCGAGCTGCTTTTAACCTCTAAATATTGTGCCTAAAGGCCTATATGTGAACAATGTTGTAAGTAAATTTCGAGGTCGTTCCTTTGCCTGTTCAAATGTTTGCGTATATACTTGATTCGCCGAGGGAAATATTAAAGAAACTTGCGTTCTGATTGCCATCTCCTCTGACTTCTATTTTTAATTATAACTCACTATTCTTTAACTGATTTCGCAACTGCGATGAAGGTCAACCATCAGCTGTAGAATGGAATGGCGGCAATGAAAATTTATGCCAGACCGGGACTCAAACCGGATTTCCCGCTTATCGACAGCGGTCGCCTTACCATTTAGCTATCCGAGGACGACTCACGGCCAGACCCAATTACCATACGTCGTCAACAATGCCTCTACAAGCTGTACCCGTACATCCATTGTGTATATTCACGTACAGGTCAGACGTTGTATTTGAAAGTCGCTTGCTCGGTATCGGCTACTGCAATGCCTTTGTGTGGTGTGCGTACTGTAAGACCTTCAGTACACATACCATCAGATTATTTGACTTGTCGCTCTAACGAAGTAGGCGAGGGTCAGCAATATGTCTCGTGGTCTTATCGTGGCGTGTTTATCCTCTGCCCTTAGGTCAGATGATAGAAATGACACTTGCACGCTTAGAGTAGCAGATTGACGGTGACCAACTTTAAACAGAACTTGATTAATGTTCACACACACTTATTAAAATAATAACAAGCATAAAAATTACTTAACTTGGTTCTGGATGCTATTTACAATTGACAAACTGAAGTTCCTTTGGTACTGGTACGATAATCTTATTCTCAAATATATCTCTGATAATTAACAAAAGTGTCTATACATTTATCTCCATGGCTATGTAGAGGAATATGGTAATCTTATTAGGCGCAGACTGAAAGTTGACTGTAGACTGGTACAGACAAATTTAGAACTCGTACCGACTGGTACAGACTAATGCAGACTGGTACAGACAAATGCAGACTGGTACAGACAATTGCAGACTGACTAATCGGAGGTCTGTACACTCGTTATAATACCTTGCGCGTTCATGTATCACTGCGCGAGTGTGATCCATGAGGAGAAAAGGTTCTACGTTAGCAGTAATCTCTTTGGCTGCGTTACATGTTAATACACGGATCGGCGGAAGTAGAATTTGGTCCGTCTCTATGGCAGCGCCATCTCGTAGTGCGGAGACAGACGAGCGCTGCACCTGCGCTGTTGTGTTTAGCAGGGCGCACTCTAGTTGGAAAGTTGTGTACAAGCTGACTACGCGGAACTATGTACACAACACTTTGTTATTCTGATTATGATGCATAGTTCCTTTGGACCATGGATACGTGACCAAAGGAACTCTGCATCGTAATCAGAATAACACAGGCACTGCAGTATCGTCTCATTTGAGCCGTGGTGGCTGGCTCTAGGGTGTTCGACTTGCATCGCTGATATTGATGTTCGGCTGTCCTGCTGTCTTTAACTGCTACCCCGGCGGGTTTTCCTGGAACGTGTGAGAATGAGACTCCGGTCGGCGTTCAACGAACCAACTTGTGTTGAAAACAAGCCTGCGTCCCAAACCGTGGTGCATGGGCTTCGCCGTGCTCGCCGCCCTTGTCTTTTGGTGTGTGCCGGATGTACGGTGACGATCATTGGGCGCCTTGACGTGCAAAATTGTGGTGGGTTCGTCGTCTCACGTTTAACAGCTTCTCAGCTCGTAATTTGCAAGCTCCGAGTTACGTATGACTTTTATTCTGTGTTCAAGTAAGAAGATTGTTGAAACTTAATTGTGGCATGGGTAGCCGCCGGAGACGGTTCTGAACTTGGTTCCACAGTGGCTATTTTAAGGAGGCTGATGTTGCTCAATCCGTTTTTGATCATCCGTGGAGTATGTGTTTTAAGTCGTTTTCATGCAAATTTGAACTTGATTTTAGGACATATTTTACACTTTGGGACTGGCTGCGGTTGTGTACGTGCCTGGCAGCCGTAGAGATAATGGTTTAATCATTTGTCACGGCAGCATTTGGTATGTTGTTTATTTAATGTCGAAAGTATCTTAAGGCATCTTGGAGTGATCTCTAAGTTTGCTGCTAATTTACTAGGAGACGGGTAATGTAGAGTATTGCTCCTTAAGAATTTGGGGGCGTGCTTGTTATATATTCCAGTGTACGGTGATTTGACCTTTTTTTGATTGCAATCCATTTGTGCTGCAGGCCATTTCTTATGACTGCTCGTTTCCTGGCGTCGGCGCGGTTATGGATTTTTGTAAGGACCGCTCATTGTGGGGCCGGTCGGATTAAATATATACATCCTGCTATGTGACCCAGTGCACAAGCCGTGGGGAGTGAACGCTCGTATTGCCTGCCGGACGTAGCGTTATTGCTTCCAAACACTGCTATGGGCCATAACGCTGTTCTCTAAAGTTAAGTGAGGCCACCCTTTTAATATTGGCGTTTCTTTAAGTCAATTTATAGGTTGAGTTATTAATAGCCCTTTTATTTAACACTTATGTTAATCATTTATGTATCTTTAAGGAACGTGCAACTTGTTATTATTTCTGTGCACAAGTTATGCGACCTTGGTTGGCCCACTTTGTATTTTTAGTATAAGCATGTTTCACTGTGGACCTTTATGGAGGCAGTTCAGTTTTATTAAGCTTTAAGATCTCTTTTCTCTTTATGAAGTTGTGGTATTATGTGGCTGTGTAACTTTGGTTGGAAGTGTATAGTGTTATTAGTTTCTTGAGATATGGTTAAACAAGAATGATTGTTTGTGACTGATTATTCACCGTGCCTACTATCTATGATTTTGGTTGCGCACGCAAAATAGTATGATTCTTATTCGTGTTTATGTAATTCAATCAAAGTGAAGATTTGTATATTGCATCAGTAAGAGGGCAAGTGTTCGAACTGAAGTTTATAATAAAATCAAATTAAAATTGTAAAACAATCACAAGCTTGTCCACTACCAGTGATCGCGGG
Source organism: Schistocerca serialis cubense (assembly GCF_023864345.2). NCBI lineage: Eukaryota > Metazoa > Arthropoda > Insecta > Orthoptera > Acrididae > Schistocerca > Schistocerca serialis. The sequence goes on from NC_064641.1 coordinate 799,928,254, forward strand.
CTTCCTATTTCCTTCAAATAACTGTGGTGACATTGTAATTTTGATTTTCTAAAGAATTAGGTAGTACCAATGTTCACTATTCTTTGTTTTAGCTTAAATTGTCATTGTATCCGTTCTATGGATGTAAGAAAATTTGTCAGGTCCCCCAGCTTGGGTGTCTATCCTAAACTATCAGTTGTTAATAACCGTGAATGCTTGAGAATATTGTGCAAGAGTTATCATTTACTTTATTGATTATTTAGGACAGATTTTATTACGATTTATGTTTTATTTGTTACGGGTACTCATTCCTTGTGGTAGCAAGAATTGAGAGTTTAGTCATGTCAGTCAGTGGTTTAAATTTAAAAAGGCTTATTTTCATTTAAGAACCTCTTATGTTCAGAGATATATTTGATGATTATTCTATTTTATTTTATGTTATCATGCACACTGTAAATAAATGTGATCATTCAGACTACAAATGATGCAAGAATTGTGGACCCACCCTTCCAAGGGATTCTTTTCCTACTCCAACATGTATCTTGAAGTTTCACACAGGCTCTATCTGATCATTAAAATTGCCGCCTGAAGGCTGCTCTGAAAATATATACTTTCCCATTGTTCCTTACGGGCATTTGGGCGAGGGGAGAAGGCTGGTCAAGTGTCCATATATTCCTGAACGCATTTGTGGTATGAACTGCAGTGTAGGGCTTGCATTATCTTGCTGGAAAATGTCATTCCGTATACTGGTCATGAAGGATATGAAAATACTGTTTAACATCATTCAGCTCTTCAATAATTATTAAATCAGTCCTGTTGCCAAATTCAGTACCTCCTCACATCATGTGTCTCCTAGGTAGAGATCTATGGGTCTCGGATATCACAGCTTGTTTTGACCTATCACCAAGTCGTCCAACTACATTTCGACATTGATCCGACCGTCACAGACAGAAGAGAGCCTCGTCGCTGTTGAGCGGAATGCCACCCATCGTCACATTGGATTCTGGCACTACCCTACACAATGCGGCTCTCCGTTGTCTGTGGTGTGGTATCAGCTGTAAATGACGGATGGAAACACGAGATCTCAGTCCAGACTCCGGTAATCTGGTACCGACGGTTCGTGCTGAACTATGCATGTAATCTCTGCTCGGATTTCAGCAGTTATCAGTATATTAGTTAGAGCCAGTTGACCAGCTGACCGATCCGTTGCCCTTCTCGCCGTAGAGACCTTCTGGAAGGGCCCATGATTTCTTCTCTTGCCACAATGTTCCACTGCAAGCTGAAAAACCCTCATTTTATGAATGATCGAGAGTCAGTGACATTACACAGAAATGTTGACACACACCGATAACAAACTTTCCCTTTCCCATTGAAATCTTCGTTTTGAAAACTTTTTGCGGACAGCTCTCCACGTCACGTTTACTGTTGTTTGTATTTCTCTTACTGTCGTCTTAAACTGCCCTAAGTACAAAGGCTCGTAAAGTAGCTCATGGCGATTGATATATCTGATGGAAGCAGCAGAATTGTCTTCCTCAAATATCAGATTCCTGTATTTAAACAACAGGATTTCACTGGTTCTCGCTGCTTGGTGCACTAAAAGGGGAGAAAGCTGCAGGGGAAATATTGGAATATTTGCTAAAGCCTGCCGTTACTGTTTACTTTAACCTGTGAGTTCAGAAGAGGCTACGACCCCGGTTTTACCAACTGAAATCTTACCCTTTTGTATAAAATATGGTCTTTTATTTGAATAAACGCAATGTGGCTAACTTTATTTTAAGTTTCGTAGTGGTAAGAACTTTGGCAAAGCGCAACGGAATAATTGAAGGAGAGTGTAATAAGAGTTAACCAAGACAAAACAAACTATACTCCTTATAACAGACCTCATGCCGCTACTAATTATATACACTCCTGGAAATGGAAAAAAGAACACATTGACACCGGTGTGTCAGACCCACCATACTTGCTCCCGACACTGCGAGAGGGCTGTACAAGCAATGATCACACGCACGGCACAGCGGACACACCAGGAACCGCGGTGTTGGCCGTCGAATGGCGCTAGCTGCGCAGCATTTGTGCACCGCCGCCGTCAGTGTCAGCCAGTTTGCCGTGGCATACGGAGCTCCATCGCAGTCTTTAACACTGGTAGCATGCCGCGACAGCGTGGACGTGAACCGTATGTGCAGTTGACGGACTTTGAGCGAGGGCGTATAGTGGGCATGCGGGAGGCCGGGTGGACGAACCGCCGAATTGCTCAACACGTGGGGCGTGAGGTCTCCACAGTACATCGATGTTGTCGCCAGTGGTCGGCGGAAGGTGCACGTGCCCGTCGACCTGGGACCGGACCGCAGCGACGCACGGATGCACGCCAAGACTGTAGGATCCTACGCAGTGCCGTAGGGGACCGCACCGCCACTTCCCAGCAAATTAGGGACACTGTTGCTCCTGGGGTATCGGCGAGGACCATTCGCAACCGTCTCCATGAAGCTGGGCTACGGTCCCGCACACCGTTAGGCCGTCTTCCGCTCACGCCCCAACATTGTGCAGCCCGTCTCCAGTGGTGTCGCGACAGGCGTGAATGGAGGGACGAATGGAGACGTGTCGTCTTCAGCGATGAGAGTCGCTTCTGCCTTGGTGCCAATGATGGTCGTATGCGTGTTTGGCGACGTGCAGGTGAGCGCCACAATCAGGATTGCATACGACTGAGGCACACAGGGCCAACACCCGGCATCATGGTGTGGGGAGCGATCTCCTACACTGGCCGTACACCACTGGTGATCGTCGAGCGGACACTGAATGGTCCACGGTACATCCAAACCGTCATCGAACCCTTCGTTCTACCATTCCTAGACCGGCAAGGGAACTTGCTGTTCCAACAGGACAATGCACGTCCGCATGTATCCCGTGCCACCCAACGTGCTCTAGAAGGTGTAAGTCAACTACCCTGGCCAGCAAGATCTCCGGATCTGTCCCCCATTGAGCATGTTTGGGACTGGATGAAGCGTCGTCTCACGCGGTCTGCACGTCCAGCACGAACGCTGGTCCAACTGAGGCGCCAGGTGGAAATGGCATGGCAAGCCGTTCCACAGGACTACATCCAGCATCTCTACGATCGTCTCCATGGGAGAATAGCAGCCTGCATTGCTGCGAAAGGTGGATATACACTGTACCAGTGCCGACATTGTGCATGCTCTGTTGCCTGTGTCTATGTGCCTGTGGTTCTGTCAGTGTGATCATGTGATGTATCTGACCCCAGGAATGTGTCAATAAAGTTTCCCCTTCCTGGGACAATGAATTCACGGTGTTCTTATTTCAATTTCCAGGAGTGTATGTGTAAGAACTGCATCTTATACAAGGGGAAGTCAAGTAAAACACGGAAGATCCGCCATAAAAAAACAGTCTGCACGAGAGGATGCCCTACCGTTATTACGTTTCGATACTGTCACCGTTGTGGTAGGGGAACGCCACTGTGTCACATCACAGGCGCACGCAGTTGTTGAGTTATGAGCTTGGTTGTTGTCGGACTGAACTAGTGTGTTCGTTCAGTTTTCACAGCATCATATCGCTACCGCTTACGACTCGATTATACTTCAGATAGCTGTATAGCAGAGGCGGCCGGAATTCCTCGCCCGGTCGCTATACGAGCTCTTAGCGATACACATGGTCGTGGAACCACAATTTCACGAAAGCTACGCTTCAGCAATTTTATGTGACTGGGAAACACTACTACATCCTCCGTACAGCCCGGATTTTCCACCATGCGATTTTCACATCTCTCGGGAACTGAAGATAGACATGCGCCGCGCGGGATTAGCCGAGCGGTCGAACCGGCACGGTAGCTCAGTGTGTTGGTCAGAGGGCTGCGTGCTCTCCGTAATAAAACAAAACTGAGTCAAAAAATCAACGATCAACTTGAACGGGTGTCTTGTGACGTCCGCCCAGACCAAACGCAGCGAACAATATCGACCAAAAATGATTAACAATAATAATAATAAAGCGGTCTAAGGCGCGTTAGTCATGGACTGTGCGGCTGGTCTCGGCGGAGGTTCGAGTCCTCCATCGGGCATGAGTGTGTGTGTTTGTCCTTAGGCTAATTATGTTAAGTAGTGTGTAAGCTTAGGGACTGATGACCGTAGCAGTTAAGTCCTACGAGATTTCACACACATTTGAACATTTTTTTGAAAGACATGCGCAGACGTCGGTTTCAGTCTGTGGTTCCATTGTGGTGGGTGTTCGATTGTCATTTTTGAGTGCCCCTCATAGATACAATTCGTGCTGTGAAAATGTTTTTGCTCTTTGTATCTTACAACTCCTAACAATTTTTTAGAAAAACCTGTGCTAGCGTGGTAGCAGAAACCTTTTCTATGGCTCCGTCTTCGTTGGCTAGTGTCTCGAAGTTCAACAGCGTCGTAGACCACTTGTACAACTGAAAATTTTATTTACTAAATCTCTGATCTCTGCTTAAGGCAGTTTATTTTCTAATATATGACGTTGGGAGTACGAAGTTCTTGGATGAATCCATGGCGAGGTTTAGAACACGTGGAAGGTTTACATAAACGCAGACCTATGGGAATGAAAATAAGCTAGCAAAAATCACAAATTATGGTCACACGTAACAAAATGTTCAATATTTGAGTACCATATGTAATATTTCATATAAAAATCCAATTCAACGGAATGGTTCCTTTACATTACCACCACGTAATGCCCGAAATATTTGATGAGTCGAAGATCAATAAGCTATTTGAAACCTTGAACGACTGAAATTGTATATTAATTCCACGTGTTCTGAAAAGTTAAATACACGAACAAGAATCTTACATTTACAACGTTAAACTCGACTGCAAAATTTATTGCAGAAAAGAATCTAACGCTGCAAAATCTGGAATACCACGTCAGGTTCAGTCACATCAGTGCAGCACAAATCTCCCAGCCAGCAACCATTTCAGCCTAGTCCGCAACGAAGTCGCCCTGGTATTGCCGATTAACTATGACAAGACAAAACGTCCCGGCAGCAGGCGGAAGGCAGTAGTGAGTCTTTCTGCTGGCCACCGGGCCTCTCAAACCGATTCTGCAGCCAGGATTCCTTATTGCTTGAGTCCCACCATGTTTGCACGGGTTGTTAAGACATAACTTATAAAGTTTCGACCAAGATACGTGTTACCCCCAGCAGACATATAAGTGACTACAGCGCTCTGAAGTAGACAAGTGCCTAAGGAAATCACACGAATGGGAGACACGGTAAGTGTCTAATACGAGGCGCCTTTCATCTGTCAGTCCGCCCCGATAGCTGAGTGGTCAGCTCGACGGTCTGTCGCGCCAAGGGGCCCGAGGTCGATTTCCGGCTGGGTTGGAGATTTTCTCCGCTCAGGGACTGGGTGTTGTGTTGTCCTCATTATCATTTCATCATCATCAGTGGAAGGGAACGATAAACCACCACTGGAATCACTTCCCTAGACACTCATGCGGTGGACCTCTCTGACGGGGCTCCCCTCATGACCAGACCTGCCGTAAGGCAGAACACAAAGTTTAAGTTAAGTTTCATTTGTCACGGGTTGTTGAGAACGTTGGATTAAAGGGGCAGAAAAACATTCCGCCAACGGCGAAGTCATTTGAGTTGGTGCACTAGCTCGTTTACGGAAGAAAGTAGCCGTGGGATATCACATTATTCACTTAAACCATTTAGGAAAGCTATGGATGGAGTAAATCAGATAGACTGAGAGAGGATTTGAGCGTTACTGGCCGGCCGCCGTGGCCGAGCGGTTCTAGGCGCTTCAGTCTGGAACCGCGCGAGCGCTACGGTCGCAGGTTCGAATCCTGCCTCGGGCCTGGATGTGTGTGATGTCCTTAGGTTAGTTAGGTTTAGGTAGCTCAGAGTTCTAGGGGACTGATGACCTCAGAAGTTAAGTCCCATAGTGCTCGCAACCATTTTATTTTTTTGAGCGTTGCTCTTCCCGAATAACACTACAGTTTTTGGACCGTTTGGCGTCGTTGCATGTATTCTATGTACAATAGGGGAGTGAGAAGCAGAGTATGAGAAACAGTGAAGCTTTATACGGAAACGAAATGTGGGTGATAAACAACACAGACAGGAAGAGCACAGAAGCTCTCAAAACGCTGTTTTACGGAAGAATGTCGCAGACTAGATGGGTAGATCAAGTAACTAACAAAGACGTACTAGATCGCATCAGGAAATAAACAACGTTATCACGAAACCTGACGAAGTCAAGGAGTAAACAACTGTATCAAGCAACTTGATTAAAAGGATGAATCGGTTGACAGAACACTTCCTGGCGTAGCGAGAAATAGTTAATTCGGTAATAGAGGAAAGTATGAGAGTAAAAGCTGTCAATGGAGAATGTGGCATGAGTAGAGTAGTGCCTGGAGTAGCTTAAAAAATGAATACAGCGTCGTATCGAGCACAAGCGACCTATTAAACAAAGGTAGCTCCACAAGTCCATAGCCAAGCATTACCTCAAAAACGGGCACAAAACGTAGTTTGAGAACACGAGAGTCTTGACTAATGTATCAACGTATTGGAATTCTGTTATAAAAGAGACGGCTGAGATTAGAACAGCAATTGTGTTTTCAGATACAACGGGTACGCACTTACAGGGAGTGGGGACGGGCTTTGGATGACGAAAGGAAGCAGCGACGGATGCCTGACGCTTGCAGGGAAGCGGGGGCGGCAGTTTCAAACGCGGCGGCGGCCCCTCGTCCCACCTGGCATCTTTTTAACTGTGCTGTCTGTCAACATTTTTTCACTGTCTTTAAACAATTCATGAAGACAGCGTTATATTATTTATACTTCTCCCACTCAAGTCACCTTTTCAATTATTTTAAATTCATAGTACATGCGTCTCCTTGTTTATTGTCTTTAGCATCTAAGTCAGAGTTAAGTTCTACTGGCTGAAGAGCGAGTTATTTGTACCGCTGCCCCCTCCCCTCCCGCTTACATGGGGCGAGGGAGGACTGAACCGTGAATTTACTTTCAAAACTTTTTTTAAAGAATTTACTTTATTTACTATCGATTCATCAAGAACATTAACACATTTAATCACACTATGTGAGCGTGAAGTGCCAGTGGGTAACTCATGGAAAATAAATCAAATTTCTTTCAACAAATGGAAATTTTATTCCTAAAAGCCCTTTTTTTTTAGAAACAGATTTAAAATTATAATCAGAAAGCACCCTCTAAATATCAAGTTACAATTTATTCAGAGGCAGAAAGAGCAAATTTTTGACTGTATGGGCTTTCGGGCTGAGAACCTCGCCGCTCCCTTTTGACGCGGCCGTAGTCAAGACCGCTCACAACAACCTCTGAAAGACTACACTGGTGCAAATCTGCAACACACCAGATTACTTTAAACTAAAAATTTTTAACAACTCAGACAAGCACATACGAGGTGTGGCTAGAAAAAAACCGGACTAGTACTGGTGAAACAATAAAACGAATGCAATAAGGCTGAAAGTCGCGTGGCCTGTCACGTGACTATCGCTCCGCCTACTGCTCGAGTTTCATCTGCCTCCTGCACTCAGTCTGCCCGTGGCGTCTGTTTTAAGTAGTTGACGTTTTGTCTGTGCGTCGGAAAATGTTGAGTGTACAGAAAGAACAGCGTGTTAACATCAAATTTTGTTTCAAACTAGGAAAATCTGCAAGTGAAACGTTTGTAATGTTACAACAAGTGTACGGCGATGATTGTTTATCGCGAACACAAGTGTTTGAGTGGTTTAAACGATTTAAAGATGGCCACGAAGACACCAGTGATGACACTCGCACTGGCAGACCATTGTCAGCAAAAACTGATGCAAACATTGAAAAAATCGGTAAACTTGTTCGACAAGATCGCCGTTTAACAATCAGAGCAGTGTCTGAGTTAACAGGAGTTGACAAGGAAAGTGTTAGGCAGATTCTTCATGAAAGTTTCAACATGAACAAAGTGTGTTCAAAAATGGTTCCAAAGTGTCTCACAATTGAACAGAAGGAACGCCGAAGAATGATTTGTTCTGACATCCTGGAAAACATTGAAAGTGATCCCACCTTCTTACAAAATGTTATTACTTACGATGAATCGTGGTTTTTTACTTACGATCCCGAAACTAAACGCCAATCGATGCATTGGAAAACTCCTGGTTCTCCACGACAAAAAAAAGTACGAATGTCAAAATCGAAATTCAAGGCAATGATGATTGTTTTTTTTGACATCAAAGGGATTGTGCACATTGACTGGGTACCAGAGGGACAAACAGTGAATCAGCATTACTACATTAGCGTCCTGGCTACCCTACGTGAGCGAGTACGGAGAAAACGGAACGATTTGTGGAGAAAAAAGTCATGGATCCTTCACCAAGACAATGCCCCAGCTCACAGTGCGTTGTCAGTGAAGACGTTTTTGGCAAAACACAACATTCCCATCTTATATCATCCACCCTACTCACCTGATTTGGCCCCCTGTGACTTTTTTCTTTTCCCTAAAGTCAAGTCAGCTTTGAAAGGAACTAGATTTGAGACTGTTGAATCAGTAAAAGAAAAAGCGACGGAAGTAATGTATGGACTTACCGAAAATGATCTGCAGCATTGTTATGAACAGTGGAAAATTCGTATGGAGCGGTGTAGAGACCGAGGAGGAGAGTACATTGAAGGAGATAACATGAAATTGTAAATAATTGTAAATAAATGTTTTTTCCAGCATCAGTCCGGTTTTTTTCTAGCCGCACCTCGTAAACTATGCACCCCGTAGGAGGGATGGAAATGGAACAAAACACTAACATTAAAAGATTAAGTTGCCACCGAAGGTGCAACTTGATTTAAAAAAAGTCTTACGGTGGAAGGGTGGCAACTTTATGTACTAAAATGATCATTTAAATAAAAACCCATGAAATGCAGTCTTACATAAAATATACAATGTTGGCCAAACATGCTCAACATCACACACATACCGCCTCTCAAGATGATAGGCAAGATAAAAACATATTTCAGGAATTCGGCCGTTACACTTCAAGCAATAAATTCGTTAACACCGAATCTGACAAACATGACAGAGGCAGCTATTAACGTACGGCAGACCGTCAGACAGACAGACACTAACTGCCTAACAAATACAGACGGGAGACAGACGAGCAAGCTGGGGACGAGAGACTGACCAAGAAAACAAGTAGAATTTAACAAGTAAATGAAACAACATATCACGAATCACCTAACTTCTAATAAACTGCGATGTCTGGCGAAGCGCAGCACCCCCAAAACGCTCTCCCGAACCGTCCGCTGCCAGCCGCTTCAACGGACGCAGGAAGGCCCGCCAATCTCCCGTCTCACGGCGTCGCAGCTCGCCCCGGCCAGACTGATGTCGTGGGTTGACTCCTCTTGCTCTCGTGTCGGCCGCGAAGCCACTGCCCCTCCACTGGACTGACGTGGCGACCTCACATTTGCCGACGCTCAAGACGGACAAGTTATCTTGTGTCCCAGTGCGCGAGCGACCAACCGATCGATCCAACCGCCAATGCCCATTGCCTGAGCAAACTCGAGCAGACTGGCGGCCTAACACATACTAGTACTCCGGACGACAGACACTGACTGCCCCACACTGACCAGGCTGACCAACCGACCGACTGGCGAGCTCATAGCGCCCCTTAAATGCACGTGAACAGGCAACCTTTCCCCATTCCCACCAGAGGGAGACACCAAAGCAGCGATTGTGACAGCGGCGCCACCGCCAGAAACGGAGGACGACGGCTTCACACTACGCGCTGGGGCGCGGTCTTCAAAACAGCAATTTTTACCACGGCTCAAGGATGAAATAAAATAAAGGGAAAAGAAGCAGCCCCGGCACTCACTCCTGACCGCGCTGGTGGAGGTAGCCATCAAAAGTGAGAGAATTTTGTTCGAACTGACGTGGCTTGAAAACCGAGAAGTTTTTATTCAGAGATATAGACACTTGCACAGCATAGACTAGTGCGGATGGCTTTAGAAACCAGTCTTCCGACTGAATAGTACAATGAAAAAAACAGGAAACAGAGAAGCGAGACAAAATGTAGCGAAGAAACTGCTACCTAATGAATTATCGTGGGTTTCCTTACATTTGTTTTGCATCAGCTACTTGGTTATACATACAGGGTGTTAAAAGAGTGTCCGAGGTATACATTTTAATAGTATCAACTGTGAGCGCTATAGAATGTTGTTCAGGGTGACAGTTAAGGAGTAACTCAAACTGTTTTAGCTAAGCGTCTGCGCGAGTACTACTTTGTTGTTTTCCCAATTGCGGGGCCACACACAAAATGATGACTACTGATCGTAAAGCGATTTGGATTCTGCCCTATGCTGACAGTGTATCTGTAATTTAGGTTCAACGTGTGTTTCCTTTAAACTTTAATTGTGATCTCCCACATACCAAAACATCCGCCAATGGCGTAGTCTGTTCGGAACGACGAGGTGTGTGTGTAAAGGGAAAAACGCATGGTTAACCAAAAGTGCCTGAAGAAGATGTTGACCATAAAAGATCATCTTACCTTCGTAGTCCCAAAAAAACTGCTCACAAAGCAGCACAGAAGGTTTCAAGAAAACGTTCACGCATGTGTCCGTGGTACACATATCAAAAACAGTTTTGCATCACCCCAGTTCCCAGAACTTCTGAAGATAGACAGACGTTGACTGTGGATATTGTACACAGACACAGCCCCTTGGACTGTTCAGAGATGTTACTAAACACGCCCCAAGATGTAACCATACATGAGCAGCGCCTATTAGACGGAGGGGGTCCGACAGCCGATCAGTTCCAGTCATTCCACCAGGAAGGACGCACACGGCTCGTGTTGTCTGCAGTTCAATCATGCCTAGACGGTCAATACCATGGTTCGTTCGCGTCCGCATTATTACTTTGTGCCAGGAAGGACTCTCAACAAGGGAAGTGTCCAGGCGTCTCGGAGTGAATCAAAGCGATGTTGTTCGGACATGGAGACAGGAACTGTCGATGACATGCCTCGCTCAGGCCGCCCAAGTGCTATTAATGCAGTGGATGACCGCTACCTACCGATTATGGCTCAGAGGAACCCTGACAGCAACGCCACCATGTTGAGCAATGCTTTTCGTGCAGTCACAGGACGTCGTGTTACAAATCAAACAGTGCGCAATAGACGGCATGATGCACAACTTAACTCCCGACGTCCATGGCGAGGTCCATCTTTGCAACCACGACACCAAGCAGCTCGGTACAGATGGGCCAAACAACATGCCGAATGGACCGCTCAGGATTGGCATCACGTTGTCTTCACCAATGTGTCGCATATGCCTTCAACCAGACAACTGTGGGAGACGTGTTTGGAGGCAACCCGGTCAGGCTGAACGCGTTTGACACACCGTACAGCGAGCGTAGCAATCTGGAAGTTCCCTGCTGTTTTGGGGTGGCATTATGTGGGGCCGAAGTACGCCGCTGCTGGTGATGGAAGGCACAGTAAGGGCTATACGAAAAGGGGATGCAATCCTCCGTCCGATAGTACAACCATATCGGCAGCATATTGTCGAGGCATTCGTCTTCATGGGCGACAATTCGCGCCGGCCGCTGGTGGCAGAGCGGTTCTAGGCGCTTCAGTCCGGAACCGCGCGGCCGCTACGGTCGTAGGTTCGAATCCCGCCTCGAGCATGGATGTGTGTGCTGTCTTTAGGTTAGTTAGGTTTAAGTAGTTCTAAGTTCTAGGGGACTGAAGACCTCAGTAGTTAAGTCCCATAGTGCTCAGAGCCATTTGAACCATTTGAACGACAATTCGCGCCTCCATCGTGCAAATCTTGTTAATTTTTAACTCCCGCCTGGAAGGCGGCGCGTGGGTAAGGGACAGGAACAGGAAAAGGTACTAATCTCTCGGTACTGCAAATACGGTTTAAGCACTTTTACTAGTTGATAAACATATGCAAACATATTACATAACTTGCAAGGTGGTGCGAAGTTGAAGCGAAGTGTCCTGGCTGGGCAGAATCTGTCGTGGAGCTCGTTAGAGCTACACAGCACCAGGTAGAGGGTGCTGCCGTCGGTGTCTCATGGTAGTGCCAACCTTTGAAAGTGGCATCGTTACTATCGATACCGCATTAATGACTTCCTTCAGGATAACGACATCGCTCGACTAGTGGCCAGCATGTTCTCCAGACGTGATCCCCATCGAACATGGCTGGGATAGGTCGTAAAGGGCTGTTTATGGGCGACGTGACCCGCCAACCACTCTGAGGGATCTACGCCGAATCACCGTTGAGGAGTGGGACAATATGGGCCAACAGTGCCTTGATGAACTTGTGGATAGTATTCCATGACGAATATAGGCATGCGTCAATGCAAGAGGACGTGCAGCTGAGTATTAGAGGTGGCGGTGTGTACAGCGATCTGGACCACCACCGCTGAAGGTCTGGCTGTAGGGTGGTACAATGCAATGTGTGGCTTTCATGAACAATAAAAAGGGAGTAAATGATGTTTATGTTGATCTCTATTCCAATTTTCTGTACAGGTTCCGAAACTCACGGAACCGAGGTGATGCAAAACTTATTTGATGTGTGTATTTGCAGTTGGTTCACGCTTTAAAGACAGATTACTGTTATGTACATTATAAATCTGCAAGTGAAAAGTTGCAGCGGGAAGTTGACTTCCTTGGTGGTTTGGTGTTCATTAGTGAGGAAACATTTCATTTTTGTGGGAAGGCAAATAGTCATAATGTTACTCTTTATAGTCGGAACATTTTCATGAACTTGTACAGTGTTGTATCGACCAGAGATCGCGGTGCCACACCCAAGTCAACAGAGGGAATTGATACCACAGACATTAGCGAGGGCTCCCTACAATCCGCAACGATGTATGGGAGGCGCTCTAGGGGGTCTGCACCTCACTCTCCGCAACAGCGGTGCCCTCACACTGAGGTCAATATAGTTTCGAGCTCGGCCCAGTTTGTGACCTCAGCTTCAGCACGCAACAACGTATAGTGTTAGTCGAAGCCTTCTGGAACATGTACATCTGTTAGTGTTGAACGTTGTACTTCAAGAGGAAGGTCTGTGTCTGTGTGCACCAAATCAGTTGTAAATATTCTACGACCTCTCGTGGCAAAGATCTGTTTCACTGGGCAAACAAAGAACCCACATTATGGCCCAATGAATGTAGCTTCGTTTGCTCACAACATACTGTATCGAAGAGAGTCTCCAAAATTAAACGTTCTGCACTGTACTCGACCTCAAGTGTCAAGTGCATAGATCATCTTTTTTTTTCGCTGAAGCTACCGTAACAGTGGTGGCTCTTTTCGTATTTAGAAGATGAACCTGAAAACTATTTGGCAACAAGGTGAAGCCACTCCCCAGTGGCATCTCTTTGTACGACAGTGGTTGAACGTTGAAGTCCCTGCAACAAGATAAAGCCATTCCCCATTGGCATCTCTTTGTGCGATAGTGGTTGAACTTTGAAGTCCCTGACCGTTGGATTGGTCATATTGTCCAATACGACTAAGCTCTTTTCTGCTAACCTCCACGTTCATTTGGCCTCATTCGATGCAGTTTTTCCCTCTTGAGCATTACGTTCTGACACTACCTAACGATCTGTCAGAGTTAAGACACAGAACTGAAGATGTTACTTTTCTCCTTACTGCAGAGTTGTTAATCAAAGTGTGGAATGAATTAGATTGTAGGCTGGATATGTGCTGTATAATTGAAGGTGCACATATTGAACACTTGTCAAGAAAACTAGGTTACCAGAAGTTGAAAATACCGCTACAGTTGTAAGGCTCTTTCATTTACCATACGACCGGTTTAGGGCGCTCATACGCCCATCTTCAGGTGCCGTAACTTGGTGCTGTGATCCCGAGTGCTGCGTTACGAGTACAAGACGCGGTGTGCTGCCAACGAGCGCAGAGCTTAGTTTACTTTCAGCCTGATGCTGTAATATTCTACAGTAAACTGTTATAAAATACCATTGAAACTGGGACATTCTTTTATGGACACCCTGTACTTCTGGACATTAAAATTTCACAACACATAGACAGTATGGAACAAATGTTAAATTGGCATGAAGGGTAAAACATGCTTGGATATGCAAATTATTAGCATTTCAGCGGAACTCCAAAATGTTTGTTGGAGTAACGCCATACACACTCTGCCTACACGATCTTGCATCTGCTCCCACCTATGGGTTTTATGCAACCCGCATTGCGCTTAAAAACAACATGCGAGCTTTTCATTTTACCTTACTCGATTAGTGAAAACTATCAGTCCTACAGAAAAAATGAGCAGGACGTTTTTGTAGGAAATTTAATGTAGTAAAATTATGTACTGCGATACGCTTTCGTGGAGGCCACGGTTTTCGATTTCTTCAAGTAAAACGCGTTTGGAAGTCACTTTTCTACTTTTTTCTTGAATAAATCGAAAACCGTTGCCTCTAGCTAAAACGTGTCCCAGCACCAAATTTAACTACATTACATTTTCTTCAAAAAGGCTCAGTTTATTTTTTGTGTATGATTAACAGTTTTTGTGTAGTGATGGAGAGATTATGAAAGTCCTTTGCATGGTACGATTTGTCAATCACAAATTCCGTATTTATGTTGTTTCTTTGTGAGACGGCTAAATTATGTCTCGTGTGAGTCGATTACGTCACAGCCGTAACACATTGGTTTGTCGTTCCGCGATATTGCTGCTTGCATTGTATGGAATCCCACGCCCGTCATGCCGGCCTGGAATCTATGGGTTTAGGAGAGCTATGCTGTATGCGAACTGGTATCCTATTGACACCAAGCGACTATTGCTTCAGGCAACAGACATACTGGTCGTTCGACTCCGCTGCGCAGGATCGTACAACCATGTCACGTACCTTGAGTGAGGAACTTGACTTGTTTACAGCAAGACAGGTATCCGCTCAGACTGTACCAAGACATCTAGGGCATCACGGATTGACAGCACAGCATCCGTGTTGTGGCTTCCCCTGAGGCGGCAGCGGAGAGAGATGCTCTGACAGAAGTGCGACTAAGACAACACTCGACGCAGGAGTTACACTATGTCTTCTTAACAAACGAGTCCTGATTTTGCACACAGCATCACGAGCGACGTAAGCACCGGGCAGAACCAAAATCGCCGGATTACCCTTGCCAACGTCACGTGAACATCTGGCGTGATGATGGGGTATCATTGGATACACACTGTTTTCCAAAGATTATGCAAAACTGCGTGTTGACCTTACTTTCCTCGCCTACCTCCTTTCAGAGAATGTTCGAATCGGTGAAAACACTTGGTCATGAGTTTCACAGCCTAGCACGACATATCTTGCCAGCCACTATGGTTGATGAACTGTGACCAAGAGCTGAAGCAGCATTCGTATCCACCATCCGAGTACAGTTCGATTCTATTCCCAGCAGGGCTAGACTCATTCTCATTGCCTGAGATTACTGCACTGAGAACATATTTAGCCCCCATACATACCCTACAAACACTTACAAATTAAGTAATGTATTGTTTCTACTACACTGTAGATACCCGACAAATACTTAAGTACGAGAATTCACTCTAAACGCGTTGAATAGATATCTTCCGTGTCTCATGCAGACTCCACGACAAGTACCAAACTCCCCACAGCAGTTACTGACGATAGCCTTCACAATAAGATAGAAAAACGAAGCGGGGTACTGTAATTCATCATATTGAAACCCTTTAGCAACAAATGTTTGTAAATTGTGTACAAGAGACTTCCTCGTGAGTCAGTCTTTTAGTGAATACCTTATCAAATTCCATGACCTTCCTCCAGAGCAAAACAAGGGCGTGTACTCGTATGCCCTGTCGGTACCAATCCTTGTCCTGATGGCCGAGCCAGTGCTTCGCTGTGTGAATCACGTCCTCAAAATGTCTTCTCGAGTCGTAATGCGTATGTCCTCGCGAATAACAAAATCAGCTCGCTGCAGCATGTCAGGTGTGACACCCGTGGGTGGTCTCCCCGACCGCTGCAAATCGTGGAGCTCAGCCTAACCACCTTCGGATGATCTCACACTCCATGCCCAGCTACTAACTGTACTTCTGCCGACAGCAGATGCTCAATAGACTCTGCACAAGCATTTGAGTATATGTCCCACAGTTTCTTTCTCTGTAGTGAGAAATTCAATGACGGCACGTTGCTTGTAATGTACGTCATCTACAGACGCCATCTTGAAACTGTCCTGCAGCTGCGCTATCTGTCGGAAGTGGCGGAAACTTGGCGCTCTCTCACAGGAGACTTATACATACGTAACGTTTCACATTCGTAGCATTGTTTTCGGCTGAGAAAAAAATGCTGTGCATTACTTTCTGGGCATATATATACAGGGTGGTCCATTGATGGTGTCCGGGCCCAATTTTTCACTAAATAAGCACTAAACGAAAAAACTACAAAGAACAAAACTAGTCTAGCTTGAAGGGGGAAGCCAGATGGCGCTATGGCTGGCCCGCTAGATGGCGCTGATATAGGTCAAACGGACATAAACTGCGTTTTTTTAAATAGGGACCCCCGTTTTTATTACATATTCGTGTAGTACGTAAAGAAATATGAATGTTTTAGGTGGACCACTTTCTTCGCTTTGTGATAGATGGCGCTGTAATAGTCACAAACGTATAAGTACGTGGTATCACGTAACATCCCGCCAGTGCGGACGGTATTAGCTTCCTGATACATCACCCGTGTTAAAATGGACCGTTTACCAATTGCAGGAAAGGTCGATATCGTGTTTATGTATGGCTATTGTTGTAAGTAGGCTGTTTATGTTTTCTTATTGGCAATGTTACGTAGCGCTCAATATGAAAATCACTGGCTGTGCTGTGTGCAGTCTGTGGCTGCTTTGCATTGTTGTAATACTCGCCATTGTAGTGTTAGGCAGCTGGCTGTGAACAGCGCGTAGCGTTGCGCAGTTGGAGGTGAGCCGCCAGCAGTGGTGGATGTGGGGAGAGAGATGGCGGAGATTTGTAATTTGTCATGAACTGCTATATTTATATATGATGATATCAAGGTAAATACATTGTTTGTTCTCTATTAATATCTTTCATTTGCTAACTATCCCTATCAGTAGTTAGTGCCTTCCATAGTTTGAATCTTTTATTTAGCTGGCAGTAGTGGCGCTCGCTGTATTGCAGTAGCTTGAGCAGCGAAGATTTTTGTGAGGTAAGTGATTTGTGAAAGGTATAGTTTAATGTTAGTCAGGGCCATTCTTTTGTAGGGAATTTTGATAGTCAGATTGCGTTGCGCTAAAAATATTGTGTGTCAGTATAAGCACAGTCATATATAAATTGTTCAAAGGGGACGTTTCATTGTGATCAAAATACCCAACGGGAGTGTGCCATGTATGCTGCTCGGTATCCTGGACGACATCATCCAAGTGTCCGGACCGTTCGCCGAATAGTTACGTTATTTAAGGAAACAGGAAGTGTTCAGCCACATGTGAAACGTCAACAACGACTTGCAACAAATGAGGATGCCCAGGTAGGTGTTTTAGCTGCTGTCGCGGCTAATCCGCACATCAGTAGCAGAAAAATTACGCGAGAATCGGAAATCTCAAAAACGTCGGTGTTGAGAATGCTACATCAACATCGATTGCACCCGTACCATATTTCTATGCACCAGGAATTGCATGGCGACGACTTTGAATGTCGTGTACAGTTCTGCCACTGGGCACAAGAGAAATTACGGGACGATGACAGATTTTTTGCACGCGTTCTATTTAGCGACGAAGCGTCATTCACCAACAGCGGTAACGTAAACCGGCATAATATGCACTATTGGGCAACGGAAAATCCACGATGGCTGCGACAAGGGGAACATCAGCGACCTTGGAGGGTTAATGTATGGTGCGGCATTATGAGAGGAAGGATAATTGTCCCCCAATTTTATCGATGGCAATCTAAATGGTGCAATGTGTGCTGATTTCCTACGTAATGTTCTACCGATGTCACTGCGAGATGTTTCACTGCATGACAGAATGGCGATGTATTTCCAACATCATGGATGTCCGGCACATAGCTCGCGTGTGGTTGAAGCGGTATTGAATAGCATATTTCATGGCAGGTGGATTGGTCTCGAAGCACCATACCATGGCCCGCACGTTCACCGGATCTGACGTCCCCGGATTTCTTTCTGTGGGGAAAGTTGAAGGATATTTGCTATTGTGATCCACCGACAACGCTTGACAACATGCGCCAGCGGATCGTCAGTGCATGTACGAACATTACGGAAGGTGAACTACTCACTGTTGAGAGGAATGTAGTTACACGTATTGCCAAATGCATTGAGGTTGACGGACATCATTTTGAGCCGGCCGATGTGACCGTGCGGCTCTAGGCTCTTCAGTCTGTAACCGCGTGACCGCTACGGTCGCAGGTTCGAATACTGCCTCGGGCATGGATGTGTGTGATGTCCTTAGGTGAGTTAGGTTTAATTAGTTCTAAGTTCTAGGCGACTGATGACATCAGAAGTGAAGTCGCATAGTGCTCAGAATCATTTGAACCATCATTTTGAGCATTTATTGCATTAATGTGGTATTCACAGGTAATTACGCTGTAACAGCACGCGTTCTCAGAAATGAAAAGTTTACAAAGGTACATGTATCACATTGGCACAACCGAAATAAAATGTTCAAACGTAACTACGTTCTGTATTTTAATTTAAAAATCCTACCTGTTACCAACTGTTCGTCTAAAATTGTGAGCTATCTGTTTGTGACTATTACAGCGCCATCTATCACAAAGCGAGAAAAGCGGTCCAAATAAAACATTCATACGTATTTCTTTACGTACTACACGAATATGTAATAAAAAATGGGGGTTCCCATTTTAAAAAAAAACGCAGTTGATATCCGCTTGGCCTGTGGTAGCGCACTCTAGTGGGCCAACCATAGCGTCATCTTGTTTCCCCCTTCGTTCTTTGTAGTTTTCTCGTTTGACGCTTATTTCGTGAGATATTTGGCTCCGTCACGATCAATGGGCCACCCTATAGGGGTAATAATAGTTTTCGGCGCCTCAATGGCATGGCCCAAGTCTTTCAGTTGGACATCGCTTCGGCTGTTTGCGTCTCCCTAGCCAGTTTTTCAACAAGGAAAACGCGACCCACAGTTTAACGTGCAATCCGAATCACGTTTCTTTTATGGCGAATGCCCACATCATTGACAGTCGAATGCTAGGTTGAAAGAAATCCGTGATCCGACCGGGATAACATCCCATAACGTCTCGATTCCCAGATGCATGCTGGACCACCACTCCCCACTCTGCTTCTGCTCAAGCTTTGCCGCTCTCTGGAATTGTGCCGGCTGCTTTAATAAATGGCAATGCCGTAGTTCGCGTCAGCGGGGAACTGTAATTCATCATAGTTCAGTGAATTTCCACGAAAAATTTATAAATTATAAACCTTCTTCGAGAATCTAATAGTCACAGTGAATCAAGATCCCTACAGTTGTTCCTGAGATTAGCGCGAAAATACGGACAGCCAGTCAACAGAAGACTTCTATTTATGTATATAGAGGCGAAGAAGAAGAAGAAGATGGTCTTATGGACAACTTTGCTTTTAGGTAGTGATTCTATGGAGCATGCTGCGCGTTGCACTTACATGTAGACCACACAGCTGTCGAACTTTTCTTATCTCTCATATTTATGGTATCTGAGCTTCAGAACTCAAATATCAGGTAACCAAAGCAGTCGATGCAACCCTCAAAAATTCTCAAGAAGATCAACTTTGAAGTTTTCTGAGTGATGTTAATACCTTAAACTAAAGTTTCTCAAAATTTCTCAATCACGGACCTCCTTTGAAAACTTAAGGGCCTAAAGTATGGCCGATTCTTTTTTCAACAGGCAGCATGGCTCGTGTGATCTTTAGGGGCCGTACGTCCGATTCCTCGTCGAAGCAAATTTTCAAACAGAGGTGGATGTCCTCCGAGCATTTTTGTGAAGCGAAAAATACGTAAAGATGGTATGAAATCAGTAGCGTTCGACACTGGTGATCGCTGGATCGATGATTCAGGTGTCGTCTAGGTGGCTGTTTTATTCGTCTCTTTCCAATCACTTCGAATACCTACACCAATTAAAATGAAATTCATAAAAGTATATGCTAATTAACGCATATGTAACTGTCATTTTTGTGAAAAATTGACATCTTATTTCTAATTACTTATCATATGTAAAAATCCAGTTTTCTTTTCGGGTATATATTCTTAATTATCGATATTTTATAAAAGGTTATCAATAAAGATAGTTTAAAGTTTTAGAAAAGTTTTTCTTCCTTATGCATTTCACTTTTCAAGAATACGTTCGTGGAAAGTGCACCATTGCTTACACATTACTTTGGCCATCGAACATAGGCTGTCCATGTGGTAGGCAAGCATTCTATCCCACAGCCACACAGGTCGCTGAGAAAACGAACTTGCTTTAAGGTATTAAAGACGCCCAGAAAACTTCAAAGTCATTATCGAGAATTTTTCAGTGTTGCTTCGAGCTGCTTAGGGATATTGATATGTGAGAAACACAGAATGGCTCTGTGGTCTCCTTGTGAGAAGCTATGGTACATGTACCAGGTGATCAAAAAGTCAGTATAAATTTGGAAACTGAATAAATCACGGAATAATGTAGATAGAGAGGTACAAATTGACACACATGCCTGGAATGACATGGGATGTTATTAGAACCAAAAAAATACGAAAGTTCAAAAAATGTCCCATAGATGGCGCTTCATCTGATCAGAATAGCAATAATTAGCATAACAAAGTAAGACAAAGCAAAGATGATGTTCTTTACAGGAAATGCTCAATATGTTCACCATCATTCCTCAACAACGGCTGTAGTCGAGGAATAATGTTGTGAACAGCACTGTAAAGCATGTCCGGAGTTATGGTGAGGCATTGGCGTCGGATGTTGTCTTTCAGCATCCCTAGAGATGTCGGTCGATCACGATACACTTGCGACTTCAGGTAACCCCAAAGCCAATAATCGCACGGACTCAGGTCCGGGGACCTGAGAGGCCAAGCATGACGAAAGTGGCGGCTGAGCACACGATCATCACCAAACGACGAGCGCAAGAGACCTTTCACGCGTCTAGCAATATGGGGTGGAGGGCCATCCTGCATAAACATCGTACGTTCCAGCAGGTGTTTATCAGCCTGGCTGGGGGTGATGCGATTCTGTAACATATCGGCGTACCTCTCACCCGTTACGGTAGCAGTTACAAAACCAGAATCACGCATTTCCTCGAAGAAAAAAGGCCCGATAACGGTAGATGTGGTAAAGCCAACCCATGCCGTGACTTTCTCGTCGTGCAATGGAGCTTCCACGACAGTTCTAGGATTTCCGGTAGCCCAGATTCTGCAGTCGTGGGCAGCTTCGTCGGTCCACAACACGTTACTCAACCAATCGTCATCTTCCGCCATCTTTTGACACGCCGACATCGCAAATGCCCTCCGCTTCACTAAATCACCAGGTAACAGTTCTTGATGCCGGTGCGACGTGCGACTGCACGAGCGCTGACTTCCCCGTGCACAGACGAACCCGTTACAGTGTCCATTTCTTCCTGAACTGTCTCAGCAGCATTACGCCTTGTGCTCGGTCGGCCACTAAGGGCTTCGAACTTCGAAATCATTCTCGCCACAGCTGCATTTGTCAACGGACCTTTATCCGTTCGAATCCCCTTCCTATGGCGATAGGATCGTAACGCTGACTAGCACATTCCCCATTCTGATAATACAGCTTCACTAAAAGCGCCTTTTCAGGTAACGTCAACATGCTGCTACTGCTGGCACATCTGATTCTCTCTCTCATTACAGCTCCTTTTATACACGATTGTCATGCGCACTGACGTTTTGCTGTCCAGCGCCATCTGTCGGACATTTTGTGAACTTTGGTTTTTTTTTGTTCTAATAAAACCCCATGTCATTCCAAGCATGTGTGTCAATTTTTACCTCTCTATCTACGTTATTGCATGGTTTATTAAGTTTTCAAATTTATACTGACTTTTTGATCACCCAGTACATGGGTACCCATTCTTTAGTAAGCATGATCTGAAATCGTGGTTTTGTTTTTCATTGCGATCAAGAATATTAAAGTTTTTAACACGTAATTTGCATTTCTTTGCAATCCTCATGTCAGCACGATGTAGGTGTCGCCACGGGCGCCAACCTTGTGTGAATGCTCTGAGAAGCTAATCATTTGCATTTCACAGCATCTTCTTCCTGTCGGTTAAATTTCGCGTCTGTAGCACGTCATCTGCAACTTTAATAGCTGGCGGGCATCTCACAAGATGACTAGAACAGAGTTAACATCTGACTCAGTACTAGGTTTCCAGTTGCGGCCCAACGTGGGGCTGCGGAGCCTGCCTATTAACACCCGCTGTGGCACACACCCGCGAGGTGTGGACCCGGTGGTGGGCGGTCCAGCGTGTCCCGGGCTGCCGGCCCGGAGGAGTGTAGCTAAGGCTCCGGAGCAGCGCCGCATTAGCCGCCGCTGCAGACTTAATCCCCTCCTCCCGGAATCATAAATCCTTACCTCTGAGCGCGCTCCGCCGCTGAATAATACGCGAGCGGCTCTTGTTAAAGAAACTTGTCGCGCTTCTTCGCCGCCAACTTCTGGCGCAGCTGCGGACGCCGCGACGACCGCCCCCACCTCCGGCGCCGTAAAAAGACGGGACCTGGGCCCTGCTGCTGGTGCTCGCTGCAGTGCCTCCTCCGCAGTTCTGGCCACTGCCGCCTCTTGCTCCATCGAAGGTGCCTCGCATGTCACGTGTCTTTGCGGTTGTGATCGAGGATGCGAAATTACCTCACTGCAAATGGTTCAAATGGCCCTGAGCACTATGGGACTTAACTTCTGAGGTCATCAGTCCGCTAGAACTTAGAACTACTTAAACCTAACCAACCTAAGGACATCACACACATCCGTGCCCGAGGCAGGATTCGCACCTGCGACCGTAGTGGTCGCGCGGTTCCAGACTGTAGCGCCTAGAACCGCTCGGCCACCTCGGCCGGCTTATCTCACTGCAGTCAAGTGCATACAAGAAAACACGAAGATCTCGTAAAAAGTACACTACTGGCCATTAAAATTGCTACACCACGAAGATGACGTGCTACAGACGCGAAATTTAACCGACAGGAAGAAGATGCTGTGATATGTAAATGATTAGCTTCTCAGAGCAT
Source organism: Schistocerca serialis cubense (assembly GCF_023864345.2). Taxonomy (NCBI): domain Eukaryota; kingdom Metazoa; phylum Arthropoda; class Insecta; order Orthoptera; family Acrididae; genus Schistocerca; species Schistocerca serialis. The sequence continues at coordinate 799,951,357 of NC_064641.1, forward strand.
TCACACAAGGTTGGCGCCCGTGGCGACACCTACAACGTGCTGACATGAGGAAAGTTTCCAATCGATTTCTCACATACAAACAGCACTTGACCGGCGTTGCCTGGTGAAACGTTGTTGTGATGCCTCGTGTAAGGAGGAGAAATGCGTACCATCACGTTTCCCACTTTTATAAAGGTCGGATTGTAGCCTATCGCGATTGCGGTTTATCGTATCGCGACATTGCTGCTCGCGTTGGTCGAGATCCAATGAATGTTAGCAGAATATGGAATCGGTGGGTTCAGGAGGGTAATACGGAACGCCGTGCTGGATCCCACCGGCCTCGTATCACTACCAGTCGAGATGACGGCTGTAACGGATCGTGAAGCCACGTCTCGATCCCTGACTCACCAAATGGGGGCGTTTGCAAGACAACAACCATCTGCACGAACAGTTCGACGACATTTGCAGCAGCTCGGAGACCATGGTTGCGGTTACCCTCGACGCTGCATCACAGACAGGAGCACCTGCGATGGTGTACTCGACGACGAACCTGGGTGCACCAATGGCAAAACATCATTTTTTCGGATGAATCCAGGTTCTGTTTACAGCATCATGATGGTCGCATCCGTGTTTGGCGACATCGTGGTGAACGCACATTGGAAGCGTGCATTCGTCATCGCCATACTGGCGTATGACGCGGCGTGATGGTATGTGGTGCCATCGGTTACACGTCTTGGTCACCTCTTGTTTGCATTGACGGCACTTTGAACAGTGGACGTTACATTCAGATGTGTTACGACCCGTGGCTCTACCCTTCATTCGATCCCTGCGAAACCCTACATTTCAGCAGGATAATGCACGACCGCATGTTGCAGGTCCTGTACGCGCCTTTCTGGATACAGGAAATGTTCGACTGCTGCCCTGGCCAGCACATTCTCCAGATCTCTCACCAACTGAAAACGTCTGGTCAATGGTGGCCGAGCAACTGGCTCGTCACGATACGCCAGTCATTACTCTTGATGAACTGTGGTATCGTGTTGAAGCTGCATGGGCAGCTGTACCTATACACGCCAACCAAGCTCTGTTTGACTCAATGCCCAGGCGTATCAAGGCCGTTATTACGGCTAGAGGTGGTTGTTCTGGGTACTGATTTCTCAGGATCTATGCACCCAAGCGTAAAAAGTAATCACATGTCAGTTCTAGTATAATATATTTGTCCAATGAATACCCTTTTATCATATGCATTTCTTCTTAGTGTAGCAATTTTAATGGCCAGTGTGTACTTTTGTCACAGTTGACAGACGTATGAGAGAGACAGGATCTTTGCTTGATGATGCAGGCAGGAGATGCATTGTTGCTATAGTTGCGTTTGACGAAGATGTGGTACTTCGCATGGAGTATACTTCAATGACCAGTACCACACTTCCCACAGGAGCTGCAATCACGGGATATTTTGAACTTTCGGCTGTACGTCGTGCTCGTGGCAAAAGTCTGGTAAGTTCAATTGTATTTTGCCCTCTAAGGACGCAAACTGAACATTATACAGGATACAGAAACACAGTTTAATCAAAAGTGTAGCGTAAAAAGACAGTCTTGCCGCAGTTGTAATACCGGTTCCGTCAGATCACCTAAGTTAAGCGCTGTCGGGCTTGGCTATCATTTGGATGGGTCACCGTCCGGGTCAGCCGAGTTCTGGTGGCAAAAGGGATGCAATCAGCCATTCTGAGGCCAACTGAGGAATTCTTTCATCGAGATGTAGCGAAAACTGACAGCGGCTGGGAGTGCGGCGTGCTGGCCACATGGTGTAAGTATCCGCATCCTGTGATGCCTAAGGGCTTAGGATGACTAGGTGGCCAGTCGGTACAGTTGGGCCTTAAAGGTCTGTTCGGACGGTGTTTATTTGTAGGGCAGAAAGGCAGCAGCAAGCGAAGGATTTTGAGTTACTCGAACTAGGGGTTGCATTTGTGTATTATTCGCACTACATGAACGTAATTGAAATCTGGCTTAGGACGTCTTTACTCAAAATGGAAAGTAATTCACAGAAAGTGTATGCGTAAACAAAATGTTTCGACTAACTAATCGTTACTATGAGAACAAGAGGAACTTAAAGTATCACATACATGAGTATCTTATTTAGCTGACGTACCACACATTCTACGGTCGCAGGTTCGAATTCTGCCTCGGGCATGGATGTGTGTGATGTCGTTAGGCTACTTAGGTTTAAGTACTTCTAAGATGTAGGGGACTGATGACCTCAGAAGTTAAGTCCCATAGAGCTCAGTGCCATTTGAACCACACAGTACTTCTTTAGAAATGAAAAAAAAAATTACATGTCCATGTGTCATGGTACAACATGTCCTAAATAAGTCAAAGTAAATGAAAAATGAGTATACTCTTGTACACAGATTTACCTCCACTTAATTAATTTGAACATGTCGTAGCAAATGTTCACACAGATCACAGTTTTCACGCGGGCATAGAACGTAGTGGTGATGCAGCTATTGATGTGTTCTCTCAAGAAGACCAGGAGTACTCTGAATCACTTCTGCTGCTGCCATAGTGCGAGCCACCAAGTTCTGTTCATCCTCAACTGGTGTCGCACACACGCTGTTTTTCGTGGTACCCCAGACGAAAAAAATCCAGCAGTGTCAAGATTTTGTGAGCGTGGAGACCACGGCGATTGGCCAGCGCGTCCGATCCATTTGGCAGCAAATGTACTGTCTAGGTGACCTCAGACAGCACGTTCAAAATTTGAAGTTGCGCCCTCATGTTTAAACCAATGGTTCTGCCTAACCTCAAGCGGTACCTCCTCCAGAACTGTAGGCAATACCTGTTAAACAACACAAGGTAGTGTGAACATTCAACTTTTGAGGTAACATGTAGGGGCCAATGAGCAAGTCATTCACAATTCTCGCCCACATGTTTACAGCGGATAGCTTTTGGCGACCGTGGACGTACGTTCCATTTGGATTCTGTTGTGCCAGAACATGGCTGTTGTGTGAACAGAAGAAGCCTTCACAAGCCGTAAACATCACACGTTTAGAAAAATGCGGCTGCCGCGCTACTCATTGTAGGAACCAGACGACAAATTCCACATGCCTAGGGAAGTCATCCGAGCCCACAGCTTGTACTTTTTGTCGCTGGAAAGGATGGAGACCAATCTCATCAATGACATTCCAGACGTGACGCCGGTCCACGCCGAGTTCATGAGTGATTCGTCTTGTCTCTGGGTGGGTCACGCTCTATACGATACGACACATCTTTGTCAAATGCAACTGTACAAACAGTGCATCTCCTACCTGTATCATCGTTATTAGCCCACAAAGATCCTGTATCTCTCTCTCTGTCTCATACATCTGTCAGCTGATACAAAAGCATTTTTTTGAGGCAACCTACCGTGTGGATAATGTTCCTGGTAAACCCTACGAGCCGCTATTGCATTGCCATGGACATGTCTCAGGCCAAGTGCACGTCACTTAGTTCTAACCATCTCAAACCATATCCCACATCCCTCAACTCTTATTTACTCGTTGGCACTCGCTCTAGTCCAGTTTTTCCCAACCTTTATGAGACCATTACCCCTGATGTAATTAGATATCACCTAGTACCCTCCCCCCCCCCCCCCCCTACGATCAGAATTAGCTCATGACTAAACTTTAAAATGAAAAAGAATTTCCCTTGAACATTTTTTATTTAAAAAAAATAGAGAGATAAATGCTATTTATTTCTCTGCAGGTGTTTTATTTAATAACCTACTGTAAGTAGGCTGTTTAGGTTTTCATGTCGGTAACGCCACGTAGCGCTCTGTGCTGTGTGCAGTCTGTGGCCGGTTTGCATTGTTGGAATATTTGCTATTGTAGTGTTGGGCAGTTGGATGTGTACAGCGCGTAGCGTTGCAGTTGGAGGTGAGCCGCCAGCAGCGGTGGATGTCGGGAGAGAGATGGCAGAGTTTTGAGAGCGGACTATCTGGACGTGAGTCCATCAGAAAAACGAAATTTGTAAGACCGGATGTCATGAACTGATATATACACTCCTGGAAATGGAAAAAAGAACACATTGACACCGGTGTGTCAGACCCACCATACTTGCTCCGGACACTGCGAGAGGGCTGTACAAGCAATGATCACACGCACGGCACAGCGGACACACCAGGAACCGCGGTGTTGGCCGTGGAATGGCGCTAGCTGCGCAGCATTTGTGCACCGCCGCCGTCAGTGTCAGCCAGTTTGCCGTGGCATACGGAGCTCCATCGCAGTCTTTAATACTGGTAGCATGCGGCGACAGCGTGGACGTGAACCTTATGTGCAATTGACGGACTTTGAGCGAGGGCGTATAGTGGGCATGCGGGAGGCCGGGTGGACGTACCGCCGAATTGCTCAACACGTGGGGCGTGAGGTCTCCACAGTACATCGATGTTGTCGCCAGTGGTCGGCGGAAGGTGCACGTGCCCGTCGACCTGGGACCGGACCGCAGCGACGCACGGATGCACGCCAAGACCATAGGATCCTACGCAGTGCCGTAGGGGACCGCACCGCCACTTCCCAGCAAATTAGGGATACTGTTGCTCCTGGGGTATCGGCGAGGACCATTCGCAACCGTCTCCATGAAGCTGGGCTACGGTCCCGCACACCGTTAGGCCGTCTTCCGCTCACGCCCCAACATCGTGCAGCCCGCTTCCAGTGGTGTCGCGACAGGCGTGAATGGAGGGACGAATGGAGACGTGTCGTCTTCAGCGATGAGAGTCGCTTCTGCCTTGGTGCCAATGATGGTCGTATGCGTGTTTGGCGCCGTGCAGGTGAGCGCCACAATCAGGACTGCATACGACTGAGGCACACAGGGCCAACACCCGGCATCATGGTGTGGGGAGCGATCTCCTACACTGGCCGTACACCACTGGTGATCGTCGAGGGGACACTGAATAGTGCACTGTACATCCAAACCGTCATCGAACCCATCGTTCTACCATTCCTAGACCGGCAAGGGAACTTGCTGTTCCAACAGGACAATGCACGTCCGCATGTATCCCGTGTCACCCAGCGTGCTCTAGAAGGTGTAAGTCAACTACCCTGGCCAGCAAGATCTCCGGATCTGTCCCCCATTGAGCATGTTTGGGACTGGATGAAGCGTCGTCTCACACGGTCTGCACGTCCAGCACGAACGCTGGTCCAACTGAGGCGCCAGGTGGAAATGGCATGGCAAGCCGTTCCACAGGACTACATCCAGCATCTCTACGATCGTCTCCATGGGAGAATAGCAGCCTGCATTGCTGCGAAAGGTGGATATACACTGTACTAGTGCCGACATTGTGCATGCTCTGTTGCCTGTGTCTATGTGCCTGTGGTTCTGTCAGTGTGATCATGTGATGTATCTGACCCCAGGAATGTGTCAATAAAGTTTCCCCTTCCTGGGACAATGAATTCACAGTGTTCTTATTTCAATTTCCAGGAGTGTATATATTGTAAGACGTCGTGGTCTTCTGACCTTCATTGCTTACATATTCCGCCCTCACAATCAGATTCCTCACATCTAGACGCTTCATTCGAACCCAAACTCGATAAGATAAAGTCAATGTTGTATGAATTCATGTAAACGATATGCAAATAACTATTAAATCGCAAATGCGCACCGAGATTGAAATACTCAAGGCTAGCGTATACACACACATTCCAGACACGATGGTCACAGGAGCTTTTAATTCGGGTGAGCCAGAACGCACGCAGGGAGGCCGGTCCCCTCAGAGGATCAGTCAAGTCAACCTATCTACGTCGGTTGGCTGCCGCCCATGGAACGGACAGCGTTTGCCCAAGTGAAAGGAAGAACGACCCCATGTTTGGTTTAAAAGCAAATTCCGCTACATTGTGTGGGAGCGCCCAGCCTACGCATTCTTTACAAACATAGCACACAGTTTCAGAAGTTTTCACAGGGTGACAGCAAACGCCAAACGCTGATGCTACAGATTTCCGGATTGGTCACCTTAAACGAAACGTCATTCTCCCGTTTTAGAAGAGCAATGCTGATTGGCATACCATATTCCTGACACCTTGAGCTGAAGGAGTAATGGAAGAGACCGAAAGATATACTCCTTCACATCTGGCATGGAGAGGGGCCGTTCTGTTGTCGCCCTTGGAGCGAGAACACGTAACGAGAGTGTGCTGAAAGAGCGAGGAACAATTGTCTCCTCAGTGCTTCACTGGGAGAGCACCTCTGTCGAGAGCGAATCGAAGTGCGACTCTATATTGAGTCCTTGCGATTAAGCGTTGTTCACTGTGTTGGCCGCCACACTTATTGTGCGGTGTGAACGGACAGAGTCATAGTTAAACGCCTGCGAGCGAATTTTTGAGTGGCATTGCGGTGGACTGGTTATCTGATCGGTGTACCACGCCAATAGTTAGACTAGGGATGAATAGGAGTCCTTCACTTCATCAAGCCGTAGGGAGAGTTTGATTGGCGAAGGTCAATCCAGATAGCACGAGAGTTATCTTATTTGTCAACAGCGAGCGGCGCAGACAGCAGTCATCGCAGCTTACGGTATTGTGCGCTACAGCTCTTGCGAGCCCCATATTTCCTCCACAACAGTACACTTCACTGCATTTCACACTCGACAGCCTCGACTGTACCTAGCAACATTCTAAAAGATTATTCAAGTTGAGTAGGCGCACCTCTCAGCCATTCTGCCAAGTCAATAACAATCTTAAACTTTGTACAGAAATTTCATTAGCGAATCCTATCCTTAAGAGGTAACTTCACATTCCGAAAAGAACGCGGAAATAACTTGTTCAGTTCATAACTAAAAGTGCCATGTGATTTCTCAGAATTTTTGAAAAATAAATAATAATTTTGGTTAGTTTCATGTTTTTCTTACACTAACTAGCACTACTCCAGTACCCAAATATCCCACTAGTTATGTAAGAAATTTTGTGAATTTTTGTGTCATTTCCTTACAGCGGACGACTCCAGAAGATATTTATTGTTCAAAGTTTTTCAGACATTTCTCTTTAGAACGTTAGGAGCGTCTGTCTGACTTTTATAGTAGTGTGGGGATGGAAATAGCATCTTGCAGGAGCCACAGGGTAAACGGTACATCTCATATTAATCAGTTCCGTAGAATGACAGAATAGCACCCACATGCTCACAATATATTATGACTTTTGAACACTAAGGTAAATACATTGTTTGTCCCCCATCAAAATCTTTCATTTATTATTGAAAGTCAGACTGCGTTGCGCTAAAAAAAAAAAAAGTTGTGTGTCAGTTTACTGTTGATCAGAATAAGGAAAGAGAGGAATGTCTGAGTACGTTCAGTTTTGCTCAGCTGTTTGAAAATCAAATAACGTAAGAGGTTTACCAGCGCTGTCAATCTTAATTTCCCTAAGGGGATGCTTCACTACAAATGAGTTAATCAGACGATTGGTACTGATTATTTCCAATAACGTTTTCTTAATACATGACGAAGTAGTTTTCAGTGTATCGAGATTGTTACCTACAACTCCTTCTGAGAAAACAACGCTAACTATCCACAGCCGCCCGATGTGGCCGAGCGGCTCTAGGCGCTTCAGTCTGGAACCGCGCGACCGCTACGGTCGCAGGTTCGAATCCTGCCTTGGACATGGATGTGTGTGATGTCCTTAGGTTAGTTAGGTTTAAGTAGTTCTAAGTTCTAGGGGACTGATGACCTCAGATGTTAAGTCCCATAGTGCTCAGAGCCATTTGAACCATTTAACTATCCACATTGAAGGTAGACACTTGTCACAAGACCTGCTCCTTATGCACCACTCCTCTCCTTAGCGATACTTCCTTCACCCATATGCTGCACTCCCACTTAAAATCAACCAATTTAAAATGTGTACACTATAGCGTTTGTAAATCCCCTCTCAACTGACACATATTGTATGATTTCAGGCTGCCAAAGTATTGACTCACTACATCCACTAATAATATTAATAATAATACTGTGTGACCCTGCAGCTATCTAGTAGCCATTACACAGTTACTGTTGTGTTATGCTATCAATTATTCCGGTTAACTGTTACAAAGTGAATAATGAAGCAAGTTTTGGTCCATTGCAGAAACTACCTGTGACTCAGGTAACACATTTTCATGAGAAATTTAAGCATGTGTGACGTATATGACTCAATTTTACTGTCATAGGTGTATGACGCAAAGTTAAAAGTACAGCTGGGCAAAATAAAACTGATTCTTAAAATGTTTCAAGCACATTATGACAGGCAACACAGCTTCCATGATCCACCCCACATATGGATGATGTAAGATGAGCTGCCTGTCTTAAGGTGCATGAAACACTGTACTTTGTTTTTACCATCCCATATATTTGTAGTGGGTGGACTGTATCAGGAAAATGTCGTTCATATATTATTTTTCCAAGGTGCAACCTCTATCATATTTTGTCACACGTTTATGCCAGTATTTGAAAAAATTGATTTTATTGGTAACTACATATTCAGAATTACAGTCTTGTGACATAATAACAGTAATGACATTTTAAAAATAATTTTATTTCGTGATCAAAACTCAATCGAATTGTCTTGTTTTTACCCCTCAGTGGGAAATTACCATTCGTTGTGGACCGCTTCTCTTCTCGGCCGCTGTACCTAATGCATAAGTAGGAAGGATACTTAAAACCAACGTTCGGCACTGCACATCAGTCCCACCCAGCGACAGTGAGCAGAGTGCAGTTTGTTTGATCTGGTAAACACAAACAAGTTCCAGACTTGAAGATCGTCACAAAGCCGAAGTTGATGTTGATGATGCATGTGGCGCTCTAAATATGCAATTGCGACCCCAAATTCCTTCGTCTGATACCCCCTACACCTCTGGTCAAATTGTTTCTCCGCACCCTGTATATTTAAGGTGTATGAATACAGTATTTGCCAGTCGTAACTGCAGTGTCTGCACATTGGAGTGTACCTGAAGAAAAATGGTAAAATGTCGTGTAGTGTTTAACTGCATAAATAAATTCGGGTAAGGATTCCGTAATATTACTTTTCACAGATGGTAGGATATGTTTAGATGTTTTATGCTAGGAGCTTTCAGTCATAGCCCTTACATTTTCAGAAGGATACACCACTGACATCACACTCTTTTTTTAGCAAAAGCTATTATTTTTGACAGTACTGATGGACGTAAGGCTCAAAACGTTTCATTTTGTGGTGCTGTAATATAGCTCACACGTTGATGAAAACAGCACAGGGTCAGGTTGACATCAGAATTCATCCCGATGCAGCATATGGCACGAAACTGTAATAATGTACAGTACCAGATACGGAAACATTCACATGATGCTAAATACACTTCACTTCAAAAATCTAGAGCACTAAACAACGGAATGTTGTAGTAAGTACTCACGCATAATGTAATAGGGTGCATTCGCTTCTGAAGAAAGAGTTATGGAAAATTTTCTTGTAGCACCTAAACAAAAATTGCTAAACTGTAACTGGTTTCTGACTGTTGGTATATTAAATTCCTGTCTTGTAGTTACACACTTAAATGAGACATTATACTTGTGACATAACATAAAGGAAGATGCTAAACTGTTGAACCGCTTTTTCTCCTCCTCCTCTCGCATCACTACGTGAACCGCTTGACGTCGTGTCTTCTTGCCTTCCGGCTTGCCCGTCTCAGGGAAGGAGCGAGGGAGAACGGCACGTGACTATTCAGTTAGTGTCTTGGTGTGGATATGTATTATTAATTCATTTTTTTTATGATAGTGTGGTCACCCTCACCAAAATTCAGACAGGTATGTATTCTACTGGCATTCAAAGTTCAAAAGATTGGTTTTACGTTAAGAAAATCGAACAACATTGAATATGTCGAACTGCGGTTTATTGATCCTTGTGAAATAAAACTGCAGTCACTCTGTATCCACTCGTCTTAAACAGTGTGATTTCGTATACAACTGTAATTGTGCTGAATGATTCATGCAACCTAGCAACGGAATTCAATAAGCTACTCCGTATTGCCGATTATTTCAAAATTCAATATTTTAATACTTAGCACGGGTGAGTGTTTAAATCTCCGCTAATTATTTACGTACCACACTATTGACTATCGCGCGGCTATTCAGATCTGCGTGTTTTCAATTACTTTGGCAAAGTCAATCGTACACAGTGCGTCTGAGCGCGTCCTATACCAAAGTGTTATTTGTGTTCTCTCTGTGACTTTAAACTACTGTCGTCGACGTTATCACGCGACAGAACTGGATTAATGTACCAAGTACTTTTCCCTAGAAGTAATGCGGACAAATCACCAAGACGAATTATTGATTCATGCACACGTCTTCGTCCAACAAAACAGAATAAATCAAAAGCGCTCTCTCCTCTGTCCACGGAATAAACGCGGCACTTACATCTCACCTTCCTCTGATGTAAAAATCCAAAACACTTCAATAAAGGTATCTACGCAATTTAAAGCCAGACAAATGTCAAAAAAATATTCTACTGTAAATACAATTATATCTAATAATTAAATAACCACGTTGCAAAAATTTAATTCCGAGATCGTCCACTTTGCAAGCAAGAGCCAATTTGATGTTCTGGTACTTATCTCGAGTGCAATTAAACTCTTTCTCGAAATTAATGTTAAATGCAGAAACTCAAACTTTTATTGATTAGGGGACGGCACACTCAGTCACGTTATACTGTGACATGTTTCTATTTGCGATTCTTGAGTTTCTCCCGGCGTATTTGATAATCAAAATATCCACGGGTATGCTGCCGGTCTATAGTGTCCAACGGGCACAATATTTCGGCGATCATACATGTCGCCATCATCAGGTGAACTGACGGACTGAGCTCCTGTGAACGTGCCGGCACGAAGATCCGTACGCTATGGCTGCTCAGAGGGAACTGGGTTCGGTCGCGGCGGCGGCCGATTTAAATACCCTCCGCCCGCGGCGCGCTCCCTCCGCCGTCCGCGCCCCGCGCCACGGTCGCGCGGTGGAACAGATTGCGACGGCGTCTGAGATGACGTCGGTGTGATGGCTCTGTCCGCCGTGGTCGTCACAACTATACGTTTGCTCGATTTACTCTTGATTACCCGGATCGCTGGTTCCCAAGCCTTGCTAAGATTTTAGCCACAGTCACGGTTTATGAGGTCGTCATTGGTGCGAATTTCGATGGCCTCTCTAACAACGCTGTCCCAGTATCTCGACGTCTGTACCAGAATCCTCGTGCGGTCATACTCCATGGCGTGATTTTCCGACAAACAATGTTCAGCGACCGCCGACTTGCTCGGATACATCAGTCGAGTGTGCCTCTGGTGTTCACGGCATCGATCCTCGACGGTACGCATCGTCTGACCAATATACGACTTGCCACATTGACACGGAATCTGGTACACGCCGGCCTTCCTCAAACCGAGGTCGTCTTTGGCGCTCCCCACCAGTGCACGAGTGTTATTTGGAGGACAAAACACAGTTCCGACCCGGTGTTTCTTCAGAATGCGGGCGATTTTCCCCGAGAGTGCGCCTGTGTATGGAATAAATGCAGTGCCTACCTCCTCCCTCGTGACTTTATCCATCTCAACAGGTTGTGCTGCAGTGGTTGGGCGGAGAGCACGTTGAATCTGCCACTCTGAGTACCCATTTTTTCGAAATACAGTTCTCAGATGTTCCAATTCCTGGGGTAGACTCTCTGCGCCAGAGATAGTGCGCGCCCTATGTACTAGAGTTTTAAGTACCCCATTCCTCTGTGAAGGGTGGTGGCAGCTGTCTGCGTGCAAGTACAGATCAGAGTGCGTAGTCTTCCGATACACCCCATGACCTAGGGTGCCGTCAGCCCTTCTCTTGACCAAGACATCAAGGAGTGAACTTGGGGGTGGGAGCGAAGTTGAGACCTTTCTGCAAAACCGAGACCGCATCATCAGTCAACACCATGCCACTCAAATTGGTGACAGTCTTGCACGGAACCTGCAGGGATGGTTTGTCAAGGAGACGTGAGAACTTAGCTGTTTGACGTCCCGTAGCCTTTGCAGAAAGGTCTCAACTTCGCTCCCACCCCCAAGTTCATTCCGGTCGCAGAAATTGTTAGTTCTGTTGAACAGGTTGCAGCTCGACTTCCGCCAGAATCAGCCGAGGAAATACGTCGTGAAACTTGTCGTGCGTTGACGAAATCCAAGCCGATGAAGTCAAATATCAGCAGTAAAGAGAGGGTGGCCATTCGTGATCTGAGGGAGCGCTCTGAAATTGTTGTCTTACCGGCTGACAAAGGCAATGCTACAGTTGTTGTCTCCCATAAGGACTACACTGATAAGATGCAGAGCCTGCTAAATGACTATTGCTACCGGAAGATCAGCGTTGACCCTACAAAGAAGGTGGAGAACAAGACGAGGGCGCTTCTCAAGGACGCAGATTTACCGGAAGGTGACGCAAAGAAATTGTTACGCCAAGGTCCGGTACCGCCTAGACTATATGGACTCCCGAAGGTTCACAAAGAGGGGGTACCATTACGCCCCATTGTCAGCAACATCAGGGCACCTACATATTTGTTGGCCAAATACCTGACGGGAATATTAAGTCCTTATGTGGGTAAATGCCCTCATCACATCCGTAATTCCGTGGATTTTGTTAAACGCCTTGATAGCTTCAGGTTGGATGAGTCAGATATCATGGTGAGTTTTGACGTCGTTTCCTTGTTTACGAGGGTACCCCTGCGAGAGTCACTAGAATTGATTAGTCAGAAGTTTGACGAGAAGACCACTGAACTTTTTAGGCATGTCTTGACTTCCACGTATTTTCTTTTTAATGGAGAATACTACGAACAAACGGAGGGAGTCGCCATGGGTAGCCCACTCTCACCGGTGGTAGCGAATTTGTACATGGAGAACTTCGAGGAGGAAGCCCTGTCGTCATCCGTATGGAAACCTACTTGCTTTTTCCGTTACTTTGACGACACGTTCGTCATCTGGCCACATGGTATGGATAAACTCCTTGACTTCCTTACACATCTAAACTCCGCCAGCCGGAGTGGCCGAGCGGTTAAAGGCGCTACAGTCTGGAACGGCACGACCGCTACGTCGCAGGTTCGAATCCTGCCTCGGGCATGGATGTGTGTGATGTCCTTAGGTTAGTTAGGTTCAAGTAGTTCTAAGTTCTAGGGGACTTATGACCACAGCAGTTGAGTCCCATAGTGCTCAGAGCCATTTGAACCATTTGAACCATCTAAACTCCATGCACCCCAACATCAAATTCACTATGGAGACTGAAACGGAGGGTAAATTACCTTTCCTTGATGTCTTGGTCAAGAGAAGGGCTGACGGCACCCTAGGTCATGGGGTGTATCGGAAGACTACGCACTCTGATCTGTACTTGCACGCAGACAGCTGCCACCACCCTTCACAGAGGAATGGGGTACTTAAAACTCTAGTACATAGGGCGCGCACTATCTCTGGCGCAGAGAGTCTACCCCAGGAATTGGAACATCTGAGAACTGTATTTCGAAAAAATGGGTACTCAGAGTGGCAGATTCAACGTGCTCTCCGCCCAACCACTGCAGCACAACCTGTTGAGATGGATGAAGTCACGAGGGAGGAGGTAGGCACTGCATTTATTCCATACACAGGCGCACTCTCGGGGAAAATCGCCCGCATTCTGAAGAAACACCGGGTCGGAACTGTGTTTTGTCCTCCAAATAACACTCGTGCACTGGTGGGGAGCGCCAAAGACGACCTCGGTTTGAGGAAGGCCGGCGTGTACCAGATTCCGTGTCAATGTGGCAAGTCGTATATTGGTCAGACGATGCGTACCGTCGAGGATCGATGCCGTGAACACCAGAGGCACACTCGACTGATGTATCCGAGCAAGTCGGCGGTCGCTGAACATTGTTTGTCGGAAAATCACGCCATGGAGTATGACCGCACGAGGATTCTGGTACAGACGTCGAGATACTGGGACAGCGTTGTTAGAGAGGCCATCGAAATTCGCACCAATGACGACCTCATAAACCGTGACTGTGGCTAAAATCTTAGCAAGGCTTGGGAACCAGCGATCCGGGTAATCAAGAGTAAATCGAGCAAACGTATAGTTGTGACGACCACGGCGGACAGAGCCATCACACCGACGTCATCTCAGACGCCGTCGCAATCTGTTCCACCGCGCGACCGTGGCGCGGGGCGCGGACGGCGGAGGGAGCGCGCCGCGGGCGGAGGGTATTTAAATCGGCCGCCGCCGCGACCGAACCCAGTTCCCTCTGAGCAGCCATAGCGTACGGATCTCCGTGCCGGCACGTTCACAGGAGCTCAGTCCGTCAGTTCACCTGATGATGGCGACATGTATGATCGCCGAAATATTGTGCCCGTTGGACACTATAGACCGGCAGCATACCCGTGGATATTTTGATTATGTTTCTATTTGTTCGTAAATTAAATTTGTATCTTGAAGCTACATACTTAAATGAGAATTATGTTTGTGATGTAACCAACGGCACACATATTTACCATCACAATGTCCGTCGAGGCACATTTCAAACTGCCCCTGGTTCACAGTAGACCATGTATGGGATTGTGGGACATTGGGGAAATACGGTGAGCCATTTTGTTTTGGCTCCCCGAGTGATGTACTGCAGTGCTGTAGCACAGCGACTTCAGTGTGAGGACTGCAAATAAACAAAAAATTATTTACATAGTATTATTTTTAAAGTGCTAATTAAAGCTTTATGACCACCCTCATGGTAGATGCACACATCGGTCTCATGACATCCAGTCAATGGGCTGCTAAAAATAATTACATTCATCTAGAACTGAATTCGCAGCAATTACATTTGTTCAGATGATGAATAAATTAAATTATCTGGTATAAGGCGTTTCTTCGAATTTCTGAAATTATAAGGAATAAAATCACAGGGAGTGGAAAGTTGTTTAAGACTCATACAGAAACTAAACTACAGTTATAAGGACTTAACGGCATGAAACGGAAGCAGTAATTTAGAAGTGAATGAGATAAGGTTGCTCTCTATTCCTGTGTTATTCAGTTCGTACATAGGGCAAGTATTAAGGGAAATCAAGGATAAATTTCGAAAAACGGTTTAAGGTTCAGGGAGAAGAAATAAAAAAAGGAGGGTGCCCTAAGATTTTATATTTCTCTAAGAGATGACAAAGATCCGGAAGATAAGTTGCGCAAAATACACAGTCTTGAAAAAAGGTTCTCGGGTGACTATCTACAAAAGTAAAACAAGGATGGTGCAATGAGTAACTAAATCACGCGATGCTAAGGGAATGAGATTGGGAAATGAGGCAGTGGAAGTTGTTCGCGAGCTTTGCTGTTTGGGCAGCAAAATAAATGATGATGGCAGAAGTAAAGAAGGCATAAAAAGCAGACTTGCAACATCAAGAAAAGCTTTTTTATTAAAAAGAAATATGTTAATTTCTAAGATAAATTTAAGAGTTAGGAAGTTGTTTCTGAAAATACTTTCCGGAATTGTACCTTACACGTTAGTGAAACGTGGACGGTAAACAGTATTGGCAGTAGAAACTCATTAAAAGCGGTGCTACAGAAATCACTTTCCATATATCTACATTTCCGGAAAGCGTATAACATAATGTTCGACTGCAAAATGTTAACCGAGCATACGGAATAGGTTCTCAGGTATGTTGTGGCTCGAAGCCTTTTGAAGTAAAGGAACCCGGTACGTTGTCCTGGACGGCAAGTGTTCATCAGAGACAATGGCAGAACGTTAATAAAAGTTTATTTTATTCACATAACCTTAAGAGTTTTCACATAAAAAATTCGGAGACGTTACTTTCCAGCGCGCCCTCGTATTATCGTGCGTGACCGGACGCAAGTCCGTGTTTTCTTCCGCATGATGTAGGTTGCACAAAATCTAATACAATATTCATTCATATTTATGAATATTCTTTATATATTATTTCTTTGTCCTTTTAATCATAAGGAAGATGAAAAGGGGTTTGTTTTTCTTGATGCAGAATGGCTGAAAATTATTGCAGTATTAGTTTGGCATGACGTTTATGATGAATCTGTGAGATGTTTCTCTAAGCTTAAACACGATACGGTTTCAAGAAAGTGAATGCAATACTTATTCAGATACTATTGCCACTTCGAGTGTTGAAACAGCCACTGCCGATAATGATTCCTTTTTTTCTGATCTGAATGCTGAAACCAAATGAAACAAGTAGACATTTAGCCAAAGGGGCCCTGCTAAGAAACATAATATTTTTAGCAGAGTTTACCCGGAGCTAAGGTGACCTAGTGGTCTGATGTGCAAAACCACATTTTTTACTAAATAAAAATAGGTCTCGAACTAGGGTGAGCAAGCGCTCAGATGTGAAAAGCGGGGCCCGACTGTGACATTAGTCCACCATTAAACCAGAGCTGTTTTCCGCGCTGTTACCAATATGGTTAAGTTATATTTAAAGAAAAGATTTTAAGGTTCAAATGGCTCTGAGCACTATGGGACTCAACTGCTGTGGTCATAAGTCCCCTAGAACTTAGAACTACTTAAACCTAACTAACCTAAGGACATCACACACATCCATGCCCGAGGCAGGATTCGAACCTGCGATCGTAGCGGTCGTGTGGTTCCAGACTGTAGCGCCTTTAACCGCTCGGCCACTCCGGCCGGCAGATTTTAAGGTACCGAGCGGTTCTAGACGCTACAGTCTGGAGCAGCGCGACCGCTACGGTCGCAGGTTCGAATCCTGCCTCGGGCATGGATGTTTGTGATGTCATTAGGTTAGTTAGGTTTAAGTAGTTCTAAGTTCTAGGGGACTGATGACCTCAGAAGTTAAGTCTCATAGTGCTCAGAGCCATTTGAACCATTTTTTTTTAAGGTGCAGCACACTTACAAAAATATGGCTATTTTCACACAAACAGGTCAGTAAATGCATTTGGGGACATTAAATGAAGCACAGTAGCACAGTTTGTTGTACTTTCTTGTGAAATTACTACATTTTGCATCCTTTCCCTTCTAATCCATGTTTAAACACCTTTCCCGCATTTTTAACTTTCTTTTAATAGATTAGACAGAATTTTTTCTCTTATTGAAGACGATTTTAAAATTTCGATTAATCAGAAGTCAACAATGATCAATAAATACAAAAATATAAATAAGGAAACGCACCTGTAATATTTATATCCCCAGCAACAATAGCCAATCTCAGTAACAATAGTCAACCTCAGTAACAATGGTCAACTCACAGCTGTGAAATCAAATAAAATTTAAACAATGAAACTGCAATAGTGGAAACCTAAATTCAATTAGCGCTAGCATGAATTTAACAGTTTCTATATATCAACAGTGTACTGTCGTCTTGGCCGTGTCAGTGTTTCACAATAAAATCATGTCGAAGGTTAAGAAGGAGAAGTGATGTGCACTTTCAGGAGAATTCAAGACTCAGTTTATCGAAAATGACAGCATCATTCTGTGATGTGCTGTTTGCGTAGTAAAAATTGTAATCGATGACAAGTATCAAAGAAACAGAATAAACCGGCATATCTAAAATAACGAACATTTAAAGAACAATGAACTTCGCAAATCGGAACCTAAATAAACTACACATGCCTTACAAGGGAACCTCCCCATCGCACCCCCCTCAGATTTAGTTATAAGTTGACACAGTGGATAGGCCTTGAAAAACTGAACACAGATCAATTGAGAAAACAGGAAGAAGTTGTGTGGAACTGTGAAAAAACAAGCAAAATATACAAACTGAGTAGTTCATGCGAAGATATGCAATATCAAGGACACTGGGAATGCAGGAGCGCTGTGGTCTCGTGGTAACGTGAGCAGCTGCGGAACGAAAGGTCCTTGGTTCAAATGTTCCATCGAGTGGAAAGTTTAATTTTTTATTTTCAGTTTATGTGACAAACTCTTATGTTTTCATCACTTTCCTGGGAGTGATTATCACATCCACAAGAAAACCTAAATCGGGCAAGGTAGAAGAATCTTTTTAGCCATTCGCCAAGTGTACAAGTTAGGTGGATCGACAACATATTCCTGTCATGTGACGCACATGCCGTCACCCGTGTCGTATAGAATATATCAGACAAGTTTTCCTGTGGAGGAATCGGTTGACCTATGACCTTGCGATCAAATGTTTTCGGTTCCCATTGGAGAGGGACGTCCTTTCGTCTACTAATCGCATGGTTTTGCGATGCGGTCGCAAAACAAAGACACTAAACTTATTACAGTGAACAGAGACGTCAGTGAACGAACGGACAGATAATAACTATGCAAAAATAAAGAAAGTAAAATTTTCACTCGAGGGAAGACTTGAACCAAGGACCTCTCGTTCTGCAGCTGCTCACGCTACCACTTTTTTTTAATAGAAAAATGTTTAAATATGTATTTGCATAATATAATATTTATTTACATAAAATGCCCTTGTTTTAGCTGCTGTCCTTACACCACGGCAAAGAAACTAGCCACTGACTCAAGCAGCTTCAGACACTTCCCATAGTTTCAATTTAAAACGTGCTATTTTAATACTCATTCTTACAAAGAAAGTTCTGTTGAATTATTAAAATTTCCGACCAGTAGACCACGCCGCGCCTGAGCTCACACTGTCATGATGTTGCCTATGTGGCCCATGGACTACTCAGTTTGTATATTTTGCTTATTTTTTCACAGTTCCACGCAACTTCTTCCTGTTTTCTCAATTGATCTGTGTTCAGTTTATCAAGGCCTATCCACTGTGCCAACTTATAACTAAATCTGAGGGGGGTGCGATGGGGAGGTTCCCTTGTTAGATTCATGATCTGAGAACAAACAGTCATTGAATGAATTCAGTGCGTATCTTGCCATTCCATTAATCTAGTCAGGAATTCCATTCCACAAAAGAACAATCTTGCATTAAAAATCATTTCTGCAGAAGTACACTCAGAGGTCAATACCGGATGAGAGGACTCGAAGAAAAAGTTACATGTAGCCATTTTATAAGAACGTTTTAGAGAAAATTAAGGAGGCGTTCCGGAGACATGAAGTGATAATCGTTTTAGATGAACTTACTGATGAGCGCCAAAGATATATTTTAAATTTGTTTGTTTTTCCGTTATCCGCTGAATGGGCAAAACCTATGCTTTTTAAACAATTCGAAAATAAAAATGCCTGCACGATAACGCTGTCGTTCAGAGACCTACGTGTGAACATGTGGCCAGGGGACATACAATACGAAAATAATCAGGCTTGTAACTGATCAAGCACAATACATGCTTTCGGTTTTCCAACAATTTAAGGACATGTACCCTACCCTCAACGAGGTAACATACAGTATATTGTTCATGATCTACATCGTGTTGCCAAGGAATCAGCAAGAATTACTGCGGGGTTAATTACTTCATTGTTGCTCTGAATAAGAGTGTCATAAAGGGTCCCAGTCTTCAAGTTTTGTATAACACCCTCCCCCCCCCCCCCCCCACCCTCCCATCCCACCGTCCCAAATGACAGGGCTTCATCTTCTACAGTTTACTGTCATCACAACGTGTGGTACTTAAATAAGCTGTGCAGTACACTTCTGCGAAAACTTTGATAAAATCAATCTCCTTGTATGTGTCGTGGATTCAATGGGCGCAACTGCCATCAAGCAGGCCCAACAGTTAAACAACAACGAAGACCTGATGTTGGAACACTTTGCAGTATGCAGCTACAAGTATTTATCTGGTGTGATTCAAATTTTGGAAGAAGGTATGGAGAAGGAAGAACAGTGGGAGAAATTGATGAGTATTAGGTACATCCTCGATAAATTTGCTATACATATATTTCAGATCAAATTTGAAGAACAATCTAGCTGTGGAAACCTTTACAACTTTGACTGAACTTCCTTTACGGACCCTGACACACATGCTTTATTAGTTTCTGTAGATGTTGAGCGGTCTTTCTCCATATATAAGGAGCTTTTGTGATGTCAAAAACATTGAAATGATGTGTGTAATCCTGATTAACAGTACCCTGTAAATGGGACAGAAAAAGTTAATGTAGCTGGTTTAAACCCAAATAAAGTAACGTCGTCAGCACTTTCGTTGAACCTTTCTGTACGTATTTCCAGAAAGTTTCCCCCCTTTTTTGATCGTAATTTGCACCTTAAAATCCTTTGACATATTACGTTCGTAATTATGAGATGAAGAAATCTGGCTATTGTTTACTTCTCGTGAATTACAGACCTTTTTAGGAAAAAAACTGTATGAAAATATATTCTAGTACAGGATATCTGACAACTGATGAGTAACTCATTCCATTTCGGGAGCATTTCTCGTTTAAGCATATTCACCTAAAAATCCAAATAAATTTGGTGTAAAAGGCGGTTCATAAAATTGAATATATAATTTCTACTGCACACATTTGAGGAGTCTGATGATTCTTTCAGGGGCTCTAATTGTCCTTCAGGTGTACTTAAACATTTTATTAATCGCATAAAAGACCCACTGAAAAATATAATCATATGTAGAATTCTAGTGTCACACTTGCCAGAACCCTGACCAATTTAAAGCTGATTTTAGTGGGAATTTTATCCAAAAATAAACGTGGAATCGCTGCCGAGCACATGCCCAAAAACAGGGAGATATTGAGCTCAAGTTTAATCGATTTTACGAGAAAAATATTGTGGTTTTTTATATTCTGAAGAAGTCTCATTGCATAGTTCTAATATAAGCAATGAAAAGTGGTGACAACGTATATGAAGATACACGTGCCTGTGAAGAAATGTGACTTCCTACATCTGCGCTAATGGAGGATTGGACATGTGTGAACAACTATGCAACAAGTATAGTGTTGGGTGCAAAACAAGCACATGGTCCCTTGGGTGTGTTCTTACCTTTAAACTTCCGTGCACTAAATCCCCGTATCTTTCACAAAATGGACACCAGTAAAAAGGCACAAACAAGATAATTTCTCAATGAGCTTAAAGCTAGCAAGTTATGGAAAACGTTCTCAGGAAATTGGTAACAGCTAGAAAATCACGAGGAGAACTGAACCAACTGTGGTGTCACCGACAGACACCACACTGGCTAGGTGGTAGCCTTTAAATCGGCCGCGGTCCGTTAGTATACCTCGGACCCGCGTGTCGCCACTATCAGTGAATGCAGACCGAGCGCCGCCACACGGCAGGTCTAGAGAGACTTCCTAGCACTCGCCCCAGTTGTACAGCCGACTTTGCTAGCGATGGTTCACTGACAAAATACGCTCTCATTTGCCGAGACGATAGTTAGCATAGCCTTCAGCTACGTCATTTGCTACGACCTAGCAAGGCGCCATTACCAGTTACTATTGATGCTGTAAAACATGTACCGTCATGAGCGATGTTCACCACTTATGGATTAAAGTTAAGTATTCCACAGCTACGTCCTTTTTTGCTAGTCTAATTTCCCTGACCTGTTCCAGACCTCACGCCAGCCTGCGTGAGCTAAAACGCGTGCCTTTCGGCTTCCTCTCATAGTGGGTTGGCTCTCTTGCCAATCCACAACACCAACGTTGCAGAAAATGAAGAGACATCGCATCTTGGCACAATCATAGCGTGCCACTTGCAAGGGAAGTGTGTGTTAAAACCTTTTCAACGTTGTATGCTCAAAATGAAAATCAGCAAATTGAAACATTTTAATGCTACAACACGTTTTGTGCAATAATGCTGAAATAGTGTCTGCATAATGATTTTCCTCATTTTGCACATAATAATTTCAATGTCATTAATGATGCACACTAATTACTTCTGTAAGTTTTAATCTTCCGGGTTATCATATTTCTTATAAACGATCGATGTTTCGACCCCTTAGCTGGGATCTTCTTCAGGATGTTGTGGTGAACACTGTTGCCTGAACAGAATCAACACCGCTCACCACATCATCCTGAAGATAATCCCAGCAGAGGGGTCGAAACGTCCATCGTTTATAAGAAATATAACGTGGCCTAGAACTCAGAAGGTTTTTAACTTCAATGGTAACAGCCACGAAAGACTGCAGACTTAAATAATTACTTCTTCTTCTATCTGCCTTTTATTATGTTGAGCGGGACTTGTTTTCTGCAGCCTTGGGAGCTCTCCTAGCTAGCACTGGACACGGAAGTTAAAAGGACAGGACAGCCATAAAATTGTCTGGAGCCGAAAGCAGCCCTCCCAAGCAAGTAGATGATAAATAATTCACAATGCCCTGTTTTTGGACAGCAGGCGCCTTGCTATCAATCTGTCTGCCCTGAAACTGCTGCTTGCGAGATTCTAGCGGAAATCCTTTTAGGAAAGATAAAATCTGAAAGCCAGGTGTAGTAGCCCTCAGAATGGGAGAAGCGTGAGATCAGTCATTTTTCTGCAACCACACAAGGAAAGAACGTTCGGTTAAAACTGCATTAACAGAGATCTGATTGGCTCACAATAATTATTACTATAGAAGGCATGCTTTCCCACACGTGTCGACACCTAAGCCTTTTGGTTGGCCGGGGTTAAGAACCTGTCATGGAGTGGAAAATTTTTCCCCAATCCTCCCCATGCCAGACCATCACTGGTTAACCATGACACAATTTGCGAGAGTAGAAGTGCATTCCAACTTATTTATAAATTTATTATTGGTTAGAACTTGCAAGGTTTGCTGCAATTGTCTGGTAAGATTCCTACACTGGCAAAGAGTTAAGTCAGAGGACACTTGCTGCTGAGAGACTGATGAGTACAAATTTGCTGCCAGGGTGTCGAACAGAGGGATGACTCCAGATTAGAATTGAGTGCAGTGGTCGAGCTGGACTCAGAAAATCCAGCCGGTACTGGCACCGTCTTCCACATTCACGCCATATACAAAAAGAGTGGTAAAAATGAGCCAACTACGCAATCGTCAAAAGGTTTAACTCCACACTTTTTAAGTTCAGAGTCTGCTATTTGCTTTCATCATGCACTTTGGCAATTCCACTGGTGTTTGTACTTACTTTTCCGGATTATTTCTTTAAACCACTAAACATGTTCGCGGTGATTGTCTATATCCAATACAAATATTCCTCTCATGCTTACATGTGTCTACCTATCGGTCGTGGACACGTATGTTAAATGTTTAAGTACTTATTTGAGAGGGTAGTTCGTGTGTTTGTTGTTTTATAGTAATAAACAAAATTTTTATAGTGACTACCAGTTTCTTTTTAAGTTAGATGAGCCCTTTCATTAATATACCCATATGCGGTGTGGTAATTTCGTGCTTCGTTGGGACACCCCTTGTAGTTTTCCTTCAATAATACGTTTCTACTGTGCGAAATTGTTTTTCTTAAATTTGCATGTTCTTATGGGAAACTTCCTTTCCCTGTAGGTTACTGTTTATCGGACTTACGGGGGCGGGGGGGGGGGATACGCAAGGTGTTGCAACATTGTCTCAACCCTAGAGGAAATTTGTAGATATTGAAAAAAAAACTGACAGAAGTAACAACAGTGAAGAATCAGAGAGGACGTACATGAAGAAACTGAAGAACTCAAAGTAAATGTAGAAGATCTTCTCGAACGTAAACAGATTGGAGGACAGTGCACCACGCAAAGAGAATGTGAAGAAGACGAAACCGCTTAGTGGTAATAATTTGTTTTATGACATCTCTCAATGGTCTTCCCCTGCTCAGAACACGTAAGTTTTGACTTAATCAAAGTAGCTAGTGAAGCATTTCAAAACAAAGATGAACCATTTGTCTCTGGAAACAGGCAAGTGACACTGGTGAAGAGGGAGATGTGAACCAATAGGTGATGTCTGATTGGCCAAATTGTAAGAAAGTTATGTGGACCTGGATGGCGTACTCGACTAAAATCCAAAATTTTGCTGTAGGCTCTTTAGTACAGATGCAAGATTGAGATACACATCTAAATGTGTTACCGGTTTCCAAGCTTGCTGGAAACATAGACAACCACGACACCTCAAGGAAATATCAAACTTGTTTTAAAAAATGGAAAATCATAAGAACATGCCTAACTGCAAATAGAACAATCGATCGTGTTATCCAGACAGCATCTAAAACAGAAAAAAAATGGAGAGATATTTTAAAAACATTGATATATCGCATCATTTTTAGTTGAACAAAATTTTCCATTCCACGGCCACTGAGAGCATATGCTGGCAGAAAACAATGGAAATCTTTTTCGTTGATTAGACTATCACCAAAATATGACGCTGTACTAAGGGAACACTTGATCAAACTAGAAAAGACAACTCAGTCACAGTCGGACAAAATAGTTACAAGCTAATTATTCCCCACTAGACAAAACGATTTTTTCTTACTTCAAGATGGAATTGTTAAGGAAAAGATTTTAAATGATACAAAGCATTCCAAGTATTTTTGTGTCATCTTTGACAGTATGACAGACATCTCACACATATATCACATCTTACATTCATATATAAAATAAAAATGGAGTTAATTCTAGACTGTTTTCAGCAAAGTAGGAAGAAAACCTTTCACATAATAGAAGATATTTTACAACTTATCGAGGAGGATGATCTGGCTATAACAATGTGACGACAACATTTCTGCAATGGCTGGTGCCCAGTCAGGGGTTCGCGTAAGAATTTGTGAACTTAACCCTGAAGCATTGTTTGTATCTTCACTTTCTCAAACTGTGCACATTATGCACTTTTGCAACAGTTCCGTTATGGGTGACTTTGTTTGGAACTTAGGAAGTCTGTAAATTTTTTAGTCAGCTTCCACCCACAGATGTGAGATCCTTCTGAAAAACTTTGGAGTTACATATTTTACAAATATGATGGAGTGCTCACTAAGAAGCTGTTAAACCTATGTTTCTGTTCTTTAAACAGATAATCGATGCCAATGAAGAACTATCTGATTCTTTGGAAACTATGAAAACCAGTGGAGCAGCTCATCTCTGTTGCCTGCATTGTGTGATTTCTCGTTTTTTACGTTTTGTTTGATTATCGAGTACTGTCTTAGAGGAAGTCAACCATGCGCAAAAGTATTTCTAGGTTCTTGGAGTCAGCTTCTGAATGTATATTATTAAGACGAGAAGTCTAAAACGCTCTTTGAAAAACAAGAAAATTATCTTTTTGTCGGAGCGCTTCGATT
Organism: Schistocerca serialis cubense; assembly: GCF_023864345.2. Lineage (NCBI taxonomy): Eukaryota > Metazoa > Arthropoda > Insecta > Orthoptera > Acrididae > Schistocerca > Schistocerca serialis. The sequence continues at coordinate 799,976,319 of NC_064641.1, forward strand.
TTGTGAAGCATCCACGCGACGAGATGGACATCCCTGTGGAAAAAGGTGGAAATTTCAGAAAGAAGAAAATCACGCCTGAGTGAAGGCTGCAGAAGAGACGCTGACTTAGCACTAGGAACTGAGAAGGACAATGTTAGAGTGCATCGACTGATTTCTGCATGAAGTCGATACACGTTTCAAGACCATGGAAAACCTTTTTGCTTGTTACAAAGCACTGCGGCCTCATTAACAACTCAGAAACAGATCTTCTCACGACTGTAAAAAGTTTAGCTGACAGTTGTGATGAGATTTCTGAAGATGACATCACTGTAGCAATTCCACGCAAGAGAAGAGTTCTGCAGGCTTCCAGAGTTCTAACCTGGGGGATCAGCACACACTCCGCTGCAGAGTGAAAAACTCATTCTGGAAACATCCCCCAGGCTGTGGCTAAGCCACGTCTCCGCAATATCCTTTCTTTCAGGAGTGCTAGTTCTGCAAGGTTCGCAGGAGAGCTTCTGTAAAGTTTGGAAGGTAGGAGACGAGGTACTGGCAGAAGTAAAGCTGTGAGGTCGGGGCGTGAGTCGTGCTTGGATAGCTCAGATGGTGGAGCACTTGCCCGCGGAATGCATGGGCCCCGAGTTCGTGCCTTGTTCCGGCACACAGTTTTAATCTGCTAGGAAGTTTCATATCAACGCGCACTCCGCTGCAGAGTGAAAATCTCATTCTGGAAAAAAACAGTTGTTTGCATCACAGGTGTACCTGAAATCCAGTAACTATTTTATTTATTTATTTATTTATTTATTTATTTTTTGTCATCAGTCTACTGACTGGTTTGATGCGGCCCGCCACGAATTCCTTTCCTGTGCTAACCTCTTCATCTCAGAGTAGCACTTGCAACCCACGTCCTCAATTATTTGCTTGACGTATTCCAATCTCTGTCTTCCTCTACAGTTTTTGCCCTCTACAGCTCCCTCTAGTACCATGGAAGTCATTCCGTCATGTCTTAGCAGATGTCCTATCATCCTGTCCCTTCTCCTTATCAGTATTTTCCACATATTCCTTTCCTCTCTGATTCTGCGTAGAACCTCCTCATTCCTTACCTTATCAGTCCCCCTAAGTTTCAACATTCGTCTATAGAACCACATCTCAAATGCTTCGATTCTCTTCTGTTCCGGTTTTCCCACAGCCCATGTTTCACTACCATACAATACTGTACTCCAGACGTACATCCTCAGAAATTTCTTCCTCAAATTAAGGCCGGTATTTGATATTAGTAGACTTCTCTTGGCCAGAAATGCCTTTTTTGCCATAGCCAGTCTGCTTTTGATGTCCTCCTTGCTCCGTCCGTCATTGGTTATTTTACTGCCTAGGTAGCAGAATTCCTTAACTTCATTGACTTCGTGACCATCAATCCTGATGTTAAGTTTCTCGCTGTTCTCATTTCTACTACTTCTCATTACCTTCGTCTTTCTCCGATTTACTCTCAAACTATACTATGTACTCATTAGACTGTTCATTCCGTTCAGCAAATCATTTAATTCTTCTTCACTTTCACTCAGGATAGCAATGTCATCAGCGAATCGTATCATTGATATCCTTTTACCTTGTATTTTTATTACACTCCTGAACCTTTCTTTTATTTCCATCATTGCTTCCTCGATGTACAGATTGAAGAGTAGGAGCGAAAGGCTACAGCCTTGTCTTACACCCTTCTTAATACGAGCACTTCGTTCTTGATCGTCCACTCTTATTATTCCCTCTTGGTTGTTGTACATATTGTATATGACCCGTCTCTCCCTATAGCTTACCCCTACTTTTTTCAGAATCTCGAACAGCTTGTGCCATTTTATATTGTCGAACGCTTTTTCCAGGTCGAAAAAATCCTATGAAAGTGCCTTGATTTTTCTTTAGCCTTGCTTCCATTATTAGCCGTAACGTCAGAATTGCCTCTCTCGTCCCTTTACTTTTCCTAAAGCCAAACTGATCGTCACCTAGCGCATTCTCAATTTTCTTTTCCATTCTTCTGTATATTATTCTTGTAAGCAGCTTCGATGCATGAGCTGTTAAGCTGATTGTGCGATAATTCTCGCACTTGTCAGCTCTTGCCGTCTTCGGAATTGTGTGGATGATGCTTTTCCGAAAGTCAGATGGTATATCGCCAGACTCATATATTCTACACACCAAAGTGAATAAACGTTTTGTTGCCACTTCCCCAAATGATTTTAGAAATTCTGATGGAATGTTATCTATCCCTTCTGCCTTAGTTGACCGTAAGTCCTCCAAAGCTCTTTTAAATTCCGATTCGAATACTGGATCCCCTATCTCTTCTAAATCGACTCCTGTTTCTTCTTCTATCACATCAGACAAATCTTCACCCTCATAGAGGCTTTCAATGTATTCTTTCCACCTATCTGCTCTCTCCTCTGCATTTAACAGCGGAATTCCCGTTGCACTCTTAATGTTACCACCGTTGCTTTTAATGTCACCAAAGGTTGTTTTGACTTTCCTGTATGCTGCGTCTGTCCTTCCGACAATCATATCATTTTCGATGTCTTCACATTTTTCCTGCAGCCATTTCGTCTTAGCTTCCCTGCACTTCCTATTTATTTCATTCCTCAGCGACTTGTATTTCTGTATTCCTGATTTTCCCGGAACATGTTTGTATTTCCTCCTTTCATCAATCAACTGAAGTATTTCTTCTGTTATCCATGGTTTCTTCGCAGCTACCTTCTTTGTACCTATGTTTTCCTTCCCAACTTCTGTGATGGCCCTTTTTAGAGATGTCCATTCCTCTTCAACTGTAGTGCCTACTGCGCTATTGCTTATTGCTGTATCTATAGCGTTAGAGAACTTCAAACGTATCTCGTCATTCCTTAGTACTTCCGCATACCACTTCTTTGCGTATTGATTCTTCCTGACTAATGTCTTGAACTTCAGCCTACTTTTCATCACTACTATATTGTGATCTGAGTCTATATCTGCTCTTGGGTACGCCTTACAATCCAGTATCTGATTCCGGAATCTCTGTCTGACCATGATGTAATCTAATTGAAATCTTCCCGTATCTCCCGGCCTTTTCCAAGTATACCTCCTCCTCTTGTGATTCTTGAACAGGGTATTCGCTATTACTAGCTGAAACTTGTTACAGAACTCAGTTAGTCTTTCTCCTCTTTCATTCCTTGTCCCAAGCCCATATTCTCCTGTAACCTTTTCTTCTACTCCTTCCCCTACAACTGCATTCCAGTCGCCCATTACTATTAGAATTTCGTCCCCCTTTACATACTGCATTACCCTTTCAATATCCTCATACACTTTCTCTATCTGTTCATCTTCAGCTTGCAACGTCGGCATGTATACCTGAACTATCGTTGTCGGTGTTGGTCTGCTGTCGATTCTGATTAGAACAACCCGGTCGCTGAACTGTTCACAATAACACACCCTCTGTCCTACCTGCCTATTCATAACGAATCCTACACCTGTTATACCATTTTCTGCTGCTGTTGATATTACCCGATACTCATCTGACCAGAAATCCTTGTCTTCCTTCCACTTCACTTCAGTAACCATAGACATGTTTGTATTACCTTTATAACTTCATATTATCCACAGTTTTATCTCAAGGACTGCTTACCCATCCTTGAACATTTTGTATTTTTCATAAATTCAAAAAATTTCTCCCGCAATTTCTGTTGACTTCTGTTGCATTGATTGAAACGGAAGTTTTTGCCTGTAATTACAAAATTGATCAAAAAATTAGTCCGCCTTGGTTAGCCCTGAGACGAAGCGTACTGAATATAGACTCAAGTAATACCTGCGGCAGCAATATTAACAATCACAAAGGAAGTACTGTCAAAGTTAACATTACTCGCGCTTTATGAAAATCTAATCAAAAGTTTCGCGGTAATAGCATCCATTTGCTGTATTGCAGCTAAAGACAGTGGAGATTTCATTTCATCTAGATATTAAACAGGAATATGCCACCGTGTATCAGAAAAAAGACCATTAAACAGCGCAACAGCTTTACGACGGAAAAAGAGCAGCACAGAGGTTTTATGAGATCAGCATCAGGACACTTATTTGCCGCTTCGTTAGCTCAGCTAAAACCTCTAATGTCTCTCCGACGGATCAGTAGTCTTCCATCATAAAGGTACCGTACGACAGTCGCGTAATGCACTGCTGATGTTTTCTGTTATGCTTCCACTGTACCTTTCCTTCTGTACATGGACTTCACAACAAAAATGTATCCACACCTCATTCTGTCACGGTTCCTTAGGTTATACAATATTACTATTGTAAACTGAAGTCGTAGAACTGTGTGACCGTATTATAATGAATGATATAAAAATTAAATAAACTATGTGTTGTAATTATTCTTCTGTGTCAGGTGCTGCTGACCGGTTTCTAGTGAAGTACCTTAATTCTGAGTGACGGAGGCATGCATTAAGATACAAAGGAATTACAGACATTACCTGCGAGTGAGCACTGATTTAAATCAATGGGGAAAGTTGAAAATTTGTGCCGGGATTCGAAGCCCGGTCTCCTAATTACCTCGCAGATGCGATGACTACTAAGACATCCAGACACAGCAATTATCGCAACTTGACGGACAACTCTCGCACGCCACCCATCAGACCCAAAGTCTCAACTTATCCACACACTGCTAATGTAGTGCCCCTTGCCCAGCATCCTCATTACTCGCGGCATTTCCCAGATTCGCGTAAGAGTTCGAGCCTGGTGTGCATCCACACTGAAGAGATCATCGGCAGTGGTAGCCTTAATTTATGTATGTATGGTGTCTCTGTTTTCGCAAATGTCGCTACATCCGAGAAACGACAGAACGATTCACGTTAAGCCATCGGGCCACATGAGTTTGCGAGTGTCTTGCTTACATTCTTCTTATTGCCCTCAACCTACAGAGAGTCTAGTAGCCGTCTTCTCTGTGCCACAGTTCACTGCCTGTGACTGTGTACACAGCGATTGTAGACGTGGGACTACTCCGTTTGATAGGTACGCTGACGTCATTGCTGGCGTGGTTTTCCGTTGACCGAAATGCCATCTTCCGAGCAGAATGCTATCGTACGGACATCAGTTGACAGTTTGTACGATTGTTGTTGTTGTGGTCTTCAGTCCTGAGACTGGTTTGATGCAACTCTCCATGCTACTCTATCCTGTGCATGCTGCTTCATTGAGAGGCACCCACATGCCTTGCTCATACTGTGGCATCAAGCAGTCAGGCCTGCAAGATGAGTGGTCTGCCAAGCGAGTGGATTCATTCTTATTTATCGAGTAACATGAACTCTAGTACTCACACTTAAGTTACAAGTTATCCTCCTATATGATTAATACGCAACGGAAACACGCATCTGACTATCAGTAATTTACAGAACTCTGACTGTGCACTACGCACTGGCAATACCACATTTTCTTTCTTTTTCTTTATTAAACGGCTTTTGTCAACACGTGGCCACCGCATTGAATATGAATGGCGCACACATTATAAATTCGGGACATTATGACAACATACAATTCGAAGGAAAACTCCACCAATCTTTTTCTTTTCACTATCTTATTTATTCCGATAAATTCTCTAACCTAAACACACACATTCTATAACCTACAACAATAACACATGAGAAATTCCGCCCAGTGGGCATGGCTTTACATTGGTGAATCTCTATATTATGGTCTCGTAATTATTTAACGCTACAGTGCACTTTCTGGATAGGATGGTGGATCTTTTATTATTTCTCACACTTCGACTCTCACAATCATCATCACGAAACTATCCTCCAGACCGAGCAGTACAGAAGGAACAAGCATAACCCACTACTCTTTTGCAACTACCTTGCTACTCTCCCATGCAAACCACACATACCCAAATTACATGACATACACCACACTACAATATGAAATACTACACACAGAATAGTCACAACATTATCACTTTCAGCTTTCCCACTTCAATTAATATTTATCCCAGTTTCACACGACACTGCCCCACTTCGCAATTCTACTTTCCTAATATGAACTCTGGAGATATATGCACGTCTTCCCGCGCAGTGCAAGCCAAGTGGCGTTGCTGGATAGATGGCCGACTCACCTTGCTTCTCTCTCAGAGTTTGAATCTAGCGTCACACGGAATCATATCACGCAAAGTAATATTAAGAACACACACGCGAGTCCTCAACTGATACCATGGACGAGTACTTCTCTTTATCTTTTGTCTCATACACAGTTTGAGACTCACACAGTACTCACCACGTGGAAGTACTCGTCTCTAATTTCAAGTCCTGCACACGCCATTTCTTAAATATTTCAACTTATGGTACACACGCTATTTCTTAAATATTTCAACTTATTGTAAACACGCTAGTAATTCAGCTTAACTTAAGCACACGGAAGTATTTCAACTTATTGCTACACGTGGTTTCATTGTGACCGTTGATCACTTCCGAAGATTACTACAGTCCCATTAATATTACCTGCCTGACATTTAATTCTCCCCACAAAAGTTCCTGAAATAGAGAAATTATTATTTCAAACTACTCTTAAATATTCCACATGCATACCATGTCTCAACTCTTTCGTCATTACGGAGCACAACTAAAACAGGTCTTAACAGCACAAGATCCAGCGGCAGAGTGCTGAAACATGGCCGTTCTTTTAGGTCATCTCGCACCTCTGTCGAGGTGGGGGAAGACCATGCTACCGTATTGGTCAGCCACATTTCAGGCGCTCAAAGCTCAGGTAAATTTCATCTCTTTGGTCCCACCAAAGGTGGCCAAAGGATCGTCTCAAAGATGATCATATACTCACATTCACTATATGCGGTTAGCAGACGACCATACAGTCATTCATTTCACAGATCGCACCAAACTCGATGTAGGGATTTACTTTGTGGGAGTGCACATGTGATCAATTAAATAAATAAATTGTCATTCTTTCCCACACTGGTATCCGGCTTCGCTGTATTAATTGAAATTGAGTTATTTTACAAAAAAAAGTGTTGTTCTGACAAAAATAATGAAGTATGTTGTACCTATTTTCAATGTCGGGCGGTACTGTACCCTTTCATCATCTCCCAGTACGTACTACAGCCTACAACTTTCTGAATCTGCTTAGTTAGTCATCCCTTGGTCTCCCTCTACGGTTTTTACCCTCCACGCTGCCCTCCAATACTAAATTGGTGATCCCTTGATGCCTCAGAACATTGTCCTACCAACCAATCCTTTCTTCTAGTCAAGTTGTGCCACAAACTCGTCTTCTCCCCAATTCTATTCAATACCTCCTCATTAGTTATGTGATCTACCCATCTAATCTTCCGCATTCTTCTGTAGCGCCACATTTCGAAAGCTTCTATTTTCTTCTTGTCCAAATTATCTATTGTCCATGTTTCACTTCCATACGTGGCTACACTCCACACAAATACTTTAAGAAACGACTTCTTGACACTTAAATCTGTACTCGATGTTAACACATTTCTCTTCTTCAGAAACGCTTTTCTCGCCATTGCCAGTCTACATTTTATATCCTCTCTATTTCGACCATCATCAGTTATTTTGCTCCCCAAATAGCAAAACTCCTTTACTACTTTAAGTGTCTCATTTCCTAATCTAATTCCCTCAGCATCATCCGATTTAATTCGACTACATTCCATTATCCTTGTTTTGCTTTCGTTGATGTTCATCTTATATCCTCCTTTCAAGACACTGTCCATTCCGTTCAACTGCTCTTCAAAGTCCTTTGCTGCCTCTGACAGAATTACAATGCCACCGGCGAACCTCAAAGTTTTTATTTCTTCTCCATGATGGATTTTAATACCTACTCCGAATTTTTCTTTTGTTTCCTTTACTTCTTGTTCAATGTACAGATTGAATAACTTTTGGGAGAGGCTACAAACCTGTCTCACTCCCTTCCCAATCACTGTTTCCCTTTCATATCCCTCGACTCTTATAATTGCCATCTGGTTTCTGTACAAATTGTAAATAGCCTTTCGCTCCCTATATTTTACCCCTGCCACCTTCAGAATTTGAAAGAGAGTATTCCAGTCAATTTATATGATTATGCTATAAATTAGGCACAGACGGGGAAATAGCTGTTTATTGCTTCAATTTTGGATACCAGTCTGAAATTGAAGCTGCTGTTTCAGTGTCAGATTCCGGTTCCTTATCCAATTACTAGTTCAATAGTACAGGCACAGGGCTGCACCCACTTTTATTAAAAAGACGATGAATTTAATTCGCTTAGTTATCCATTAAAAGTAATTTTCCCAAGCCACCTGTAACCACAGATAGCTTGACTGAGTACAGGACTATCAAATGGAGGGGACGGAGAAATTTCTGAGGTCACCGATCATTTAATTCATAAATTTGTCAAAATGACGTAGAACTGCAGAAGATCCAAGGGCTCTCAGTTTCAAAAATCCACGCCAAGGCGACGGCTGCGCGGAGGGACACCGGCCTCCGGCCTCTTCTACGGGCAGGCGCCTGGCACCACCCCAGTAGTACGTTGGAGGGCCGAATAGCCCCTAGCCTGAATGACAAAACGACCGGAGCGTTTCTCCTCCCGCTCACGTTGGCAGCAGGGACCGTTTGCAGTCGGAGAAAGAATACAGTTTGCGAAGACTCTATGTTATAAACCTACTCAGAGTCACCCTCTTGCTCTTAGTTTGTGGCAGTACTTGGTACGGTCAGTTCGTGGCAGTACTTTGTAGACCAGCAGTCGAGCGGCAGTGTAAGCCACTTTGCGCTGCATATGTTCGTTGCTCTAATAGCATAGGCACATAGGGAAAACACATGACACAGATCTGTAATTCCACGGTATTGGTGGTGAGTTGAGAAAACACTCCCGAAACACATGTGCTACAAAACTCCACTGTTTCCTCCGCATGTAGCCCAACAACAATATGGGATATGATCACCATGCACATGTACACAGGCCGCACAACGGGTTGGAACACTCTGGATCAGGTGGTCGAGCGGCTGCTGGGGTATAGCCTCCCATTCTTGCACCAGTGCCTGTCGGAGCACCTGAAGTGTCGTAGAGGTTTAAAGACGTGCAGCGATACGTCGACCGAGAGCATCCTAGACGTGCTCGATGGGGTTTAGGTCTGGAGAACAGGCATTCGCCTGATATCTTCTGTTTCTAGGTACTCCTCTACGATGGCAGCTCGGTGGGGCCGTGCGTTATCATCTATAAGGAGGAAGGTGGGACCCATTGCATCCCTGAAAAGGCAGACATACTGGTGCAAAATGACGTCCCGATACACCTGACCTGTTATAGTTCCTCTGTCAAAGACATGCAGGGGTGTACGTGCAACAATCATAATCCCACCCCACACCATCAAACCACGACATCCATACAGGTACCTTTCAAGGGCATTAAGGGGTTTGTATCTGGTTCCTGGTTCACACCAGATGAAAACCCGGCGAGAATCACTGTTCAGACTATACCTGGATTCGTCTGTGAACAGATCCTGGGACCACTTATCCAATGACCATGTACTGTGTTCTTGACTCCAGGCTTCACGGACTCACCTGTGACCAGAGGTCAGTAGAATGCACCTTGCAGGTCTCCGGGCGAATAAATCATGTCTGTTCAGTCGTCTGTAGACTGTGTGCCTGGAGAAAGCTGTTCCAGTGGCTGCGGTAAGGTACTGGGCAAGGCTACCTGCAGTACTCCGTGGCCGTCTGTGGGCACTGATGGTGAGATATCGGTCTTCTTGTGGTGTTGTACGCTATGGATGACCCGTACTGTAGCACCTGGACACATTCCCTGTGTGCTGGAATCTTTGCTATAATCTTGAGATCACACTTTGTGGTACACGGAGGGCCTGTGCTACAACCTGCTGTGTTTGACCAGCCTCCAGTTGCCCTATATTCTACCCCTCATAACGTCATCAATATGTGTTGTCTGAGCCATTTTCAACACACAGTCACCAATAGCACGTCTGGAAGCGTCTGCACACTTAGTCGCTGCACCGTACTCTGGCATGCACCAACACACCTCTGCGAATGTGGACTGCTGCCAGCGCAACCGTGCGACGACCGCAGGTCAAATGCACCGCATGGTCATACCCCGCGGTGATTTAAACCCGCAAACCGCCCACCAGAGCGTTGTTTCACCATGTAACAGCATTATCCTCTATTTATGAGCATGAGTGTTTATGGACTGATGTGGGAATATTCCACGATGTCTCACAACAAAGACCCCATTTTTCAACCGAAACTGTTCGTTACTTATAGAAGCCCCCTCGTACCTTCCCTTGGCTATTCTCTACTATTGCTGTGAATGAGACTCTGCGTAACTAATGTAATGTGTAAATCCAAATGAAAAGGTGCAGCACCCAGACTATGGCAAGCAGCCTTCCAGCAACCACGGATCGAGAATTCTTGGAACTGTAGCAGCGCCGACAGTGCTATTTTGAACAGCAGCTGCCTGAGCCACAAATGCAAATACAGGGACGACGCTTAGTGTGGGTCGGTGGTCCATGTGAATGTGAGACAGCAATAAAGCAAGCGCTTTCATGTGTTTATTAAGGCACAATGGTCGAAAGGCCTGATTCCGACAGTTTTAATGTTCCTAGAACTACATTGCAAAGAAGATTAGATTCAGTTGTAGAGAATCAGCAGACATCTATGACATTTCAAATAGGGTTTTGCAAACCAACATTCTTTGTGGGGAATTTGAAGAGAACTGGATGCTGTGTGAAAGATATGACGGCTGGGCACATGAATTTTGTGCAGCCATTGAGGATTCATTGTATTTCAATGAAAACAGTTTTTTTCCCATTCTGAAAATTAGACAAGTACTGGTCAGCGAAAGAAGTGTAATATTATATTTCGTATTAAAATTTACGTTTCTATTTTAATATATTGTGCTTCTGATATAACGGGTGATCAAAAAGTCAGTATAAATTTGAAAACTTAATAAACCACGGAATAATGTAGATAGAGAGGTAAAAATTGACACACATGCTTGGATGACATGAGATTTTATTAGAACCCCCCCCCCCCCCCAAAAAAACAAAGTTCACAAAATGTCCGATAGATGGCGCTGGACAGCAAAACGTCAGTGACTGGGCATGACAATCGTGTGTAAAAGGAGCTGTAAAGAGAGAGAGAATCAGATGCACCAGCAGTCGCAGCATGTCGACGTTACCTGAAAAGGCGCTTTTAGTGAAGCTGTATTATCAGAATGTGCTTTTCAGCGTTACGATCCTATCGCCATAGGAAGGGGATTCGAACGGGTAAAGGTCCGTTGACAAATGCAGCTGTGACGAGAATGATTTCGAAGTTCGAAGCCACGGGTTGTTTAGACGATAGACCCCGTAGTGGCCGACCGAGCACAAGGCGTAATGCTGCTGAGACAATTCAGGAGCCGTCCGGTGTGGCCAAGCGGTCTGGAACCGCGCGACCGCTACGATCACAGGTTCGAATCCTCCCTCTTGCATGGATGTGTGTGATGTCCTTAGGTTAGTTAGGTTCAAGTAGTTCTAAGTTCTAGGGAACTGATGACCTCAGATGTTAAGTCCCATAGTGCTCAGAGCCATTTGGCCATTTTTGACAGTTCAGAAAGAAATGGAGACTGTAACGGGTTTGTCTATGCATGGGGAAGTAAGCGCCCGTGTAGTCGCACGTCGCACCGGCATTCCATACACAACTATTTGGTTGGCACTTAGGCGTACCCTCCGATGCTATCCGTACAAAATCCATCGGCATCATGAACTGTTACCTGGCGATTTAGTGAAGCGGTGGGCATTTGCGGTGTCGGCGTTTCAAAAGATGGCGGAAGATGACGACTGGTTGAGTAACGTGTTGTGGACCGACGAAGCTCATTTCACGCTCCGAGGGTCTGTCAACGCCCACAACTGCAGAATTTGGGCTACCGAAAATCCTAGAACTGTCGCGGAAGCTCCATTGCACGACAAGAAAGTCACGGTATGGGTCGGATTTACCACATCTACCGTTAACGGACCTTCTTTCTTCCAGGAAATGCGTGATTCTGGTTTTGTAACTGCTACCATGACGGGTGAGAGGTACGCCGATATGTTACAGAATCGCATCATCCCCAGCCTTGCTGATAAACACCTGCTGGAACGTACGATGTTCATGCAGGATGGCCCTCCACCCCATATTGCTAGACGCGTGAAAGATCTCTTGCGCGCGTCGTTTGGTGATGATCGTGTGCTCAGCCGCCACTTTCGTCATGCTTGGCCTCCCAGGTCCCCAGACCTCAGTCCGTGCGATTATTGGCTTTGGGGTTACCTGAAGTCGCAAGTGTATCGTGATCGACCGACATCTATAGGGATGCTGAAAGACAACATCCGACGCCAATGCCTCACCGTAACTCCGGACATGCTTTACAGTGCTGTTCATAACATTATTCCTCGACTACAGCTATTGTCGAGAAATGATGGTGGACATATTGAGCATTTCCTGTAAAGAACATCATCTTTGCTTTGTCTTACTTTGTTATGCTAATTATTGCTATTCTGATCAGATGAAGCACCATCGGTCGGACATTTTTTGAACTTTTGTATTTTTTTTTTTTTTTTTTTTTTTTTTTGTTCTAATAAAATCCCATGTCATTCCAAGCATGTGTGTCAATTTGTACTTCTCTATCTACATTATTCCGTGATTTATCTAGTTTTCAAATTTATGCTGACTTTCTGATCACGCGGTATAACGATATTACATTTGTTTGTTAACTACAAGAAAACTTTGTTAGTTAAAAAACCTTTATTTTGTTGTATGGCCAATACTAGCCGACACTTATTAATATGTCAATTTGCAAGTCTTAGAAAATCTTTTCTTTCTGTGTTTCTTGATGCAATAATTTACCAACAGCCGTATGATTTGTAGAAGCTTATATTTTATGAAGTTAGGTGTGCTACCAGTTTCGGCATTACCTTGATGCCATCTTCAGGTCCCACTCGTCATAGTCGTAAAATCGCTATACAAGGAAGGAGCCATATAACTGGATCCGCGAATCAATCCTCCTGCAACAGCTCTTGGTGGCAAGGTGACACAGTCTGAGACAAAGCATCTTGGGAAAATAAGTTTGCCCTAGTGGCATTTCTTCGTATGAATCTTACTTGGAGAAGAAACGTCGTTAACATTGCTGATGAGTTCACGCATCAGCAACAATTTCAGGCCAATCCACACACAACGAATCATTTTCCTAAATGGTGGTGCTTGCGACTGATTACGAATCAAGATACACTACAAGAATTTCACTGGAAACAATTTCGAATAATTTTCACATTTATTTATTTATTTTTAATTCATTCAAAAAATGTTTCAAATGGCTCTAAGCACTATGGGACTTAACTTCTGAGGTCATCAATCCCCTAGAACTTAGAATTACTTAAACCTAACTAACCTAAGGACATCACACACATCCATGCCAGAGGCAGGATTCTAACCTGCGACCGTAGCAGCACCGCGGTTCTGGACTGAAGTACCTAGAACCGCTCGGCCACAACGGCCGGCTTAATGCATTCACCAAAGATACAATTAGTAGATGAATAAATATAACGTTATTTCAATATGCACTGACACTTTTCGTGTAGTAATCTTCTACGAACATTGGTAGATAAACGAAACATAAAAATAAAAATTACTGTCGGATTTCGAACACGGGGCGCAAAAGTGTGAAGCCGCGACGCTACCCACAGTGCCACTGCTTCAGGTTAACTACTTCCCTAGAAGGCACATAAAGTACCTCGAAAACTTTGACCGTCGTTTCCTAAGAAACAGTTGAGTATCTACGAATAAGCTGAAACAGGATTTCGCTTATTTTGGCTCCTCTTCCAAGGAGCGAAGTTTCTGAGAAATTGAGTTATGGCACTTGCCGTGTTCTCCTCGTGAGTTGTCATCTCCGCAGAATGCCATGCGAGACGCCTGGGTTCTATTTCCAGACTAATCAGAGATTTTCTCCGCTCGGGGACTGTGTGTTGTCTTCATCGGCATTATATCCTTATCGATACGCCAGTCGCCGAAATGGCGTCAAATACACTACTGGCCATTAAAATTGCTACACCAAGAAGAAATGCAGATGATAAACCGGTATTCATTGGACAAATATATTATACTAGAACTGACATGTGATTACATTTTCACGCAGTTTGGGTGCATAGATCCTGAGAAATCAGTACCCAGAACACCCACCTCTGGCCATAATAGCGGCCTTGATACGCCGGGGCATAGAGTCAAACAGGGCTTGGATGGCGTGTAGAGGTACAGCTGCTCATACAGCTTCAACACGATACCGCAGTTCATCAAAAGTGGTGACTGGCGTATTGAGACGAACCAGCCGCTCGACCACTATTGACCAGACGTTTTCAGTTGATGAGAGATCTGGAGAATGTGCTGGGCAGGGCAGCAGTCGAGCATTTTCTGTATCCAGAAAGGCCCGCACAGGACCTGGAACATGCAGTCGTGCATTATCCTGCTGAAATGTAGGGTTTCGCAGGAATCAAAAGAAGGGTAGAGCCAGTGGTCGTAACACATCTGAAATGTAAGGTCCACTGTTCAAAGTGCCGTCAATGCGAACAAGAGGTGACCGAGACGTGTAACCAATGGCACCTTATACCATCACGCGGGGTGATGCGCCTGTATGGCGATTACGAATACACGCTTCCAATGTGCGTTCACCGCGATGTCGCCAAACACGGATGCGTCCATCATGATGCTGTAAACAGAACCTGGATACATCCAAGAAAATGACGTTTTGCCATTCGTGCACCCAGGTTCGTCATTGAGTACACCATCGCAGGCGCTCCTATCTGTGATGCAGCGTCAAGGGCAACCGCAGCCACGGTCTCCGAGCTTATAGTCCATGCTGCTGCAAACGTCGTCGAACTGGTCGTGCAGATGGTAGTTGTCTTGCAAACGTCCCCATCTGTTGACTCAGGGATCGAGAGGTGGCTGCACGATCCGTTACAGCCATGTGGATAAGATGCCTGTCATCTCGACTGCTAGTGATACGAGGCCGTTGGGATCCAGCACGGCGCTCCGTATTACCCTCCTGAACTCACCGATTCCATATTCTGCTAACAGTCATTGGATCTCGACCAACGCGAGCAGCAATGTCGCGATACGATAAACGGCAATCGCGATAGGCTACAATCCGACCTTTATCAAAGTCGGAAACGTGATGGTACGCATTTCTCCTCCTTACACGAGGCATCACAACAACGTTTCACCAGGCAACGCCGGTCAACTGCTGTTTGTGTATGAGAAATCGGTTGCTAACTTTCCTCATGTCAGCACGTTGCAGGTGTCGCCACTGGCGCCAGCCTTGTGTGAATGCTCTGAAAAGCTAATCATTTGCATATCACAGCATCTTCTTCCTGTCGGTTAAATTTCGCATGTGTAGCACGTCATCTTCGTGGTGTAGCAATTTTAATAGCCAGTAGTGTATAAAGAATTTCACGGGTGACTCATCTACCCGAAGGGAGACCCTAGTCATACCCCCATTTTGGTTTTGTGGTCCAACAGTACCACATCTAAACGGTAGTATAGCGTCAGTCGGGCAGCGCAAAGTTCAGAGTTCGCCTCGCATCAGTAATATTAGACGCTTGGCGACGGTGCTCGGGATCGGGCATCTTTTCAGAGCGGACGTCGGACTTCGGACGGCGGCAGTTGCTCTCCCCGGGACACGGCAGGCGAGCTGCGTTATTTGCGCGCCCCCGCTGTCCGGATGCCTGCGCTGGTCCACTCAAAGACGCTGGCGGACCGGGCCGGACGCAGCCGGGGAGGATATTTGATGGCCCTTTTGTTGGCGAGAGGTCCTCTTCTGGGAAAGGGCCGCCCGTGGCCAGCCGTCAAAGACTCGGCCCGACTTTTCATCAGCGGCCCTGGCCCCGCGCACTGCTCGCGAGCCGATGCAAATGGCCTCCTCTGGGGACCGGACTGCCTTCCCAGTCGATTATCTCCGGTCGACTCTCGGAAATGAATCGCTCAACAGCGCCTTTCACCGGCCTGCCTTTTGTATATACAGTAGCCGCTTCCTTACCCGTCCCGACCAGCTCTACGCTCCGCGTACGTATTTTCTTTTTTGCTTTCCTTCCCTTTCTTTTTTTTCTTTTTTTTTTCTTCGTGCTCCGTTTCCTTTGTTCGCGAATAACCGAAGCACAAAAAATGCGGACGATTCCGATAAGCAATATTTCAACCCGCTTCCACGCGAATTAACGTTTTAAATTTCGTATTCTAGGCCGTTAGCGACACGTGCACAGTCTCCATTTAAGCAAACTGGGGGAAAAAAAATCTTACACGAAAAAAATTACCATTCTAAGAATATAAGCACTCATTGTCTGTGTAATGAATGCACCTCCGTTATTATTCCGGTACTGCTGTTCCAGGTACAAAAATTTCTCAATTTAAATGCAACACGGACCGTCTTTGTTAACCGCAAGAAATACACCGTAAATATCCGATTCTATTGTTTGTAGTACATTAGAGGTGCAGTCTATTGGACTCGTTTTTAACGGACCCTATTGTTACGGGTTCTGTAGAGTAATTTTTTTCGGTTATTTCCCGAGGAACGACGAAGCGAAATGAGATCGGAAGTAATCTTGGCGGAAACAAAAACAAACTCAAGAAAATTGGCGAGCAGCAGAAACATGTGAAGGATTGCAGGACTGATTCACTTTGATTTGCGTTGTTCGCTGTCTCATTCAACGTTAGGTGCATCTTAGTCCAACAGATTCGGGCTAAGGGCAGCGGACTTAGCGTACGGATAATTCATATTAATATAGAAATATAACTTACTACATCTTAAACAAAGCGAACCCATTGTTTAGTCTGGAACCGCGCGACCGCTACGGACGCAGGTTCGACTCCTGCCTCGGGCATGGATGTCTGTGATGTCCTTAGGTTAGTTAGGTTTAAGTAGTTCTAAGTTCTAGGGGACTGATGACCTCAGAAGTTAAGTCCCATTGTGCTCAGAGCCATTTGAACCATTTGAAACCATTGTTCAGTCAGTTGCCGCTAGTATCTAGCAGTATAGCAATCTAAAATCAGTTTTATTTATAGGAAGTAAAATTTTGACACTTAATTTCCACTGAACTGCATTGCTAGTTGATAGTGGCTATAGTAATATATGTAATATTTCCGTTGACACAGTCACATAACGGATGTTACCATCATTGAAGCGAATGAATCAGCATCAGGATGGCCTCCAAATAATGCTTTCTCGGAGTGAAACTTTTACGTAATTGCGTCAATGAGAAAATTAAATGTACAATCGAAACAGTCAATCACTGCCTGTCGGCAAGATGTTATATCCATACATATATATATATATATATATATATATATATATATAAATGAAGTTTAGTTATAACTTTTTTAAGTGTTGATGATTTAATGCATCATGTAGAACCGTTTAGCTCCTAACTTACATGAAATTTTCATGCACATGCCAGTCACACAGCAGTCAAAATAGATTTACAGTAATGTCAATCTCACTCTTCTGCTTCATTAGTAACTCATTTTTAAATAAGATGTTGGGTATTCTGGGCTCTGAGTACACGTACCACTATTAAGAAACAAATGTTCTCCAATAACGACGCTAGTGCCCACACTTACACATACATACATATACATACAAAATAAATTGATTGTTGCTGGCTATTTCTGTCTGCAGTTCTTTTTGTTGAGGTCTTCGTCTGTCTCCTTTGCGCATTGGGCTGACATTTTGGAAAATTGAAAGCTGTGATTTTGTCTTTCATTTGTAAGTAGGCTGTTTAGGTTTTTATGTTGGTAACGCCACGTAGCGCTCTGTATGAAAATCACTGACTGTGCTGTGTGCAGTCTGTGGCTGGTTGGCATTGTTAGAATATTCGCTATTATAGTGTTGGGCAGCTGGATGTGAACAGCGCGTAGCGTTGCAGTTGGAGATGAGCCGCCAGCAGTGATGGATGTGGAGAGAGACGCCAGAGTTTTGAGAACGGACGATCTGGACGTGTGTCCGCCAGAAAGAGGAAATATGTAAAGATGGATATCATGAATTAATATATATGATGACTTTTGAACACTATTAAGGTAAATACATTGTTTGTTCTCTATGAAAATCTTTCATTTGCTAACTATGCCTATCAGTAAGTAGTTAGTGCCTTGAGTAGTTAGAATTTTTTATTTAGCTGGCAGTATTGGCGCTCGCTGTATTGCAGTAGTTCGAGTAACGAAGATTTTTGTTAGGTAAGTGATTCATGAAAGGTATAGGTTATTGTTAGTCAGGGCCATTCTTTGGTAGAGATTATTGAAAGTCAGATTGCGTTGCGCTAAAAATATTGTGTGTCAGTTTAGTGTTGATCATAATAAGTAAAGAGAAAACTGTTTGAGTATGTTGAGTTTTGCTCAGCTGTTTGAAAATCAAATAACGTAAGAGGTTTTCCAGCACTGTAATTTTTAAATTTTTCAAAGCGAACGTTTCGCAGTGTATTGGTACATAATCTCTTTACTGTCAAGTTCGATGAGTCTGTAATGTTGCAGTTCTGTGTCTGCACTTGTATAACTCTGGATAGAAAGCCAGATTCCATACAGAGTTCGTTCAGTGAAGTATTGGCGTCTTTTGGCTACATAGTATGAGAACATTTCGCACTGAGCAGCTGTGAAGACCTTGGCAGACAGCTTTTCGTCATTTTTTGAGGAAATGTTACTGCATCAAGACCTTAAAAATATCAGCAAATTCCTGACCATTTAACTCGGCACCACTTACGCCTTACAATCACCTTTTATAGAAATACCGAGAAAGAAAAAGTAACTAAATTACCATCAAACCTAACGACCACAGCCAACATAATCCCATACGACGTTTTACTGGCGCTTTCCCCATATGTAAGGCGAATGCCGGAATCGTAGAATACCCTTCAAAATCATCAGAGAAGAGCAACAGATAATAAACTGAAAATTCTTCGTTCTCCTCATTTACAAATACATTGAGCCCACACAGTACAACCAGATCTGTGGCTAAAAAGACCATACTCTCTCTCACTAGCCCATTACGTTTCGTCAGAGGGGAAAAGAAAAAGTTTTATAAAATTAAAAAAAGGTATATTACATATGGGGACAGGTCATGCAGGGAACTGAGAGACTTGGAGAGGGGACTGGTCGTAATGGTTCACAGATACGAACATTTCGTAACAGAGATTTCACAAGAGCTACTTGTGACTATGTCCACTGTTTGCGAAGCAAGAAACACAATCACATCCCTGGCAGATTTAAGAAATTAACTGATACCGACCGTTGAAGGCTACAGTTTATAGTACGTCCGACTTCGATCATCTACATAATATTGGTAATAGTTGAAATCTGTAACTGCCTTAAAAATTTGTAAAACATCACACGTTTTCTGCTTGAGTCACACTCCGTTTCCAATAATAGTTTTTTAATACTGTTTTCTAGTACTGAAGTGACATTACCACATTATTTTTTGCAGTATGCATGTCTTTGACATACTATGCATCTGCTAATGTATGTTAGGTTAAGTAGGGAAATGTGCCATCTGATCAGAACAATTTTTAAAAACTAATCAGTATTCACTTCTGCCATTGAACTATGTATTTTACATTTTCCTGGAATACTGAGCTAGTATCGTTCCACAAGAAACGCTCAGTTCAAGCTAATGAATGGAGGCTAGGATAATTTCCGTCACAGTTCTTGGTCATAAGATTTTACAGTAAGGTACATTATATATTGACTGCGTCCTGCAGACTCACAGATGTGTTTATCATTTACTTAAGTTAATTTTTTTAGAAGTAGTGATTCTGTATTCTCTAAACAATCCATGAGTATGTAGCGCGTTCTTTGAGAGGTACGTTTTAACAACCTTTCATATATTGGGATTTTAATTGGCTTTTTAATCTGCTTGACATTTCATTGCACAATTTCATAGCCCAGCAGGAAAAAAAAAAACGTTTTCTTTGTTCATTTCCTGCTTGACAATTTAAGTATGGCCTGGCTCTTATTCCATGACTTATGATATTGTTGTTAGTATAATAATTACTGCTCTTAAAGTAGATATTTGTAAATTACCTTGTATTGGTGCAGTTAGAATCCCCGTCTCCTTAAATAGATTTTTAAAGTGATCCAGGTTGTTATTTTCGGTTAGTAATCTTAGACCTTTTATGTAGTTTGGAAATTCTGTCGTTGTTCCCTAACAGGGTTTCGAAAAAATGTTGGCCGTAATCTGCTGAGGACCAGGGAGCTAAATATTTTGGACACAACACTAGGGTTTTGCAGATTAACATAGAGAGTATTAGCAGATCTATACTCTCTATGTTAATCTGCAAAATCCTAGTGTTACTGCCAGTTGTTTGTTCGGATACGACGATAACTGAGTGATAGCAACACAGCACAGACAAATCTGGGTCACTGAAGATATATTAACGAAAGGCATAAGCTTTATGGGACAATATTTTCGTAAATGAGGACTTCGAGCAAACCTTAATATGAATGTATCCACTTGTTTTCACCTGAATTATATGTGTTAGATGACCCTTGGATTGTCACCCATGAAGAGTGAAATGAGACATCAGGATAATAATAGATTCGTTTAATTAACTTACGTGGCTGTAGTACATCAGGAACGGCTTAGTGGAGGCGTCCAGTTGCCTCTCATGCGAAGCAGTAGACGTACCGCATTGCTGACAGCGCAAAGAGCAGTGCCAAGCATGGTGTCACTCGAATGCTGCTATCGGCGACGCCTCCGTCTGCAACTATGATGGCAGCGCGGCAGAGCAGCTGACTATTAGGCAGCGGCAGCTGTGACCTCCTTCCAGCGAGTGGGCAGCTCTCTCCAGTGGCGGCTGCTTTTGTGACTCAGGGCAACCTGCCCTCTCTTGTGGAAGTACAGTGGACGCTGCATTCCAGGATGTCATTCTAGGCGTCACAGACTCGTGACGTAGGCTGTGAGTCTGAGATGAGAATATTTTAGTACACGAATGGCTATGTATTTGTACTGTCCAGACTATGTTTGTTTAGAGCTTAAGGCATGTACTCTAAACACGTCCATGGGGACAGGTGAGGAAAGGCTTTCAACCTTCTGCTAGCTTACTGCAGTGTCGGCTGTTGCTTTATTGTGCTCAGCTCGCTCTGCTGGTCGTGTTTTGCTTCGCTATTGCCTGCCTGTGGCTGGGTCTGTTGCAGCTCACTTCTGCTCTGGCTGACTCTCTCTGTCCATTTCCTCATCCCTCTCCCTTCCTTCCTCCCTCTCCCTCTCTCTCTCTCTCTCTCTCTCTCTCTCTCTCTCTCTCTCTCTCTCTCTCTCCCTTTCTCTGTTTATTTCCTCCTCCCTGGCCCTCTTTCTACATCCTCTCCACTCTCCACCCCCCCCCCCCCTCAATTTATCTTCTCCTCTTTCCTTACTCCTTCCATCTTCTGCTCCCACCTCATCCTTTTCTTCTCTTCCTCTCCTGTTTCTCTGTCCCTTTCTCCCTGCCTCTCACTGTGTCCATCTCATCCTCCTTTACATTTGTCTCCATGTTCTCCTTTCCCCTCTCTGTCTGTCTATCTTTTCCTCCCCATTTTTGTCTTCGTGTTGTAGCCCCTACCCCAACAGGAGGTTGCCAGTTTTGGTTGAAAACGATCCAGGGGTTTATGAGGTGCTTATTACCCACGGCTTTGCCAAAGTACACACGTGTCGCATTTATTTCACGTACATTTAACGTATTTCACACTTATCCGTGGACATAATTCACTCATATATTTACCAAATTTCATCCTGCACTATCGTTTTTACGCAGCTCAATCTCTGTTACGTCTTACCTCCTCAACTATGTTTGTACTGTCCATAATACGTGTCATGCGTACAGTTAGTAGTAAAGAAGTAATAAATTAAAACGTCATGCATGATGCGGCAGTTTTCACGCACCTCAGTGTCTATGACGTGATATCTCCTGAACTATCTGACGCATAATGATATAATTCTGTACGTACGTCCAGCAGGATACGTCCAAAATTTGTTGTGAATAGGATTATTAACAGGAAATAATAACCGTAAACATCAAGCATGAATTGACTTTTTTTCATGCATTTCAGTATTTGTGATGTCATAGCTTCTGAACTATGGACTCGTACAATCATGTACTTTTGTAGGTATATTCAGCGGTACAAGCGAATTCTGTCAGCAAAATGAGTCGTCAATACAGTTAGCATAAACAAGTAATCTACTGAAATGTCATACTTGACGTGGCAGTTAGTTATATTGCATGAACAAAGAAAATTTTGTAAGCGAAAAACTTTTTCCTTTCATGAGATTGGGGGTGGCTCTGAGCACTATGGGACTCAACTGCTGAGGTCATTAGTCCCCTAGAACTTAGAACTAGTTAAACCTAACTAACCTAAGGACATCACACACATCCATGCCCGAGGCAGGATTCGAACCTGCAACCGTAGCGGTCTCGCGGCTCCTGACTGCAGCGCCAGAACCGCGCGGCCACTTCGGCCGGCCAGATTGGGGGTGGTCAGAGACAAAAAGTTTCGTAAAGGTATGATATCAAGTGTAAAGTTCGTTGCAAGACACTAAGTGTTCTCATTTAAAATACTGGATGAATAAAGTCTGCGAAATCGAGCGTCTTGTGCTACCCAACTTTTTCATCCCAATTCTCGCTCCTTTGATAAATACAGCGATTCTCACCAGACAGTAAGTGAAAAGTGTACCAAGTTTGGTTGAAGTTAGTAGAGTGGTTCAGGAGGAGGTGAGAAACACACGTACATAGATAAAGTGACGTGGCGAAAGTCATGGGACACCTCCTAATATCGTATCGGACATCCTTTTGCCCGTCGTAGTGTAGCAACTCGACGTGATATGGACTCAACAAGCCCATAACGCCATATTCCACTGCACTGTCTTACGTTCATCGTCCGTCCCACATTGATTTCTGCGGCTATTTCAGGCAATGTTGCTTGTTGCTTGTCTTGATCTTTAACTGAAGATCGTAGGCCACTGGTGAGAGGTAATTCCTGAAATTTTGTATTCTCGGCACACTGTTGACGTTGTGGATCTCGGGATACTGAATTATCTAACGATTTTCGAAATGCCATGTCCCATGTGTCTAGTCCAACTATTACTCAAACTCTGTTATATTCTATCATGTGGCCATAATCATGTCGGAAACCTTTTCACATGAATCACTGGAGTACAAATGGATACTCCGCCAATGCATTGTCTGAGCCGTGTGCGACTCGTGTTCGTGCCGCTTATTACTTGAAATCTTGTCTTTGCGGTACTGCCGTCCCGTTTCTTATTCGATTTACTGGCGTCACTAAGTTGCTGGCCTACCCGCCCGTGTGTGGTAACAGCAGCGATATCGATAAGAGCACTGTCGTACTATCTTCAGAGCGGCTACTAGTATTTCCGGGTCGTGGTATGCGGTGAGTTCGGTCAGGACGGAGCTCCAGTGAGGCCTGCACAGCCAGCACTCGCCCGACCGCTGGCGACACACACGCACTGTTCGACGGAAGGAGGCTTGAGGAGGGACCACCATTGGTTGGCCTATTGGTCAGTCATCTCATTGGGCGAGTGTATTTGGTCTTCAGATAGCTTCTGGGCCCCTTCAATTCGTCATCTTGCGGGACATGGGTTGGTTCCTTCCTTGTGCAAAGATGTCGGGTGGCCAATGGGCAAGTGTTTCCTCTGCACGGTTGGGTCCGAGCCAGTGTCTCCGGGTCGTCGTGTGTCCGAGTTGCGAACGGACATCAAGGCAGTCGGGGCGGGAGCAGCAATGAGGTCGCCGGCATACATGACTTCAGTGGGGACGACCTTGGTTAGTCGTTCGTCTCATCGGACGACGTGTATTGGGTCGCCGACAGCTTCTGGTTTCTGGGTTCTCTGTGTGTGTCGATTCGTGATTCGTCCTTGTTGTTCCTCAGTGACTGGTTTTAGTATCATTTGAGTTGTTTGTGGAAGTTCAAAAATGGCTCTGGGCATCTGTGGTCATCGGTCCCCTAGAACTTAGAACTACTTAAACCTAACTAAGGACATCACACAACACCCAGTCATCACGAGGCAGAGAAAATCCCTGACCCCGCTGGGAATCGAACCCTGGAACCCGGGCCGGGAAGCGAGAACGCTACCGCACGACCACGAGCTGCGGACGTTTGTGGAAGTGTTTCTGCGGATCCGTGTTGATTGGCTCTAAGTACTATGGGACTCAACATCTTAGGTCATAAGTCCCCTAGAACTTCGAACTACTTAAACCTAACTAACCTAAGGACATCACACACACCCATGCCCGAGGCAGGATTCGAACCGTGTTGAGCTTGTGGTATTGACTGACCAGTTATTGTAACGCTGTCTGCATGTTTGTATGCCAGTCGGTCGGCTGGGACAGAGAAAGGAAGTCTGCAGCGGAGGTCAGGCCAGGGCCGCTGGCATGCGCTAGCTGCGAGAGCTACAAAGTTCGTCGCCCACACTGAAGTTGAGTGTTATCCAGGCCTTAAGCCTTGAGTTGTTCTATGTTCAGTATGTGGCCTTCAGCTGAACTTTACGTGGAATATTTTAAGATAAGGCCTTCAGCCATCTTAAATTTAAATTTGAAAAGTCACTTGTTTAAAACCTTTTAAAATTTTCTTCTCTATCTGAAATTCTTGTTATTCAGGCCTTAAACTCTCAGTTCTTCTATCTGCAGTGTGTCGCCTTCAGCAGAGTTTTATGTAAAATTTTGTAACTAAGGCCTTCAGCACTGTGTATTCCTTAAGGCAATTTTAATAACTTGTGTTCAGGCCTTCCGCCCTATTGTTTTGAATGCTTTTAAGGGCATGTGTGATTAAGTATTTTAGGAAAATAAAGTTTGTATGTTTTGTGCAGTAACTGGTTTTGGGCTCTTTCCACAACTAACGTGATCCGCTCTATCCTACGACACCAGATTTCATTGTCCTTTTGCGCTTTGTGTACGCAATGCTACCGCCACCTGTACATGTGCAAATCGCTATCCCATGACTTTTGTCATCTCAGTATTCATACATATATAGGTACACCCACTTTATAATGTGTATCGAAACGTCTGTAAATTTGAAACTCATGTACATATTTTATTTTTATTTCTAAAGTCATGCATAGTTGCCAAACGATTTATAATAGTTATTTGTCCTTGTTCTATTTATTAGAAGCCTTGAATGCAGCAATGGGTCTTCACACATTACTGATCCCTTAAAAATCAGGAGCTTTGTACAGGTTGGAATCCTAGACTTTTGCCTCTCTTGGTGTAGTCGTTGCTGCAGAGGCGCGGCCAGCGCTGCAGCCGGTCCCGGCTGCTGCCTCGCCAGTGGCCACGAGCCAGCCAGTGCTCGGCGCTCCTCCGGGAGTCCGACCGCACTGTGTTGTGCGCACGGCCCACGGCCGCAAGGAGCCACACAGATGCGGTTGCGGCAGGTCTACGTCATCGCTGTCGCTGCTCGCTGAGACCGCCCTGCTCGCAGCTGTGACTTACCTCCGTCTACATCTAAACACCTGTGAAGTGAATGGCAGGGGGTACTTTCCATTGTACATTGCATTAGCGTTTCTCCTAGTTCCGTTCGTGTACGGAGGGGGGAAAATAATACCTCTGTGAGCGTTGTAATTATACCAGAGAGTTGCGAAACTGTCGGCTGGAAGGGACAGATCGCGTAGGTTCTGATTTACACCTTTCCTTCACCCTCCCCCCACTGGTGGCCTCGGCGTTCGCCTCAGACATTTCGGAATCGTTTGGCCCCTTAACTGTTGAGCTGGAAGCGACAAATAATGTTGTAGGACAGAACAGGCCACTGCTTGCCAAACCCCACTTGTGCATGGTGTGCGAACCGTGGATGGGGGAGGGGGCAACGCCTAGCCGGTCTCAGGTTTGCTCCTCCCTTCTAGGAAGTACCCTAAACTGCGGGACATTTCATTGAGTATTGCGGTGCGGCATTTTTCGGTCGACACGACACTGCAAAATGTTTCAAATGGCTCTAAGCACTACGGGACTTTACATCTGACGCCATCAGTCCCCTAGTCTTAGAACTACTTAAACCTAACTAACCTAAGGACATCACACACATCTATGCCCGAGGCAGGATTCGAACCTGCGACCGTAGCAGCAGCGCGGGTCCGGACTGAAGCGCCTAGAACCGCTCGGTCACAGCGGCCGGCACAACACTGCAGTTGAGCAGAAATGTGTGACAGCGCTGTTTAAAATTCACTAATTGTTCGTGGTACGAATGAAGTTCACACGTCCAGTCACGTTTTGCCCAAAAAGAGGCAATATGGCGGCCTATCGTCACAAGCCTTTATATGCGAATGGGAATGAAGGAAGAGAAGATGAGAATTTCTGTGATCCCGTAAATTTTCCCGGCGTCTTATATGTTTATGCTCTTCATGGGTATGTTGCCGAATATGATCGTCTTCACTACACAATATTTCGCCGACCGTCTGACAGCCGTCTTTAGGTATGATCGCTGAGTACACAATCAGAAACGGCGGCTCCCTTATACCTCCCTGCGAAGCGAAGAATTGCGGGGCCGCCGGCAGTAGAAACTGGCGGAAGTGATGAATCGCAAATTAAGATGTAACGGGTCGAAAACCATACCGTTGTTGTTTTATATCAAATAAAATAGTGTTAAATATCTTGCAGAAAGGAAAACCTTTGTCTCTATTAATAATGTCATTGGATAATCGTATTTCGATAGATTACTTGAGCACACAATCCCAGTAACGAGAAGTCGGAGCAATAATTTGCGTCTCTTTAAACACCATGATATGCCCTTCACTGAGACAATGTTCGGCGACGGCAGATTTTTCAGGCTGGAGCAAACGTATGTGAAGCTGATGTTCCAAGTATCGGTCATTAACAGTGCGAATAGTCTGTTCAGTATAGGCCTTCTCACAATGACAGGGGATTTTATAAACTCCAGGATTTCTCAATCCCAAATCATCTTTAACAGACCCCAACAGGGTTCTGGTCTTGGCCAAAGGCAAAAGAACACTTTTAATATCATATTTCCTGAGAATTCTAAAATTTTTGAAGAAATTGTGGTGTCACCACCAGACACCATACTAGCTAGGTGGTAGCCTTTAAATCGGCCGCGGTCCGTTAGTATACGTCGGACCCGCGTGTCGCCACTATCAGTGATTGCAGACCGAGCGCCGCTACACGGCAGGTCTAGTCTAGAGAGACTCCCTAGCACTCGCTCCATTTGTACAGCCGACTTTGCTAGCGATGGTTCACTGCCTACATACGCTCTCATTTGCAGAGACGACAGTTTAGCATACCCTTCAGCTACGTCATTTGCTACGACCTAGCAAGGCGCCACATTCAGTTACTATGAATGTATTATGAACAGATAATATTGTGAATCATGTACCATCAAGAGCGACGTTCATCATTAATGGATTAAAGTTAAGTATCAAACTAATTACGTCCGCTTTCTGAATTCTCATTCCTTGTCATGTTCCAGACCTCACGTCAGTATAGTTCTTCCCTCCTCACGCCAGCCTGCGTGAGCTAAAACGTGTGCATTTCGGCCTCCACTAGTAACACGGTGTTGGCTCTTCTGCCAACACAACAGAAATACTTCCAGCAAAGGGTAGAAAAGCAACTGATTTACTAGTATCCGGCGCTGGTTCACTTGATGGTCCAAACTGAAAAGCACGATTGATTTGATGATCGGTATATCCGTTGAGATTGAAGACAGCCTTAAGGTGATCCAGTTCCTGCGTCAAATTTTCGGAATCAGAAATGGATAAGCTCTCTTGACCAATGTACGTAGAACTCTCATGCACTGACGTGGTGGATGACAGCTCCGAGAATGAAGATAGCGGTCCGTATGTATGGGTTTATAGTATACGCCATGTCGCAAGGTACCATTCTTAATATATATATTATACGGCGTATAAGCGACGGATACCATAAACTTGCTATGAAACATTATAATACCATGAATTTAAAGATTTACTTGCCAATGAAAGAGTAAAAAATTACAACTATCGACAGATGGGATTCATTGTTCTCTACATCAAGAAGTACTTTCTGCTAAATTTGCAAGCATGAAGCACGTGAAGAAATTGGTCGTACGAACAGAAGAATTTCTCAAGTCGCACGCTCTATTCCGCTGTCAGTTGCAACAGGATTCGATGGAACTGAACGAAGAATACGGAGACTTTATAAATTATTGCAAAGGACGTTGGTTAGGTCAAGGGCAAGCCTGGAATGATTTTTCGATTTTAAACTCGCTATTGTTTAATTTATGACGGAAAAAGGAGTGCAGGAACGAAATTTAGAGCATCCGGAATGGAATGTAAACCTCTCGTCTTAAGTGGATTTGAACGCACACTGCCCACAGTAATACAATGGGAGAAGAGAAACAATTTATTTCTGATTTGTTGGTGTATCACATTGTAGAAAGGACACATTCTGACACACAGCCCAGTTCCCAAATCTCACTGGCTAGAAAGCGTTAGGTCTGAATAATTAAATTTGTCCTTCAAAGGATTACAGTGATAGTTTCCTAAACGTTTTGGTGACACTGTCAATCTTAATTCTGTTTTCGAGATCGTTTGCCATTTCAGTTGAAAGTGCCGCCGTGCATATGCAGATGTAACTGATTCACCTGCGAGGTAATTTCCTTTTTGGAGACAAATCCCGTTTACGTTAAAACTCTGCAGGACGTCTACACTGCTTTCCTCAGGTAGAGTTTCAACGTCTACGTAATGAGGTTGCAAAAGTTGCAAAAACCAACATATGTGTGTGAAACACATTTGTTCCATTATGAAACTAAATAAGACACAATTATGTCGCAAACTGAGTGCGAAAATCTGTGAAATTGTCTGCGTCTGTCTGCATATCGGCAGTTTGTACCGTACAAAAATTATGCGTCTTCAGCGCGCCAAAAATAAGTAAATAATTCCTGAAAATTGTTTTTTATATATGTTGTTGAGAAGATTGAAATACACTCCTGGAAATGGAAAAAAGAACACATTGACACCGGTGTGTCAGACCCACCATACTTGCTCCGGACACTGCGAGAGGGCTGTACAAGCAATGATCACACGCACGGCACAGCGGACACACCAGGAACCGCGGTGTTGGCCGTGGAATGGCGCTAGCTGCGCAGCATTTGTGCACCGCCGCCGTCAGTGTCAGCCAGTTTGCCGTGGCATACGGAGCTCCATCGCAGTCTTTAACACTGGTAGCATGCCGCGACAGCGTGGACGTGAACCGTATGTGCAGTTGACGGACTTTGAGCGAGGGCGTATAGTGGGCATGCGGGAGGCCGGGTGGACGTACCGCCGAATTGCTCAACACGTGGGGCGTGAGGTCTCCACAGTACATCGTTGTTGTCGCCAGTGGTCGGCGGAAGGTGCACGTGCCCGTCGACCTGGGACCGGACCGCAGCGACGCACGGATGCACGCCAAGACCGTAGGATCCTATGCAGTGCCGTAGGGGACCGCACCGCCACTTCCCAGCAAATTAGGGACACTGTTGCTCCTGGGGTATCGGTGAGGACCATTCGCAACCGTCTCCACGAAGCTGGGCTACGGTCCCGCACACCGTTAGGCCGTCTTCCGCTCACGCCCCAACATCGTGCAGCCCGCCTCCAGTATGTCGCGACAGGCTTGAATGGAGGGACGAATGGAGACGTGTCGTCTTCAGCGATGAGAGTCGCTTCTGCCTTGGTGCCAATGATGGTCGATTCAAAAATGGTTCAAATGGCTCTGAGCACTATGGGACTCAACTGCTGTGGTCATAAGTCCCCTAGAACTTAGAACTACTTAAACCTAACTAACCTAAGGACAGCACACAACACCCAGCCATCACGAGGCAGAGAAAATCCCTGACCCCGCCGGGAATCGAACCCGAGAACCCGGGCGTGGGAAGCAAGAACGCTACCGCACGACCACGAGATGCGGGCAATGATGGTCGTATGCGTGTTTGGCGCCGTGCAGGTGAGCGCCACAATCAGGACTGCATACGACCGAGGCACACAGGGCCAACACCCGGCATCATGGTGTGGGGAGCGATCTCCTACACTGGCCGTACACCACTGGTGATCGTCGAGGGGACACTGAATAGTGCACGGTACATCCAAACCGTCATCGAACCCATCGTTCTACCATTCCTAGACCGGCAAGGGAACTTGCTGTTCCAACAGGACAATGCACGTCCGCATGTATCCCGTGCCACTCAACGTGCTCTAGAAGGTGTAAGTCAACTACCCTGGCCATCAAGATCTGTCCCACATTGAGCATGTTTGGGACTGGATGAAGCGTCGTCTCACGCGGTCTGCACGTCCAGCACGAACGCTGGTCCAACTGAGGCGCCAGGTGGAAACTGCATGGCAAGCCGTTCCACAGGACTACATCCAGCATCTCTACGATCGTCTCCATGGGAGAATAGCAGCCTGCATTGCTGCGAAAGGTGGATATACACTGTACAAGTGCCGACATTGTGCATGCTCTGTTGCCTGTGTCTATGTGCCTGTGATTCTGTCAGTGTGATCATGTGATGTATCTGACCCCAGGAATGCGTCAATAAAGTTTCCCCTTCCTGGGACAATGAATTCACGGTGTTCTTATTTCAATTTCCAGGAGTGTATAAAACCAAGTTTGTACAAGGAGCGTCTGCATTGCAATTTAAATGCGGGGCTTTCGCAGATTCCCCCTCCTCACGCTCAGGCAGCGTGGCGTAGCGTTGGGGGCAATGTGCCAGCCACGCTGCAAGCTACCGCACTCGTGCCAGGGCAGGGCCTGCGAGCCGAATTCTTGGCCACCCATACTGTACGACGATACTTTTTGGCATATGCCTACACAATCAATTACAACACTCTCACTTCATAATGATGTGATACACGAAATCTGGCGATAGCACATTACGATAAAGATTTTATAGCCAAAAACTGTTTCAAATTATTATGACTGTAACGCCATATGCCAAGAACATGTGTAGAACATACTGTTATGAAACAGCAGCCTTCCAATATTGATGTACTCTTTTGTTTTAGACTGCATATTATAGCCATATCCATTATGTTCATCTGTTCAATCATAAAGTTATTTCAGTTTTCGTTACTTGATCTTGGAATTCTTCCATAGTGGAGACAGATGTTCATTCAGGTTTGACACGAACTGCAATTACAGAAAAGTATTGATTGCATAGTTCTTCATTAAACGTTATGCATTTGGAGAAACAATCGACAGACATAAGCTGTGGCACAGAGTACAGAAGTTATATCGAGCGGTTCTATACGCTTCAGTCCGGAACCGCACTGCTGCTGCGGAGGTTCGAATCGTGCCTCCGGCATGGATGTGTGTGATGTCCTTAGGTTAGTCAGGTTTAAGTAGTTCTAAGTCTAGGTGACTGATGACCTCAGATGTTAAGTCCCATAGTGCTTGGAGCCATTTTTGAACAGAAGTTACGAGAAATAAGTCACACATAACAGTATAATGCATGACAGTGATAAAGATTGTATGCGCAGCTATTTCGGTACTTACATGTAGAACTAGTTTTAGGATCAACGAACTGAGCACGTGAACAGTATACAGTAACAAAATTCTCATTTTGTAGAGACTGCATATGGTAGTGCAGTTAACAACTCAATGAATGCAAGTGCCAAACTAGCTGCAACAGATTAAACTGTCAAATGAATAAACTACACAGACAGATGGCGTAAGCAATAACCGAAGACAATTCACATCGATGCGTAAATATGACTACATTAAAATTACTTTCTCTGCTAAACGACGTAAGAACTTTCTTTGCAGAGGAAGTAATCTTAGTATACTTATTCGTCGATGTGAATTGTCTTTGGTCGATGCTTGTGCCATATTTCAGTGTAGTTTACTTCTTTGACAGTTTAGTACACTACAACCAGTTTGACACATGCATTCATTGAACTAAACATTACGCAGTCTTCATAAAGTAAGATTTTATATTATTATGTATCCATGAGCTCAGTTTGTTGAGCCTAAAACTAGATCTACATGTAAGTACTTAAATAACTACCCATACAGTGTTTGTCATGTAATGCATTAGACTGGTGTGTGTTACTTATTTTTAATAATTTCTATATTCATCATTTTGATTTGCAGCTCCTTGTGTTGGCAGTGTTTGCAGTTAAAATTGTTGGATGTGAGGTCCGCTAATTACGCAAAACACCGTTTTTTCTCAATACCCAAACATGTTTCGGCACCACTGTGCCATCACCAGTGGGTTTTCGTTTTTATTTATTCTGTAATGTGAACATTTTTGTTAAACGATGTAATATTAGTAATTTTCGCCTCACAAACATTAATATACGCTCAATAGTAAACGCCTGATGGCCTAAAGTTATCGAACAATTGTAAAGTAAATGAAACATCGCATAGCAGTGACAGAGTCTATTATTTTTTATCTTTGCCGTTCTTGCGCGGTGCCTGTAAATCTCTATGTACATGTATCGATTAATGGTATAAAAAAGAATTCTGTTGTTTCAAGATAAATGAGGCATTTGCCGCCTCACCTTTTACTGTTTGTATTCTATGAAAGGCGGACGCGGACTTGCTGCGTTCCGCAACTATATTTTATATTTTATGTGAAAATATTGAGTGAATATGCTAATTGTTTTTTTTTCAATTAGAAAACATGTAGTTTCTTGTAACTGATTACGAACAGACAACATCAAGAGGACATTTTGACTGTTATGTATAAAGTATTTAACCACAATGGTCATCTATTGTAATTTAATATGAAAAGTTCATCACCAGAAATTACGATCACGCTGATGGGCCGAACGCAGCATGAGGCAAAAGGAACATTATCGTTTTCCTATTATTTCTGAGCCATTTTTTTTAATTGTGTAGTGATGCATTTCTTTTAAAGTCCATAAATCTTCTGGTCCCTTAGTGTTGTTCCGGATATGACTACATCACGAATATAAAAATGTACAGAAATTTAATGCTCAACGTATGTTGTTATAATAGTGTAATCAATCCCAGATTTTTCCACATTTAAAAAATAAATATAAAATAACAATTCTTTTTCTTCCCCCCCCCCCCCCCCCCCAAGAGCAACGCTACACTTGGCGCCCGGACAGGGACTTGATCAAAAATCATTTCATGGATGTGTTAAAAAAAATTTCAGTGCTTATTCTAATAATTGTTTCATTTTTTCATGTAGATGCAATTCAACCGAGAAAGAGAAGTGGGAAAACCTTTTAATTAATTCAGAAGAACGACTGATGAAATACCAAAAAACGCGAGTATCCATCCGTATCACCATCAAGAGAGCCATAGTAAGTGAAATTTTTATACGCAGTAGCCAAGCTTTCGTAGTGACGTTGCATCTTTCGAGTTGATCAGATCGTAAACTTCTCTTTCCATGCCTTCAAGCAGCTTTATTTCAATTTTTCCATAGTCCATTCTTATGTAGTTAAATTCAGTGAAAGTGTACCATTGTTGTCAGTGCATTAAAAAAATTATGATATGGCGGATAATTACGCTAAAAACTGGTAAAACGTGTGATATTTCATTTGTTTGTAGTTAGTAAGAACCATCTTGTCTTCTTGACGTACATGAACGTCAGTTGTTACCCAGAGTTAAAATTTCATCTTAGGTCCCAGTAAGCCATAGCACTACGTCACAGACAAACGACTGACGGCAGTGACAAACAATATCTGTAGCATTTTGACGTTTGACAAATAATTCATGAAAATGGCTGACGGTAAACAGCGGACACAAACAAAAGCAGACGACAGCGGAGATGCGAATGGACCTCACTATCCATTACGATCACGCGCGATAGGTACACGAGCTGAGGCAGAAGCAGCCTCGACCGAAGTTTTAGAAGCTGGTCCTAGTGTGCAAACTATTCCCGCTTTTGAAAAAAATGACTTGGCTGCAATGATCGAAGCGATAATGGAACGTAAGTTCGAAAGCCAAAAACAGGAAAGATTAGATGAAAAAGCCCGCGAAGAAAAAGAGAAAGCCGAAAGACGGCATAATGAAGATCAGGTCCTAACAAATCTGTGCAATTCAGTAAAAACAGACGTAAATTCAGAAAAAACAGATCTGCAAACGGAGATAAATGACCTAAATACACGGTTAAATTCGGTAAAGGCCGAACTAAAGGCAGACATAACAGCTGATTTAAATACCCTGTTGGGTAATGTCCAAAGCCCAATCAGTAGTCAGATCACGACCATGAGACTAGAAATTGACACATAAGTAGAGTCAAAAATAGAGGATATTTCAAAACGGTTAGATGAAAAAATCGAAGCAGCCAAGGGAGAGATAAATTCAAAAGTGATGGAATATCAAAAACTAGCTGCGACCTTAAAAGAAGATTATACTGCAATTTCTGATGAGGTCTAGGGAGTTAAAACCGCAGTAGACACGATCGAGAATGTTGTTGATGATCTTTCCAAACAGATTGAGACTCTTAATGTAGAGGATCAAATAGAGAATACTGTTAAGGCACATGCTGAAGCATTGTCCGACCACTACCAAGAGTGGATTAAAAACAAAGACGGATTCATAGAAAACAAGGTCAAGAACGAATTCAGGGAAACTGTGATAAACGTGACCTTTGAAACATTGGCAGCCCCTGGAAAAACAGGAGACACGGTCATGTTAGAATTAGGCCATATAAGACGAACGTTAGCTCAAGATTTACCTGAATGGCGTCAACAGAAAGTTGATGAAGTTCGTACACTAAAATGTCAAGTTGAAAATTCCCCACCTCCCGTGTTAGGAGAGTGGAATAATTCACCATGATGTAATGAACAACAGCAGGTACATTACCGTTCACCATTTGATATCGCTCAAACTCACAGTTCTACAGAAGCACAATTTAACCAGAGTACCAGCCCACCAACTTTTGTCAGTTTGATGCAGGAGGAAAGCGTGATCAAACATCGTGTTTTTTGACCTTTCACCCACAGAAAAGAGAAATTCATCCTATAGTGTTCCTCCGAAATTTTTCAGGAATTTTCCCGAATAGCTGGAGTGACCGCCAGCGAATTCCATTCGTTACTGGATTTATCGTAGGCGATGCTGCCTTATGGGGGACCGAAATGGTCGACTCTTGTAAAAGTTACAAAGAGTTTGAACAGATGTTTTCAGCTAAATTCTGGAGTTCTGGCGTGCAGCAGCGCCTGAGAAAAGAGGTTTACAACGCCGAAGTGTTTAACAGCAAGCGCGGTAGTTTGAGAAGATATTTTGAAAAGTATTTAGCGAAAATCAAGTTCTGGGATTCGCCGATCACCGCCAAAGACGTTATTGTGATTCTAAAAACTAAGCTACCGATTGCGATCAGAGAAAAGTTAGTAAACGCGTCTGAGGACGATACGGACACCTTCCTATCTGTGTTAGGCTCATTAGATCTGATTTACGAGGACGCTAGAGTTGATGTTGGCAACGCCCACTTCAGTGCAGGTGGCCAGCACAATACAGAAAACGCAGGAACAATGGTGGCCGAGCGAAAGCGCGTCACAGCGACGGCCAGTACCAACCCCACAACGGTTTCAAAAATAAACACACTACGTACTCCAACAGTAAATACAAAAATAAGTACAATAACGGCCAGAGATACAATCCAACATATAATTCGTCACCACCTCAGTACGGAAATGCACATAATAATACACAGCCCCAGCAATATGGAAACACGCAACCGATCAACGGTAATTATCAAAACGCTCAGTCTTACGATTCAAATCGTCAGTGGAAAGGAAATAAATGGCATAATCAAGGTGGAGACCAACGTACACCTTTCAGTAACGGTTACAATCAACACAAGCCACAGCAAAATACCTTTCAGCCACAAAATATGCACTTCACGCAATAAGCGAACGGACCTTCGGGAAGTGTGAAGCCTAAACGCCCGCATAATACGCAAATTTATTATGCGCAAGCGAATACGCCAGGACAACAAGATCCATTTCCACCCGAGTTCGTACCACAAAACCAACACCAGTTCGAGACGGAAGAAACTTTAAGAAATATAAATAAGCAGGAAAGTAAGCGTCGAGCGGAAAATTAAAAGCAGCACCTTTGAGCCTCCTAGAGGATGCTGTAGGTTTGAATGGCGGCACCCTGTCCCTTAGTCCACACGAAATTAAAGCAATTAGGTATGACAAAGAGACAAACTTACAGGATGATCTAGTAGAAAACACTGAGACGAAAGACAATGATGACGTATGGAACGAACAAGTTCAAGCTTCCATAAGAGGTTGGTTGGCTGGTTTTTGGGGAAGGAGACCAGACAGCGAGGTCATCGGTCTCATCGGAGTACGGGAGGATGAGGAAGGAAGTCGGCCGTGCCCTTTCAAAGGAACCATCCCGGCATTTGCCTGGAGCGATTTAGGGAAATCACGGAAAACCTAAATCGGGATGGCCGGACGCGGGATTGAACCGTCGTCCTCCCGAATGCGAGTCCAGTGTCTAACCACTGCGCCACCTCGCTCGGTTCCATAAGAGTATCAATTGCCAACATACCAGTAACAGCCATTGTAGATACAGGAGCTAATATAAATGTCTTATCTTTATGTTTCAAAAAATGGCTCTGAGCACTATGGGACTCAACTGCTGAGGTCATTAGTCCCCTAGAACTTAGAACTAGTTAAACCTAACTAACCTAAGGACATCACAAACATCCATGCCCGAGGCAGGATTCGAACCTGCGACCGTAGCGGTCTTACGGTTCCAGACTGCAGCGCCTTTAACCGCACGGCCACTTCGGCCGGCTATCTTTATGTTTATTTAAGCAAATATCCTCTGTATGCAAAGTTTTATCACTTCCAATTCAAGGTTGCACCGTTTCGGGAGTAATTGGTCCACTAACACAATGAGTAAATCTTCAGACTCAGCTTCAAATCCAGATAGAGCTATTTCAGTAACGTGCATTTTTCTTATTGTTAAAAACCTATCAGTGCCATGTATCCTAAGTATGGAATTCTTGAGGCAGACGAAAGCTAAAATTGACATCGAGTGTGGAATCTGTACTCTAGTAGCGAGTCAGCAGCAAGTAACTGTAAATTTGTTAAGAAGTAAGGTGAAGACAAACTTTGGGGTGCTTCAAACAGCAGTACGGCCATGGACTAAAAGACAACAGTACAGTCAGACAGAAGAGATGACAGATCTTGAAGGTGTTAATGACGATGAGTATAAAGACCTAATTCCCGGTCAGAATGAATTATACGGTAAAGCTAGTGAGTCCACTGAATTATCCAAACAACAGAAGAATGAGCTTTACAATTTGTTAACAAATTACGATCAAGTATTTTCTAAGAAACCTGGACTAAATAAAAGGCGTTGAATATCGAATGGATGTCCTGCCCCATTCAACCTACTGTAGAACAAGCTATTCCATTCCATATGCGAGACGCGAAACTGTCAATAGCGAGATCAGGAAATTGTTATGGTGGAATGTGATAGAAGTATCTCATTCACCTTATTCGAGTCCTTTATTGTCTGTACTAAAATCAGATGGTAGCGTAAGGCTAGTCCTAGATGCAAGATTAATCTATAAAATTATAGTACCCCTAAGAACGAGACCAGAGGCTCTTGGAGAGCATCTGCAGAAGTTTCATGGATTTAAGTATTTGAGCACCCTTGATTTGAAAAGCAGTTACTGGCAAGTAAAACTTGCGCAGGAGTCTAGGAAGTACACTGCGTTTATATTTGCAGGTAGATCTTACCATTTCAAAGTTGTACCGTTTGGACTAAATGTGCGTTCCGGAATTTTTATTTCTCCCCTTGACTATGTACTAGGTCCTGAACTTTTAGATGAGGTATGTGTATCATATGTAATCATATGTGGATGACGTTCTTGTAGCATCGTAAAATTGGGAAGGTCATGTGGCCCTTCTGCAAAAGGTATTTCAACGATTCAGAGAGTATGGTGTTACAGCAAATCTTAAGAAATCCAAGTTTGGAAAAAGTGAAATTAAATTTTTAGGACACATCATCAACCATGAAGGAATTAAACCTGACCCGGAAAAATTATCTGCCATAAAAAACTTTCCAACCCCTGTTACAAAAAGGCAACTGAAAGGATTTATCGGCCTTACGTCATTTTTCAGACGTTTTTTTCCCAATCAGGTATTGAACAATCCCGCTCTTCACAACCTTTTAAAAAAAGAATTCACATTCGAATTGGACGCCGGAATGCCAAGACGGATTTCAGAAAATTAAAGACAGTTTGCTTAACAGTGACATCCTCCATCATCCTCAAATGGTTAAGGAATTTTGCATTACTGCAGACGCTTCCTTTGTGGGTATCGGCGCTTGTCTTTTCCAGATTCAATTAGTAGATGGACACGAGCAAATCCAAGTGATTAGCTTTGCGAGTCGAGTGTTATCTGAGTGTGAAAAGGCTTATTCGGTTACGGAGTTGGAGGCACTCGCCGTTGTATGGGCTTTTAGGCGTTAACTATTATATCTATGGAAGAAAAGTTAAAGTCTATTCAGACCATCAATCCTTATCATTCCTCCTTACATGCAAGTTGCAACATCCCCGTCTTACTCGATGGTGCTTGACATTATATGTATAAAAGGTAAAGATAATGTTATAGCAGACGCACTTCCTCGCTCACCTGTGGGCTTACCAGAAACCAGCGAACTGATGGAACAAATGTCTAATTATAAAGTTTTGTTAATGAAAGATCCAATTCACAGAAAGTATTTTCTTCAGTTATGTAGGCAGATTCAGATTATTCAAAATACAGATCCAAAATGGAGAAAGGTTAGACAAATTCTTCACGAAAATCCAGCCCACAAGTTGTCAAAGTTTTATAAAGTTCATAACCAAGTGCTATTTCATAAGACGTCTGAGTCATCTCACTAAGGACCAGAAAAATGTAAAAGGAAAATCTCGACTCACTGTTATGTTCCGAATCTACATCAGAGAATCCATAAATTATTGAGAAACTGTGTCATCTGTCAAAAGGCAAAATTCTTAAACATTTCCACTTCAATACCACTAAATCCAATAATTGCTGAAAGGCCAAACCAGCTTCTTAGTATTGATTTGGCAGGTCCACTACCCATCGGTAGGGGAGGCTCTAAATACTTAGTAGCAATCCTGGACTTTAACATTTCCACTTCAATCGCACTATATCCAATAATTGCTGAAAGGCCAAACCAGCTTCTTAGTATTGATTTGGCAGCTCCACTACCCACCGGTAGGGGGGGCGTTAAATACTTAGTAACAATCCTGGACAATTTTTCTAAGCACATAAGACTGTACGCAGTGAAATCTTCTTGTGCAAATCCGATAGTTCGTCGCATTGAAAATGATTATTTCCCAGGATTCGGGGTTCCAGAATCAATCTTGTTCGATAGTGCTTCAAATTTCACATCACGACCGTGGCGTGCATTTCTTGCTCACCATGAAATCAAACAAATTTTGATATCCCTGTTTCCACCGCAATCGAATCCGACAGTGAGAATCTTCAAAGAATTTAACAGATTTATAAGGACGTACATTCTGAATAAGCAATCTAAGTGGGTAGACTTCGTAACACCTTTCGAACAGATTGTAAACCACCTTCATCTGTCGACCGGATTCAAGCCACATGAGTTCATGTCAAGATCAAAAGAAAGGAATGAATGGATAGACCCCCTTCCAAAGTTACAAGACAACGAATTGGACCTAGATGCAAAAATCAGGCAAGCTCTCATATCATTGACAACGTATGCTAACCTCCGGAAAAAGGCATTTGATAAGAAGGTAAACAGAGTTATCGATTTCAAAGAAGGAGAAAAGGTAGTTAGGACTCACTTTAAACCATCCCTATTGTTAAAGAAGAATCGTACGTGGCAACACATTTATGAAGGTCCCTTTGCGATAATGAGGAAGCCACATATTGGTAGCTATTTGTTATCTGACCCTGCCACGAATAAAATCAAAGGACTGTTCCACCATCATGATTTAAGAATTTTTATAACGCCAGGAATTAAGTTAATTTAAGCTGCAAGAAAATTCTAAGGTATTGGAGATCAGGATTAACCAATGAGTGACAAGAACTGAACTGAACTGACTACGGACGTTAACCGGTGCTAAAAGGAAACCTTATGTATCAAAACAACGTGTCTGGAAAATAAAATACAGAATAAGTTGTAGACAAGTATTTACATGAATAATTTTTATGTAAACAGGACGACATGTCCTAGAGGCGATTTTCAACTTTAGTTATAAGTTAGTATGTAAGAAAAATGATGTACTCGAGAGGTATTAATTAGCCCCGAGGTACTAAAGGGGAAAAGAGGAAGGAGCGAATAATGCACTTCTCTCGCTAAATAGTAATTTGAAAATGAGCAGGAAGGAGCGAATAATGCACTTCTCTCGCTAAATAGTAATATGAAAATGATGATTATATGTGTTTAGTATTAGTAAGTGAAATTTAATCGAGGACAAATTAATGACCTGTTTTGAAAGAAAATACTTAACGTCCAGACAAAAGAGGAAAGTAGTGTGAGAAGATTCGATTCCATGAGGTTATTCCCTATTTTCAAATGTGACGTAAATAAGGCACCACCTGTTAGCGCAAAACAGTCGGTAGATTTAACTTGTAAATTCCAGCACAGTGCTGTGCCAGCGATAAAATAACATCTCTTTGAAGTAAACAGATACCTAGGATTTAGCATGAACAGATTGATAACGCAGTGCAATTATCCTAAAAAAAACCTGACGTTAACCTTAAGTAAAAGCGTGATGGAATAAAAAGGAAGTTTATTATATAACGCAAAGTAAGACGAGTACAGAATATAAACAAACTGAGTAAAAGAACATATGAGTAACATGGCTTATTATGGCAACTTCACGGTACTATTGAGCATTAGCGACACTGCAAATTCACAAGCTAGCAGCAAATAGAATAAGAATCTCGCCCAAGCTTCACAGGTCGCGACAGCAGCAAACAACAACACTCTAGTGAGAGGCTTATATATACAAATGATAATTAATACCCAAATGCGTATTATTTCTCGATTTAAATAAACTCTTGTAAATATTAGTATGTAAATCAACTTGTAAACACCGTGTGATGTTATGAAGCGAGAATTTCTTTTAATACACCGTTCACGCAGACGCTCACCACAGTGCAAGTGAAGTTTTAAAGTTCGACGATTTTCAGTGGCAGTATTCTACTGCACCATATGTGTGAAAAATTCATTGATGTGTGCAGTGTGTCATAATCAGTGTCATTCCACACATGCAGTTGCAGCGGTAGCTACCACTTACCTCTGAATCCATAATTGGATAGTGGACAGGAAGTGATGTGAGGTAGTTTCGGTGGCAAAAGCTCCCTCCAGCAATCTAAAAGGCACAAAGCCACTATCCGCCGAACAAAAGCGACGCACGGCACCTCAAACGCGAAATCAACGCTCTGCAAGAAAGCTGTGGTCACGTGCGCGCGCACAGACTGAATTTCAAGATTGCTCGCAACAGTGGAGGCGGACAGCCACCATGTGACGAAATAATGTAAACAAAAGAGGAAAGTAGTGTGAGAAGATTCGATTCCATGAGGTTATTCCCGCCAACACAGTTGCTGTGCGCTACATTCTGTAGCAAAAAAAACATTCACACCCAGTACTGAAGACATTTTTGTATGTATCATAAACCTTCTAAGAGACTCTAAGATAGAGAATTTAGCGTATTTAGTATAATGACTGATTGTACACAGAGAGAAGTCACAAGGTCACCTCTGAACACTGTTGAAATGTAAACTTTAACGAGATATCACGATACGAATGAAAATAAGCACACGAAAATACGTCAAAGGATCCGATCCTTCCTATATCCCATCCCACATGTATACAAAATTAGTTTTGTAAGCTATTCTAATATAAGATATTTTATCTGTTTCATACGTGAAATAATTCGGAGAGCCACACTCGAGCCCTGAAAGTGAAAGATGTGGACTTTCTTGTCGAAGCCATCACTAGTGGCCGCTCTACAATCCAAGTCTATCATAAATAGTGTATGTGCGACGAAAATAAATGTATAATTAAGTGCGATAACGGACAAGCCAATCAATTGACAAGACGATGACAATATAATGAATACAGTCAAAACAGAAAGTTGTGTACCAATCGCGATAGTCAAATTACTTTTGCAAGGATGAAAGATGAAGTGTGAGATAGAAGCACAGAACAAATTCGCAATGATCCATCGTCAGTAATTACAAATTGAAATGTTAATTCTTTTATTACGGAATGAATGTGAAATGAAACTTTTAATAACCTTTATGTTACACCCGAAAATTACAAATATTCCAATGTGCATGAGGATGAAAGCAATACCTTCGGTATTCCTTCCCTCCTCATGGGAGGCAGTGTAATATTAGTAATTTTTGCCTCACAAACATTAATATACGCTCAATAGTAAACACCCGATGGTCTAAAGTTATCGAACAATTGTAAAGTAAAAGAAATGAAACATCGCATAGCAGCGACAGTGTCTATTATTCTTTATCTTTGCCGTTCTTGCGCGGCGCCTGTAAATCTCTGTGTACATGTATCGATTAATGGTATAAAAAAGAATTCTGTTGTTTCAAGACAAATGAGGCATTTGGCGCCTCACCTTTTACTGTTTGTATTCTATGAAAGGCGGACGCGGACTTGCTGCGTTCCGCAACTATATTTTATATTTTATGTGAAAATATTGAGTGAATATGCTAATTGTTTTTTTTTTTCAATTAGAAAACATTTAGTTTCTTGTAACTGATTACGAACAGACAGCATCAAGAGGACATTTTGACTGTTATGTATAAAGTATTTAACCACAATGGTCATCTATTGTAATTTAATATGAAAAGTTCATCACCAGAAATTACGATCACGCTGATGGGCCGAACGCAGCATGCGGCAGAAGGAACATTATCGTTTTCAAATAATTTCTGAGCCAATTTTTTTTTTTAATTGTGTAGTGTTGCATTTCTTTTAAAGTCCACAAATCTTCTGTTCCCTTAGTGTTGTTCCGGGTATGACTACATCGCGAATATAAAAATGCACAGAAATGATCATGTTTCTTTTATTCAGGTATTTAATGCTCAACGTATGTTATTATAATAGTGTAATGAATCCCTGATTCTGTTGCCAAGTGGCCCACCAAAATATCCACTTTTTCCACATTTTTTCAAAAATAAAAAATATAAAATAACAATTCTTTTTCTTTTGCCCCCCCCCCCCCCCCCCCAAGAACAACACTACAACGATTATAAAATTATGTGGATGTTTAGTTGAAACAATAGATCGTTTCTTTTTGTGAAGGTATTTACAAAAAGAAACGATCTATTGTTTGAATTAAACATCCACATAATTTTATAACGGCAACAGCCTTGCCACAGTTGATACACCGGTTCCCCTGAGATCACCGAAGTTAAGCGCTGTTGGGCGTGGCCGGCACTTGGATGGGTGGCCATCCAGCCGCCATGTGCTGTTGGCATTTTTCGGGGCGCACTCAGCCTCGTGATGCCAATTGAGGAGCTACTCGACCGAATGGTAACTGCTTCGATCAAGAATACCATCATAACGACCGGGAGAGCGGTGTGCTGACCTCACGTCTCTCCTATCCGCATCCTCCTCTGAGGATGACACGGCGGTCGGATGATCCCGGTAGGCCACTCGTGGCCTGATGACGGAGTGCTTTAATTTTCTAATCACTTAACAAAAATGTTCACATTACAGAATAAATAAAAACGAAAACCCACTGATGATGGCACAGTGGTGCCGAAGCATGTTTGGGTACTGAGAAAAAACGGTGTTTTGCCCAACTGGCGGACCTCACATCCAACAATTTCTATACATTGCCCGACAACTTACACTGAGGTAACAAAAGTCACGGGATACCTCCCAGTATCATGTCGGACCTCCTTTTGCCCTGCATAGTGCAGCAACTCGACGTTATAGGGACTCGACAAGTCGTTGGAAGTCCCCTGCAGAAATACTGAGCCACGCCGCTCTGTAGCTGCCCATCATTGCCAAAGCATTGCCGATGAAGGATTTTGTGCGCGAACTGACCTCTCAATTATGTCCCATAAATTTTCGATGGTGCATTGTTATCCATAAAACATGAAGTCCATGAATGGCTCCCAATGGTCTCCAAGTAGCCGAACATACTATTTCCACGATCAGTTCAACTCGACAAGAGGAACCAGTCCATTCCATGTAAACACAGCCCACACCACTACCACTATGGAGGCACCACCAGCTTGCACAGTGCCTTGTTGACAACTTGGGTCCATGGCTTCGTGGGGTCTGCGTCCCAGTCGAACCCTACCATCAGCTCTTACCAATTGAAACCGGGGCTCATCTGACCAGGCCACGGTTTCCTGTCGTCTAAGGTACAAGCCATATGGTCACAAGCCCAGGAGACGGGCTGCAGGCAATGTCGTGTTGTTAGCAAAGGCACATGGTTCGCTCGTCTGCTGCCTTAGCCCATTAACGCTAAATTTCACGGT
This sequence comes from Schistocerca serialis cubense, assembly GCF_023864345.2. Classification (NCBI taxonomy): domain Eukaryota; kingdom Metazoa; phylum Arthropoda; class Insecta; order Orthoptera; family Acrididae; genus Schistocerca; species Schistocerca serialis. Next base: position 800,020,698 of record NC_064641.1, read on the forward strand.
AGTGTCCTAATGGATACGGTCGTCTTACGTCCTACATTGATTTCTGCGGTTATTTCAGGCAGTGTTGCTTGTCTGTTGGCACTGACAACCGTACATAAACGCAACTGCGCTCGGTCGTTAAGTGAAGACCATCGACAGCTACGTTGTCGGTGGTGAGAGATAATGCCTGAAATTTGGTATTCGCGGCACATTCTTGGCACTGTGGATCTCCGAATATTCACTTTCCTAACCATTTCCGAAATGTAATGTCCGATGCTTGTAGCTCCAACTATGATTCCTTGTTCAGAGTCTGTTACTCCCCGTCGCGCGGCCATAATCACACCGGAAATCCTTTGACATGGAATCACCTGGGTACAAATGTTAGCTCCCCCAACGCACTGCCCTTTTATACTTTGTGTACGCGATACTACCGCACACCTCTATCCAATGACTGTTGTCGTTCCAGAGCGTGTCTGACGCAGTAAATTATACATTCACACGACTGAGACGGACAAAATGAAAATTTATCAAATTTTCTACAAACTGCAGAGTTCCAGCGTGACCAGTGTGCTGTTGTAACTGAGTGATTGCCATTTCGTCCACTGATCTCAACCGTCTTTGACCTTGATGTCTATGGCACATTAAACTCTACTCTTCTTCCATTTCTTCGTATAATTGTCTTCTACCTTCAGGCATCTGCCAATTCACGTTTTTCAGCACCTCCGTGACGCTATCGTGAGTCCAACTTGTGACCTTTAGTGGCTCTCCACACCATAAAGCGCGGGATGGAAACCGTGCATCGTAGTTGAATGCACTCTGCAGTTATTTATTTTTGTTTATTTACGCGTCATGTTCCGCAGGACCAAATTGAGGAGCAAATCTTCAAGGTCATGGAACGTGTCAGTACATGAAATTACAACATAAAAGTAATAACAGAAAAGGTCAGTCCATAAGATTAAGTAAACGAAGTCAACAATAAAATAAGAATCAGCTTAATTTTTCAAGGAACTCCTCAACAGAATACAAGGAGTGACCCATAAGGAAACTCTTCAGTTTCGATTGGAAAGCGCGTGAATTACTGCTAAGATTTTTGAATTCGAATGGTAGCTTATTGAAAACGGATGCAGCAGTATACTGCACACCTTTTTGCACAAGAGTTAAGTAAGTCCGATCCAATTGCAGGTTTGATTTCTGCCGACTATTAACCAAGTGAAAGCTGCTTATTCTTGGGAATAAGTTAATATTGTTAACAAGAAATGACAGTAAGGAATATATATATATATATATATATATATATATATATATATATATATATATATATATATATATATATATACAGGGTGAGTCACCTAACATTACCGCTGGATATATTTCGTAAACCACATCAAATACTGACGAATCGATTCCACAGACCGAACGTGAGGAGAGGGGCTAGTGTAATTGGTTAATACAAACCATAAAAAAATGCACGGAAGTATGTTTTTTAACACGAACTTATGTTTTTTTAAATGGAACCCCGTTAGTTTTGTTAGCACATCTGAACATATAAACAAATACGTAATCAGTGCCGTTTGTTGCATTGTAAAATGTTAATTACATCCGGAGATATTGTAACCTAAAGTTGACGCTTGAGTACCACTCCTCCGCTGTTCGATCGTGTGTGTCAGAGAGCACCGAATTACGTAGGGATCCAAAGGGAACTGTGATGGACCTTAGGTACAGAAGAGACTGGAACAGCACATTACGTCCACATGCTAACACCTTTTTATTGGTCTTTTTCACTGACGCATATGTACATTACCATGAGGGGTGAGGTACACGTACAGACGTGGTTTCCGTTTTCAATTACGGAGTGGAATAGAGTGTGTCCCGACATGTCAGGCCAATAGATGTTCTATGTGGTGGCCATCATTTGCTGCACACAATTGCAATCTCTGGCGTAATGAAAGTCGTACACGCCGCAGTACATGTGGTGTAATGTCGCCGCAGGCTGCCACAATACGTTGTTTCATATCATCTGGGGTTGTAGGAACATCACGGTACACATTCTCCTTTAACATACCCCACAGAAAGAAGCCCAGAGGTGTAAGATCAGGAGAACGGACTGGGCAATTTATGCGTCCTCCACGTCCTATGAAACGCCCGTCGAACATCCTGTCAAGGGTCAGCCTAGTGTTAATTGTGGAATATGAAGGTGCACCGTCACGCTGATACCACATACGTCGACGCGTTTCCAGTGGGACATTTTCGAGCAACGTTGGCAGATCATTCTGTAGAAACGCGATTTATGTTGCAGCTGTTTGGGCCCCTGCAATGAAGTGAGGACCAATGAGGTGGTCGCCAATTATTCCGCACCATACATTTACAGTCCACGGTCGCTGTCGCTCTACCTGTCTGAGCCAGCGAGGATTGTCCACGGACCAGTAATGCATGTTCCGTAGATTCACTGCCCCGTGGTTTGTGAAACCCGCTTCATCGGTAAACAGGTAGAACTGCAACGCATTCTCTGTTAATGCCCATTGACAGAATTGCACTCGATGATTGAAGTCATCACCATGTAATTGCTGATGTAGCGACACATGAAACGGGTGAAAGCGGTGACGATGCAGTATGCGCATGACACTACTTTGACTCAGTCCACCGGCTCTCGCAATGTCCCGTGTACTCATGTGTGGGTTCATGGCAACAGCAGCTAACACACCAACTGCACCCGCTTCTCCTCTGACGGGCCTGTTAGGACCCGTTTGCGTGCTACGACCATACCTGTTGCATACAGTTGGCGGTAGATGTTTTGCAATGAGCGGCACGTTGGATGCTCTCTGTCCGGGTACAGTTCTGCATACACGCTGTAGGCTTCAGCTGCATTTCGTCGACACTCGCCATAGATGAGTATCATCTCCGCCTTTTCAGAGTTCGAATACACCATGGTCACAGTTCCTACAACACTACACTTTCACAGACGTCTGGTAACACGGTGTACTACAGTTGGTCTGCGTGCGGAGACAAATGCAGAATAACAATAGCAGCAAGCGCTACATGCGAACACTGCGACAGCTAGACCAAACCACAACAGTGCACTACAGCCACACTCGTAAACACGGTCGTCATCGTAAACATGTCCCTGCAGATGCTGCTCGCCGACCGTGGCCCGTGTTTGTTACAACACGCAACTGAACTTCGGAGGTTTCAAGCGTCAACTTTAGGTTACAATATCTCCGGATGTAATTAACATTTTACAATGCAACAAACGGCACTGATTACGTATTTGTTTATATGTTCAGATGTGCTAACAAAACTAACGCGGTTCCATTTTAAAAAAACGTAGGTTTGTGGTAAAAAACATACTTCCGTGCATTTTTGTATGGTTTGTATTAAACAATTACACTAGCCCCTCTCCTCACGTTCGGTCTGTGGAATCGGTTCGTCAGTATTTGATGCGGTTTACGGAATATATCCAGCGGTAACGTTAGGTGACTCACCCTATATACATATATATACATATACATATATACATACATATATATACATATATACATATATATACATATATATACATATATATACATATATATATATATGTATATATGTATATATGTATATATATACATATATATACATATATATATATATATATTGAGAGGCCAATATCAAAATACCCAAACTCGTGAACAGGGGTCGACAAGAGGTTCGTGAACTTATACACCACTTATTGCCCGAACCGCCCGTTTCTGAGGCAAAAATATCCTTCTAGAATGGGAAGAGTTACCCAAAAATATAATGCCGTACATCATAACCGAACGCAAATAAGCAAAGTAGACTAATTTTCGTGTCGAACGATCACTCACTTCTGATACCGTTCGAATAGTAAAAATGGCAGCATTAAGTCTTTGAACAAGATCCTGAATTTGGGCTTTCCACGACAGCTTACTATCTATCTGAACACCTAGAAATTTGAACTGTTCAGTTTCATTAGTCATATGCCCATTCTGTGAAATTAAAAGGTCAGATTTTGTTGAATTGTGTGTTAGAAACTGTAAAAACTGAATCTTACTGTGATTTAGCGTTAGTTAATTTTCTACAAGCCATGAACTTAGGTCACGTACTGTACTATTTGAAACCGAGCCAATGTTGCACACACCATCCTTTACTACCAAGCAAGTGTCATCAGCAAACAGAAATATTTTAGAGTGACCCGTAATACTAGAGGGCAATCGTTTATTTAAATAAGGAACAGGAGCGGCCCCAACACTGATCCCTGGGGCACCCCCCATTTTACTATGCCCCACTCAGACCCTACATCTCAGCCATTTTCAACATTGTGAATAATGACCTTTTGCTGCCTGTTGCTAAAGTAAGAGATAAACCAATTGTGAGCTACTCCCCGTATTCCGCAATGGTCCAACTTCTTGAGCAATGTTTTGTGATCAACACAATCAAATGCCTTAGTTAAATAAAAAAATGCCAAACGTTCAAACCCTTTTGTTTAGCCCCCCCCCCCCCCCCCCCAGTACCTCACAGAGAAAAGAGAATATAGCATTTTCAGTTGTTAAACGACTTCTAAAGACGAACTGTACATTTGATAGCAAATCAGGTGATATAAAGTGATCAATTATCCTTACATACACAGCCTTTTCAATAACTTTTGCAAACACAGATGGCATAGAAATAGGTCTAAAATTATCTACGTTATCGCTTTCTCCTTTTTTATAAAGCGGATTTATTACTGAGTACTTTAATCACTCATGAAACTGACCATTCCTAAAGGAAAAATTACAGATATGGCTAAATACAGGGCTAACATGTGCAGCACAGTACTTTAATATTCTGCTAGACACTCCATCATATCCATGAGAGTCCTTAGTCTTCAGTGATTTAATTATTGACTCAATCTCCCTCTTGTCTGTATCACAGAGGAGAATTTCAGACATCAATCTCGGAAAGGCATTTACCAAGAAAGTTATATGATTCCCTGTAGGGACTAAATTTTTATTTAGTTCACCAGCAGTGCTGAGTAAATGATTGTTAAATACTGTACGTATATCTGATTTATGAGTAACAGAAATATTTTTACTGCGAACTGGCTTTATATCATCGACCTTGTGCTGCTGACCGGATACTTCCTTCACAACTGACCATATGGTTTTAATTTTATCCTGTGAATTAGCTATTCTATTTACATACCACATACTCTTTGCCTGCCTAATAACATTTTAAGCACCTTACAGTACTGTTTGTAATGGGCTACTGTAGCTTGATTGTGACTACTTCTAACATTTTGATATAATTCCCACTTTGTTCTACAAGATATCCTTATCCAACTAGTCAGCCACCTAGGCTTTCTATTACTGCTAGCACCCCGTTTAGAACGTTCTAATGGAAAGCAACTCTCAAAGAGCATGAGAAACGTGTTAAGTAAAGCATTGTATTTATCATCTATGTTATCGGCACTATAAACATCCTCCCACTCTTGTTCCTTGACAAGGTTTAAAAAACTCTCTATTGCTGTTGAATTAACTTTCCTACATGGTTTGTAATTCAATATGACATTGTTTTGAGTACAAAAGCCGTTTAGTGTTAAAATTTGTGCATCATGGTCTGAAAGGCCATCTAGTAATGAAGAATGAATAAAAATATTGTCTTTGGCTGTGCTATTGTTCCCCTGCACCCTAGTTGGAAAAATACAGTCTACATCAGATCATATGAATTTAGGAGATTTACCAACAATCTTTTTCTTGCACCATCATATACGAAATTTATATTGAAGTCACCACATATAACTAATTTCTGGTTCTTCCTATAAAGTTAATCAAGAACACGCTCTAGCTTGAGCAGAAATGCTCTGAAGTCGGAGTTAGGGAGCCTATAAACAACAGCAATTAGAAGTTTAGTTTCACTAAATTCAACTACCTCTGCACAACATTCAAATATCTGTTCTGTGAAGTGTCAGGATACGTCTATGGACTCCAATTGCATACTGTTTTTTACGTACATAGCCACTACCCCACCCCGCAAGGAACTCCTTGAGAGACATCCCAGTTAATCTGTATCCTGGTAAAGGAAGCCTCTGAATTGTCAAATTATTTAAGTGGCGCTCTGATATACCAATAATTTCATAGGCAACATCTATAAGCAGTTCACTAACTTTATCTCTAATACCTCTTACATTTTGATGAAATATGCTGATTCCTTCTCTACTTGGAAACATTACATCCTCGGAAGGTGAGCGCTTAGACAGAGGGACTTCCTTTAAGCAGGTACACCTATCAGCTGATTTCACTCTTAAAAAGGTGTAGCTGTAACACCAAATACTACAGGAATTTTTCCATGAGTGACCCCACCACTGTCACCTATAAGCTTAGCCAGCCTCCCCTGCCCATACCTATGGAGGTGCAGGCCATGCCTAGTGAAACCCGATCTACTGATAGACCCAACTAGCACCACTGAGATGTGACGCATGTCCCCTGGTTCAGCGCCCTCCCCAGCCTCATGTTAACGCGCCTAACAGCTGCATTAATGTGATGCCGATTATGACGCTGAAACAGTTACACGAAATGCACATTAGTGCCACCTTTACCAGGTCACCACCTACATCATATTCCCCGTCCCTATCAAGACTGTTCCCTGCTCCACCGAATATCACTACCTGATCCTCCGTCGTAAAATTCCTACATAACTCCCCTATACTGTCAGTTTTACTTTGCGTATATGCAATAGATTTGACCAACCCTGCATTAGGCTTCACAATGCTGGTAACCTGGTACTCACTCCCAAACACGTCCTGCAACTGCTGGCCCACACCTCTACCATGAGAACCACCTAGCAGCAGAACCTTCTTCTTTTAGACTTTGCAACTAACCTAGGCCTCCTAATTGCTGAAAACTGCTGCATGTTCCCTACATTTACAGCTACACGAGGCTCCTCTCCACTCAACTGCGGCAGTTGGTCAAACCCGGCGGGGTCAGAGATTTTCACCTGCCTCGGGATGACTGGGTGTTTGTGTTGTCCTCATCATTTCATCATCATACATGAAAATGGCGAGTTTGGACTGAGCAACGGTTGGGAATTTGTACGGGCGCTGATAACCGCGTAGTTGAGCGCCCCACAAACCAAACATCGTCGTCATGATCAGTTGGTCAAATCTATTGCATATACGCAAAGTAAAACTGTCTGAAAACCTCCTCCTCCTAGCTGCCTTCTCGCCAACTGCCAGTTCCCATTCCCCACCACCCTTCACCCTCCTCAACCTATCTAGTTCCTCCTTTGCTCGTCGTAACTGCACCTGAAGACCACAGATCTTACGCTCCTGCTCAACTTATTTCTACTACAGATTCTGCATTCCCAGGAGAGGATCTCACAAAAATGAGTACTGGCTTCCCCCCAATGAAAATACTTTGAATAAATCCCACACCGTATATTCCACTACTCACAAACCTACGACAGAGCCCACATTTCTCACTCATGGTAAAATTTTACAGTTAATGAGAAAACTATACGTCTACGTTACCAAAGTTCAGTTACACCAGTAGAACTATTTGTAGGACTAACAATAATGATGTCGAAATTCTCTGCCTACTAAGAAAGCAACTACTTGTATTAATACTACTACACCACAGGTAAGGCCAATACCAACAAATCTTCACAAAATTATTAGCTAAAACCAAAAAATTCAAAGGGGCACTGGAACACTAAACGAAGTTAAAACACTGAATCAAAATTTTGCGGAAATATTTCACTAGAAACAATAAGAAAACGTCAACTGAAAACTAAAGCTCGAAATTTACTTAACGACTTCAATGCACAGAATAAAAAAACACAGCGAGCGAACGTTTCCAAAAGTTTATTAAGTCGTTATTTCGCCACAAACGGCAGGAAACACCGCTGAAAACTATTAAATTTAATAACTGTGTAACAGTGCACAAATAAGTTTGTCAGTACTTAGCTTTATAATCGCTACAGCTGCAGTGCACGCCGCAAAATGTAAACACACTCGCACCAGGTCTATGTCATATTCGCGTAAGTCCACCGTTTGCATACAGACAGAACCTACTCTCATCACTGAGAAGAGGCCATTCCACTTTCTACACAACTCTTTCACGACATTAGAGTAGCCATGCTTGTCTGTGTCATAATACTATTGGGAGGGTGGCCAGAGGCACACAATCGTGCTGCAAGCAGACGGTTTCTAATGGTCCCTGATGACACAGGAGTTTCTACACTTGCCATGATTTCGCCCCTTGATGATTTTCTGCCAGCCACCATTGTTCGCATAATGTGTCATTCTTTATGTGCGTTTGTACTACGCGGACGTCCAGAGCTCGGTCTACATGTGCGGGAATGTTCCACAAACCACTGTTGAAATCAGAGACGCACCACCGATCCATTATGCCCAACATGTGCAACAATCCGTCGAACATAGTCACTGGGAGTGTTGCGTCTTTTTTCCAGCAATGTGTTTCTTATTAGTATGAGAAGAGATTGAGAAGATCCAACGAAGAACGGCACGTTTCATCAGTGATCGTTTTGCGAGCGCTAGAATGTTACAGACATGCTCAACAGACCCCAGTAGCAGAAGCTACAAGAGAGGCTTTGTGTTCCACAGAGAGTTTTACAGTTGAAGTTCCGGGAGAGTACGTTCCCAGAACAATTAGGCTAACATATTAGTTCCTCCCATATATGTCTCGCGAAGCGATAACGACGAGAATTAGAGTTCGTGCAGTAGTAAAGCCGTTCTGCGAACCATTTGCGAATTGAACGCGGAACGATTGCGGTACCGGAAGTACGTCCCTTCACACACACTAATGAGGCCTGAGAAGCGCAGATGTAGCTGTAGAACAACACAAACTATAAACTATAACAAAAGTTGTGAGTCTTAACTCTTTCTGACTTCTGAACTCGTAATGCGTTGAGACAATGTGTGCTTCAATGCTGTACAGTCGATCGTCACCTTCCTATGTATGTACTTTTTGTACTTTTCTCGGAAGGAGCCTGTTTCACCAGAGACAAGATGCTCAATAATTTCAATATTCAAGTGCCGGCCGTTGAGAATATCCACGCTACAGCTGCAAAGAGTCATCAGATTCTCAGTGAACTAGCGTTTCCCATTCTGTCACCTACCAGCTTAACTGCAAAAATATACGCTATATTTCTACGAGATGTATTCCTCACTTCATTGAAATACATCCCACTCGATAGTCGTGTACGATGGGGTTCCGACATAATGCAGACCCAGCTCGCTTCGCACACCTTACTCGTGAATACTTGTGTCAGACGTTTCCTCAAAGATGAAGGTGAGGCCATGTTTTGTGAACAATTCGTTCATCTGGTTTCTTCCGCTGCGGTCACGTGAAAAGTGTCGTATACGAGACACCTGTCAAGACTGAATTTGACCTCCTGGCACGAAAGCTCGCTACCTGTGCCGTTGTTGAGACAACACCGGTGTCTTTCGAACAGGTTCGGCACACTTACGGCGACGATGTCTTACCTGCATAGACGCAGCGGGACGCCGTTTTGAACAAACGGTGAGAATGTAACACCTCGTGCAAGTGCCGATAAATGAAATTATTACGATAACCTGGAAGCTTGGAAGTTTATCATCGTCAATAGCCCATGCTAAACTTGAAATTTAGTCATTCTCGTTCGTCAATTTCGACCCGACCTTTCCCTGACCAGAGTATCACGCCGACATTCTTTCTCCTTAATCATGGAAATTTGTACGTTATTCGCGAAAATGCATTCCATAACAGTGTAGAAAATATTACATGTTTAAAATATCCAAGAAAATGAATTTTTATTCTCTACAAACGACAAATACATTCAGTATATGAATACACTTAATTCTGTGCCACGCAACAGGACAAAATTCCTCGGATTAATAAACACGAAGGACGCTAAAAACGCTGGAACACTTCATAAACAATTCTTGGGCCAGGGAAAAAAGTACTGGAAGTGCAGGGACGCAGAACGGTAAAAAATAATGATAATAACATGTGATTTCATGCAAGAACCAAACATTTATTTCCTCTGCCAGCTTTGAGCCACTAACGCGTCAGTATAGACAGAATGTGGAAATAATGAGGTAAAAAAGTGTCCAGATTTGACAAGCCACGGAGAGAAAATACGGGCAAATGACACTGAAAGGATAACATAAAACAAATAGCAACGACAAGGATGAAGAAATACTGTAGCCAACGAGTGCTCCAAACCGTCGAAAGAAATCTTTTTAAAAATTATCTGTCAAAAAATGAAATACCCAGAAGACGTGGTCAGATGTCAATGTAACTTCGTGCTTGTACGCACCATCAGCTGCTACGTAAATCGTTAGAACTGCAGTTCCCTGTGAAAGGTTGAACGGCCATTAGAGTGCATAAGTGTTGTCCGTGTTTAGTATTGTTACCAGTCCTGGAAGCGTGCATAAGTGGAATAAACAGCGTCAGATGTTGAGTGATCACTGTGAACGGTACGGAGATGCCACGTACTCGTACGAAATAGTATTATCAGCAACTAACGGAGTTTGGAAGGGGCCTCATTGTGGATCACCACTTGTCTGGCAGGTCGAATTGTGCAATATTCAGATTTTTGGAGCGTTCATATGTGTCAGTGGTGCATTGCTGGACTGTGTGGAAACGTGAGGGCAGACACATTCGTCGTTAAGGTTTCGTGTTCTGACCACTACAAGGGAGTATCGTCTTATTGTGCGCCAAGCACGTTGTACCTACTTCGCTGCTGCGACTGCTATCCGAGAACATGTAATGGACTGCCTGAAACATTCTGTATCATCCCGCATAGCTGGTCACGTGCAGGGACTGATTGGCGTCGCAATGCACTCAGCGGTGAATACGGCAGCGATGTATGGTGGTCCCATTGTTCCAGTCTTTTGGAGAGAACCGATGCAACGTTACGTCATGGACATCCGGTGTCATCATGTGTTATCTCTCATGCGATAGTGTCGTAGCAACATTTTACAACGGGACAATACTCGCCCACAATTGGCACATATTTGTATGAACGTCTGTGTGAAGCTGCAGTACTCCCGTGGCCAGCAAGATTCTCAGATAAAACATGTGTGGGACCACCTTGAGCGCCAACTCCCTCCCAGAGCTAATTACAACAGACGTGCTTCAGGTTGCCTCAGGAAAGGATAAAACGTGTTTACCTGTACGACAGCCTAACAGCAGCACGCCTGATGGCGTGGCAACCTTGCAGACGGAGAAGCATCGCGCATATGCATAACTTTAAGGCGTCGCCTCCCAGAACTCTGGTCACCGGCGAGTGCTGTACCGCAACCAATAGACGGGGGAGCAAGCGCGACAAGATCTCCTCCTCGTTGGGGATCTACTTCCAACCACCGGCTCATGTGCGCGATAGTAGATCTCCGCGCAGTGACCCTCTGTCAAATGCCTGAATAACCACTTTTTGTAGTTGTCGCAGTGCGGTCCGCTGCGAGACTGGCAGGAAGAGAATCAGTGAGGTTCGAACCAAGCGTTACACTGCAAGCTGTGCGACACGTTGCATTGTCCTGCTGGTAGATACCATCGTGCCGATGAAAACCAAACTGCAGGTAGCGGTAGACGTGGTCCTCAAGGATAGACGCATAATTGTGTTGATCTATTGCGCCTTCCAGAATGACAAGATCGTCCACGGAATGCCACGAAAACATTCCCCAGACCACAACGCACGCAGAGTGTTTGCCTTCTAACGCTTCACGCCATACACGCCAACGGTCATTTGTCCTATGGAGTATAGAGCGTGATTTATCATAAAAGCCACCTGTCGCATCTCAGTGGACGTTCAGCCTCTGTCGCCGATGAACGGCAGTCAGGCCTATAGGCAGCAAAATTCGCTGAACAGTCATTGTGGAGACACTGTTGGTAGCCCCTTGGTTCATTTGAGCGGTCAGTTTAACGTCTACAACAGTTTAACGTCTATTCGCTCGCACATATCTTCGCAACCGTCATTCGTACCTGTCATCTTTGGCCCGTGGTGCACCACAATTGTCTCGGCGTCTGTTTTGAATATCGCCTTTTTGCCATGCACGATATATGATAACTATGGCAGCGCGCAAACAGTTTACAAACTTATTCGTTTCGGAAATGCTTCCACCCTTGGACCGAAAGCCAATGATCATGCTAGTTTGGACGCCAGAAAAATCAGTCCATTCCGCGTTACGATAACGATTCGCACTCCCCCGACACGCTTCATATAGCTTTCTTTGCTACTGTTGCCACCTGCTGTTTGTGAGTGGTTCATGCACGTTGCCGTCGAACAAAGGTGACGGTCACATTAATAAAACCGGACAGTGTAAGTATAACAATTTTATTATTCCAAAAAGTTTTATTTGTTTGGTGTGAAAATACCGCCAGTGCGGGCTGCATCATTTCGGTAATGCAAAGCGCTCTGTTTCTCCACCCTTCAATGTTGTCCGAGCCCAGAACGTTTAAGATACACGTACCAAAGAAAAGTTTTGCATCACGTCGTTTGCGAGAGTTCCGGAACCTGTACAGAAAATTGGAATATAGATCAAAATAAATATCATTTCCGCCCTTTTTACTGCTCATGAATACCACACCTTGCATGTTGTAACACCATACAGCGAGATCTTCAGAGGTGGTGGTCTAGATTGCTGTACACACCGGCACCTTTAATACCCAGTAGCACGTCCTCTTGCATTGATAATGCCTGTATTCGTCGTGGCATACTATCCACAAGTTCATCAAGGCACTATTGGTCCAGACTGTCCCATTCCTCAACGGCGATTCGGCGTAGATCCCTCAGAGCGGTTGGTGGGTCACGTCTTCCATAAACAGACTCGTTCAGTCCCAGATATGTTCGCTAGCGTTCATGTCTGGAGAGCATGCTGGCGACTCTAGTCGAGCGATGTCGTTGTCCTGAAGGAAGTCATTCACAATATGTGCACGACGGGAGCGCGAATTGCCGTCCATGAAGACGAATGCCTCGCCATTATGCTGCCGATATGGTTGCACTATCGGTCGGAGGATGGCATTCACGTATCGTACAGCCGTTACGGCATCTTCCATGACCACCAGCGACGTACGTCGGCCCCACATTACGCCACCCCAAAACAGCAGAAAACCTCCACCTTTGTGCACTCACTGGACAGTGTGTCTAAGGCGTTCGGCCTGACCGGGTTGCCTCCAAACACGACTCCGACGACTGTTTGGTTGAAGGCATATGCGACACTCATCGGTGAGGAGAAAGTGATGCAAATCCTGAGCGGTCCATTCGGCATGTTGTTGAGCCCATCTGTTCCGCGCTTCATGGTATCGTGGTTGCAAATATGGACCTCGCCATGGACGTCGGGAGAGAATTTGCGCATCATCCAGCCTATTTCGAACAGTTTGAGTCGTAACACGACTGCCTATGGCTGCACGAAAATCATTATTCAACATGATGGCGTTCCTGTCAGGGCTCCTCCGAGCCGTAATCCGTAGGTAGCGGTCACCAACTGCAGTAGTAGCCCTTGGGCGGCTTGAGCGAGGCATCTCATCGACAGTTCGTGTCTCTCTGTATCTCCTCCATGTGTGAACAACATCGCTTTGGTTCTCTCCGAGACCCCTGGACACTTCCCTTGTTGAGAGCTCTTCCTGGCACAAAGTAGCAATGCGGACGCGATCGAACCGCGGTATTGACCGTCTAGGCATGGGTAAACTACAGACAACACGAGCCGTGTACCTCCTTCCTGATGGAATGACTGGAACTGTTCGGCTGTCGGACCCCCTCCGTCTAATAAGCGCTGCTCATGCATAGTTGTTTACATCTTTGAGCCGATTTAGTCAAAGTCAAAGGGACTGTGTCTGTGATACAATATCCACAGTCAATGTCTATCTTCAGGAGTTCTGGGAACTGGGATGATACAAAACGTTTTTTGATGTGTGTATAATTATGTACATGTTATGCAATAATGTAGATGTCCCTGGATTGTGGTGTCCTGGATTCGATTCCCGGCCAGGTCGGAGATTTTATTCGCTCGGGGACTGGGGTTAGTACTGTCCTAGTTATTTCATCTCATTTGCTTCACAAAGACGCGCAAGTCGCGGAAGTGACGTCTAGGAGAAATACTTGTACTAGGCGGTCGAACAACGCCAGACGGTACCCTCCGGTCAAAACGCCATATGGATATTTCCATTTCCAATCATGTATGTTATACAGTGTGTCTGGGTTAGACATATCATGATATAAAATGCAATAATTTGAGACGTACCTGAGATATTTATTGGCGGTTTGCTTTTACGAGCATGTTAGCTCAGAATGTTTTCTGTGTTTGCTTGCGGCAGTTGGTACAGCGTCCGCATTCGCGTAACGGCTTTGTTCACGTTAACGCGCATTAGTAACCATGTGGACTCCACAGCAGAACGTGTTGTATGTGAATTCTCTCGCGGAGCTGAAGTTCGTTGCACTGGTTTAAAGTCGTTTCCGGCGTTGAGTATGAACTGCGACCAACTGACGATGTTTCCACTTTTCTAGTCAGCACTTTAATGACTGCTGCTTTAGTATTTCTACCAAAACGAGAAACTTTTTCCCAATTCTATTCCAACAATTTTCCATGGGTACCTATCATATAAGCAGGTAAAAACGGAAAATTCACCCATAAAACGAAATTACTTTAAAGCTGTCTTAAATGCGCACAGCGCGGTCTCGGGAATTTGTCCCACGTTGCACATAGTAATGTGACAATAGAAATTGCAGCCAACATCTCCAGCCGTGCTTTCAATAAAGGAGAGGAGGGAAGTCAAGTTGACGCACGAATACCTTGTAAGAGTATCTGCTGTTCTAATAGGTACGAGGAGAAGTGTTATTCATCAATCATTGCAAAGAATAACAAAATCATAACTAGGCTGCGTGCAGAAAATAGAACACTAACGGTAAAATTCCAAGCTCAAAATAAAAGAAAGTATCAACTCATATGGAGCAATAAAGATAGTGTTCCGAATTAGTACAATATTATCCTGCAGTTTAATTATGTACGTTTAAAATTCTCATTAAATTAATCTGAGTGACATAGTAACGACCTGTACAAAGCACACAAACTTTTATGCCTTTTTTTCGAAATAATATAAAGAATTTAGTCGCTTAATAAAGTACAGGGAAATAAGATGACATCTAGCGGCCGTGTCGTGTTGGAAGTGCGGGTGCAATGCCAATTACGGCTCCGAAAAGCAGCTCGATGTGCAGGGCTTACGTAACTCGTAAGCAACGCCGCAGCAAAGCGCGCCAAGATCCGACGGGGCGGGAGTTCAAATCACCGCGGCCGACCGACAAATCGGCACACAACCTTCAGACAATTTCTCTACAGTTCCACTCTCTAACAGAGTGCGGGAACAATGATGCGAGCTCTGATTTCTCTTATTATCACGATGAACATTTTTCCCTATGTAGGTTGGTGGCAGTAAAAATTTTTCGAGTTCAGAGGAGAAAGTTCGAGATTAAAATGTTGTGAAGAGATCTCGCCGCGTCGGAAAACGCCTTTGTTTTAATGATTGCCATCCCAACTCGCTTATCATATGCGTGACACCCTGTCCCTTATCTCGCAATTATATAAAATGAGCAACCCTTCTTTGAACTTTTTCGATGTCCTCCGTTAGTTATGTGATTATTCTTTGTAGAAAACTGATTATAAAAATAATAAAATATATTGTTGTTTGAAATTTTTTACAATTGACAGTATAATATTAAGTCACAATGCAATAATAAGTCTTTTCTCTGTTTTCACATATATGCTTCAAAGTCATTTCTGGAAAAATATTCATCACTCCATAAATCTCGAGCACTGTCGCATACACATGTGACACAAAATATTGCCATTGATATTACAAGATCATGCTGTCGTAGAAACAGTGTCATCGCCAGATTACCGCCTAGTGGCCAAAAGTGGAACTATTTTTTTCTAGCGTAAATCGGTTCTGCATTAACGCATTAGCATAGCTACCACGTTTCGTAGCCGTACGATAATTACAACCCACACTGGATTTCCATGAGTAACTGCACTCAACATATCACCATCAGGTATAATTTTTTGGCTTGTTGGTGTACACTGGTCATCCAGAACATTACGACAACCGACCTACGGATATAAAACCGTCCAGGCGATAGCAGCGTCACCTGGTGAGGAATGACTCCTAGTCAGACACATGCACAATGTGTACAATGGGGAAGACGAGCGATCTATCTGTTTGACTGAGACAGATTGCGATGGCCCGCAGACTCAGCACGAGCATTTCAGAAACTGCACGACTAATCTGGTGTTTGAGGATTGTTGTAGTGAGTGTCTTCTGCACGTGGATGGCGTGGGGTTGGGCGGCCACCCCTCATAACACATGTCGGACCTCGAAGGATGGGCAGACTGGTGAAACAGGACATGCGCAGAACTGTGACGGAACTAATATTAGACTTTAATGCTGGGCAAAGTACAATTATGTCTGAACACACAGTGCACTGAACACTCCTAACACTGGACCTCTGCAGCCGTCGACCAACGCATGCGCCGAAGTTAACAACACACCAACGGCAACAATGAAATGGGCACGTTACCATCGGCAATTGACGTTGGCTCTGTGGCAGAACGCTGCATGATCTTGTGAATCCCGATACGTTCTTCATCATGTCAATGTGAGGGCTCGAACCTGTCGTCTTCCAGGCGAACAACTCCTTGATACCTGTATTGGAGGATGAAGACAAGCTGGTAGCAGCTCTATTGTGCTCTGGGGAACACTCAGGTGGGCATCTATGGGTCCAGTAGAGCCCGGTCAAGGCATGATGAAGGCCAAGAAGTATCGTACACTGGTTGCAGACCACATATACCCATTCATGGCGATTATGTTTCCAGATGGCAGTGGCATTTTTCAACAAGTTCACATGCCATGTCACAAGACCAGGGGTGTAATGGAGTGGTTTGAGGAACCCTGTGGCGAGTTCCAATTGATGTGCTGGCCCACAACTCGCCAGATCTGAACCCAATCAAACAGATGTGGGATGTGATTGAATGTGGCGTCAGAGTTCATCGTCCCCTTCTTCGGAGTTTAAGGGAATTAAGATGACTTGTGTACAGATGTGGTACCAGCACCCTCCAGCAACCTACCAAGGCCCCATTGCTTCCATGTCGCCACTGTTATCTGTGCCAGAGTTGGACATGCTGGCTATTAAATGGTTCAAATGGCTCTGAGCACTATGGGACTTAACATCTGAGCTCATCAGTCCCCTAGAACTTAGAACTACTTAGACCTAACTAACCTAAGGACATCACACACATCCATGCCCGAGGCAGGATTCGAACCTGCGACCGTAGCAGTCGCGCGGTTCCGGACTGAAGCGCCTAGAACCGCTCGGCCACACCGGCCGGCTGCTGGCTATTAGGTAGGTGGTTATAATGTTCAGGTTGATCAGTGTATGTAGTAACAAAACGCAAGAAAGAAAAAAAATACTGTTTATGTAATAAAAACAAGATTTTAATAATATTGACAGTTTCAACCACACCAAACGAATGGACTGCATATAACATTTAAATGCTAAATTGTTTTCTCAAAGTTAAATTCCACAAAAAAAATTGCTTCTGAATTGAGACGGACTTGTTCCCACACCGAAAATCGTCGACTGTAGCGGCTCTCAGACTTAGTGACGATCATTAGCACTTAGATCACACAGAAAACTTCTACGAGTATGTCGGTTTACTCAGAAACTGCGTCGATCTGCAGACACGACTTTTTCCCGGTGACAAATATCTGTGCGAAATTTCACCCACATCCCTGATCAACAATTTCCGGCCTTCTTCCATCTCCCATTTACGAGTCTCGTATTACCCTACATATTTAATGACTGTAACAGCCTAACTACATACCGTTAGAACTGTGAAGGTCTGCACACGTGAAGTGCTGCTTGGAAAGATCGTGGAGAATATTAAATCCAAGAAGAGCTACTGACTCCAAATAGAGGTAGTGACGCGAGAAAGAAGCGGAGAGAAAAACCATTACTACATATGATTCTGTTCGCATAATGGCGGAGTACCGACAGTGAAGGACAGCATAAAACTAGGAGAGAGAGCAAGTGAGACGGAGGAGTAATCCCGCCGTAACTCAGCGCAGAGGTAGCGCCCCGGACTAGAAGAATCTCCATTTTTAGGTAATTAATCAGCGGCAGACAGCTATCGATGAGAGGCGCCCGGTGGATGCAGCGCTTGGCGGCGCCAGTAACGAGATTCCCCGAGGCCCGTCCCGCCACAAATCACCTGCTGGGCGCTCAGCGGCTAAGTGAATTAAATTTATTCACTCATAAAAGCGGGAGCACTCTATAAAATATCCGAATATCGCTAATGAACTCTGATTCCAGCTGACGGAGAATAATCGACTGCGGCCTTTTTGCGAGCTGCCGGCGGAGAAGGCGCGAACACCGGGGTTGGCGCCTCTCCTGCCGGTGACTGGGCCGTCAGGGCCGTGATCCAACATTGGGGGGGGGGGGGGGGGGGGTGTTCGGTGCCCGGCACACGCGTTCAATTGGCGGCAACAGCGGCCGCGTCTCCTGCAGTCGTCCACATTTCAAGTATGCTCATTACCAATACTACGTCTGAAATGTGTCCCCTCGATAGAGAAACTTCATCAAAGATCAAAGGAACAATCCTCCAGCTAAACGAGAATGAAGAACGAAAATTATTTAAGAGTTCCGTGTATGTATTTTGTCGCGTCAAGAAGCACATTTTGACGGCGATGGAATTACCATTTATGCCTACAAACTGCATGGATGGCTTTTGTTAGAAACCTTTTTGTGACCTGAAAAATAAAAAGTCATTAATAATTGTACCCATCGTTCTAAAAAAATCGTATCTCAAGCTAATGGGGCTCGACTGTCTGCCGTCATTGTTGTGACTCTCGACAGTGAAAGTTTAACAGAATCTTACACTGAATAAACGGAGAAATTATTATAATTGGACTTTGATATTGACGAAGACAGGTTGTTTCTCTATTAAGATAATGACTAACGAAAGAGCACAAATGAGTCTCGAATCCTTTGGTCTCCAACCTTTTTTAAGACGGCCTTTGAAAATCGTAAATAACACATGCAATGCAAAAATGTTTTTCAAGTAAGGCGTGTCACCCGACACTACAACGAATCAGTTGATAGACACACCGATATTTCGCAAAACAATGTCCCGCAACCGGTTCAGACAAATACTATCATTTTTATATTTTTCCGACAACAACAATAAACCGGATGATGCCGACCGGCTTTGCAAAGTGCAATTCGTAATTGATTACTTTCCCAAAATGTTTAAATAAACTTTTAATCTAAGTCAAAACATCTCAGTTTATGAAGGAAAGATACCGTGGCGTGGACGGTTAAATTTTAAAGTTTACATTCGTCGAAAATTACGGAATATGGCATGCTCATTCGGATGCTGTGTGATTCGAGTACGGGATGCATTTCCTCATTCATGATACATTCCGGCGCTGGACAGCCCTTAGAAAAACAGTGATAGAACTATTTACACCTTATTATGGAAAGTGGCATCACCTCTACGTGGATAATTGTTACAACAGTGTAGACCTTGCATAGAAGTTACTTGAAAATAAAATTCGAGTTTGTGGAACGATACGGGAGAATAGAGGATTTCCGGAAAAATTTAAGAGCGCAGAAGTCAATGTGTTTGAAGCTTGTCATCAAGGGGAAGGTGAAATACTCGCACAGGTATGAAGAGCTTCGAAAACTAAAACGTTACGAATGATCTCTACAATACACAGTGCCACTTTGACACCCGAAGAAAATATAGTAAAACTAATTACACAATAAAAAAACCTGAAAGTGTGAAATACATGAAAGGAGTGGATCGGGCAGGCAAATATTGAATTATTACACTATATACAGAAAAACTATAAACTGGTTAGAAAAGGTTTGCATCCACCTCTTTTAACTGCGCGTTATTTAATGCATTCCGTTGTTGTTGGTGTGGTCTTCAGTCCTGAGACTGGTTTGATGCAGCTCTCCATGCTACTCTATCCTGTGCAAGCTTTTTCATCTCCCAGTACCTACTGCAACCTACATCCTTCTGAATCTGCTTAGTGTATTCATCTCTTGGTCTCCCTCTACGATTTTTACCCTCCACGCTGCCCTCCAATACTAAATTGGTGATCCCTTGATGCCTCAGAACATGTCCTACCAACCGATCCCTTCTTCTGGTCAAGTTGTGCAACAAACTTCTCTTCTCCCCAATCCTATTCAATACTTCCTCATTAGTTATGTGATCTACCCATCTAATCTTCAGCATTCTTCTGTAGCACCACATTTCGAAAGCTTCTATTCTCTTCTTGTCCAAACTATTTGTCTTCCATGTTTCACTTCCATACATGGCTACACTCCATACAAATACTTTCAGAAATGACTTCCTGACACTTAAATCAATACTGGATGTTAACAAATTTCTCTTCTTCAGAAACGCTTTCCTTGCCATTGCCAGCCTACATTTTATATCCTCTCTACTTCGACCATCATCAGTTATTTTGCTCCCCAAATAGCAAAACTCCTTTACTACTTTAAGTGCCTCATTTCCTAATCTAATTCCCTCAGCATCACCCGACTTAATTAGACTACATTCCATTATCCTTGTTTTGCTTTTGTTGATGTTCATCTTATATCCTCCTTTCAAGACACTGTCCATTCCATTCAACTGCTCTTCCAAGTCCTTTGCTGTCTCTGACAGAATTACAATGTCATCGGCGAACCTCAAAGTTTTTATTTCTTCTCCATGAATTTTAATACCTACTCCGAATTTTTCTTTTGTTTCCTTTACTGCTTGCTCAATATACAGATTGAACAACATCGGGGAGAGGCTACAACCCTGTCTTACTCCCTTCCCAACCACTGCTTCCCTTTCATGTCCCTCGACTCTTATAACTGCCATCTGGTTTCTGTACAAATTGTAAATAGCCTATCGCTCCCTGTATTTTACCCCTGCCACCTTTAGAATTTGAAAGAGAGTATTCCAGTCAACATTGTCAAAAGCTTTCTCTAAGTCTACAAATGCAGACAAATGCATTCCGTACATGTCAATATTTCAACACACAACACAAGAGTCTCCGATTTCGCGATTTTTTCTTGAAAGTGTCTGATTCGTGCATGAAAGACCATGTACCTGCTTCGGAGAAAAACTTGGAAGTTGCCACTACATCGCGTTCGTCTCGTCATGAACCTGTTGACAGACTTTCCGGTCACATAAAGAAATGCCAACTACTACTTACTTCCGAAACGAAAAAAACGAAAGCAATGAAACTGCCACATATGTTCCTAAAACAAAAAGAAGAACAACAAACTTAATGTGCAGGTATTGTGGAGATGCGTTACATCTTGGAGACTGTTTTGCTGCATATCATGTTAAATATAAATACTAAATACTAAGTACAAAAGACAATGCCGGCCGGAGTGGCCGAGGGGTTCTAGGCGCTACAGTCTGGAACCGCGCGACCGCCACGGTCGCAGGTTCGAATCCTGCCTCGGGCATGGATGTGTGTGATGTCCTTAGGTTAGTTACGTTTAAGTAGTTCTAAGTTCTAGGGGACTGATGACCTTAGAAATTAAGTCCTATAGTGCCTAGAGCCATTTGAACAAAAGACAATGCAAATAAACAAGTATATGAAAGAAACAAATTTTGTATTTATTTACATATTTCATGAAAGTAGGGAAACAGGGCTGAGAACGTATGAGAACTAATGATGAGATTAGCAAAACTTAACAATCTATAATCTCCTGATAATGTGAAGAACGGCCGGCGACAAGCCAAGTAATCCGAATTAGCGCTGCCGGCGCCAAGCGAATCAACTTGTACGAGACGTTCGGACGGCAAAGTGTTAACTCATTTGTGTGACATTGTTACCAATTGGTTGGAGTGTTGTAGAACCCTCATTCTCCTATCCTGTTACCTCAGTCTGGGGCATAGCTGTGTAATAGGGGGGGGGGGGGGGGGGGTAGGAGGGGGGGACAAATTCTCTTGGCCTGTCGTAACAACAGTGGCAGCTCGGCCTCCACATCAGTAGTGACGAGGCCTTTACAAAACTGGCTACGAGGGTTTACAAAACATACCCAGGGGACTGATGACCTCAGATGTTAAGTTACATAGTGCTTAGAGACATTAAAGCCAAACATACCCTTAAAACTCCTCTAAAATCTTCTCTGTCAGTAACATGAACAACAAAGCATTAAATGAATTTTTATCTCCATAATACGAGAGTATTCCATATTGCTTCTCCCACATTCACAATAACAAATCACATTCTCTGAAAAATTCAACTGCTCAATACTACGCCACAAAGAAGAATGAGTCAGTGCTGCACAACTGACTGACTAACTAGTCAATGTTGAGTGGTACTTAAGATAAGTAAATAAATTAGAGAAATTAGAAACTAAATGAAAACCTTGGTTTAGTTTAGAGAGTTACATACTGGCAAACAGCGGGCAGAACAGCAGAGCAGAAGAGACAATGACCGTGAAGTCAGCAAGTTCCACATAAGCGGACGCTGTCGATTCAGCCGTCAGGGCATCGCCCGACAGGCTCACGTGTTTCTCAGTTGTCACATGTGAGCAAAGGCCCTCGCCTACATTCCAAGAGCCAATGACCGACGTTAAGAAGATTCTTCGAGAAGCTTTTCAACGTGACAGAAGAGGCAATGACCGGCTCACGTGTTTCTCAGTCGTCACATGTGATCAAAGGCCCTCGCCTACATTCCAAGAGCCAATGACCGACGTTAAGAAGATTGTTCGAGAAGCTTTTCAACGTGACAGATTAGGCAATGACCGTGAAGTCGTTCACCTCTAGTAAACTGAAGTGAATAAATACGCGAGACGCAGTGGGCCCGACAGACAGAGACGAAGAAAAGAGAGGAGTAGCAGTAGTTTTCAGTCAGTTTCGGTGCTGAAGACCGTCATGCAAGAAGAGACTACATCATAATACAGACGCACCAAGTCCGCTGCTGTAATGGAATAGCAAGCAGCAGCCTCGGCGCCAGAAGACAGAAGTTAAAAGATATTTGAAGTCTGATTTTTTCGACCCGGGTGACTCGTGAGGACGGGAAGGAGACGGCCTCACATCAGCAGTCACCTGTGAGCTGGGATGAAGATCTGACAGCCGAAGACTGGCTAGTGGGAGTCCGTTGTTCGAGTCCGGGACACTGGCCTTCCCCCGCCGTGCCGCTCTGCTGGCCGACGCACAACACACGCGGCCGCTTAGAGAAGAGGAACACTGGGACGCCACATCCAAGGTATCACCATCCGATGCACGACTTCGCTCCCAATGATTAAACGGGCCACCTCGCGCTGCGCATCTCCAGTCAACTGGGCGAGACGGCGACACGAAATACACACTGCCGCGCGTAATCAAACGCCGCCGCTGCCGCAGCAAAAGGCTTCGCAAACGACACAGCTGCCGCTCTCCGAGCCAGAACATTGAGTAAGGAAACAGTTGTACAAATCTTCAATAAAAGTTATCTTATGTAAAAATGCTGTTTCATTCTACCTCATACCCGAGCCAAGGAAGAACCCACCCTGCCCACATGTTGTTAAGAGAGAAAAATTAATTTATCTAGTATTTTCACCCTGACATAATGCGTTAGAATGCTCATCCTGACAATTGACTAGCATCAAAAGAGAAAACCCAGTTACATTTAGTGGCAGAACTGTTACATCAATCACAAATAAAACTAAACATTGAGGCAAGGCTCTTTTTCATTACTCATATAGTGCGCTCATTCATCTTTCTCCCACTACAGTAAACGTGAATTATTTACAGGAGCAGGAAACACGAGAATCTTAAATTCTTAGCGGTATTGGCTGTGCGATAACGAGTCATTGAATTAGTCTGGGCCTCACTGAACCCCTTGGGGGTTGAAGTTAGAAAAACAGTGGCACATGTATTTTTTTCATTTTTAAATGAGAAACTAAATACCAATTTTCATAATTTACGTTCTAAAATGCTTTTGCAATGAAATATTTACATAAAACCTTACACTTCCTATTTCACCTCTTAGAGGTTGAATTTCGAAGTGCCATGAAACACGTATTTTTTACTTCCAACCAAGAATCCAAATTCAAATTTTTAGTGATTTAACATCTAAAATGCTTTCGTAATGAAATATTTCCTAATACATTTCATCATCCCATATTTCACCTCCTTAGTGGCTGACTTTCTGAAAGACTGAAACAAGTAATTTTTTATTCGTAACCGAGAAGTGAAATTCCAGTTTTCAAAGATGTAGCTTGAGACATACTTAAGTGGTTCTTTAATAACATTTTATTTTCAAAAAAACTGTAGGGGCTAAATTTACAAAAACGCTAGAACAGGTTTTTCTTTATTTGTGACCGAAAAACGAAATATCAATTTCGTAGGTCGACCCTCAAAATTGCATTAATAGTGATATATTTTCAATAACCTCTCACCCCCTTCTTAAGCGAATCCTACAGTATAAGATCAACGGTCTCTGTAAATTTCAAGTGTCTATCCTTAGTGGTTTGGACTGGGCGATGATGAGTCATTGAGTAAATCAGTCAGTCGGGACATTATCTTTTATAAATGGAGATTGTTTTCCATTTTTTAAATATTTTTACAAGGGTTTGTTTGACATGCGTTGTTTTATCACTATATTCTTTTAATTTCTTAACTTTGTTAACAACGGCAGAAGGGTTTAGGGGGACGAGAAACAGTCGATCATAGCGTGAAAGAAAGCCAATTTGTGCTTAAAGGGGTGGCAAGAGGAAGCATAAATGATGTTATCTGATGAGGTGAATTTGCTGCAAGTAAATTGTATCGTCTGTTACAAGCAGTTTCTGTAAGTCACTTCTTATACTTTACATGCATGTATGGCCAAGTTCTAATAAATTATGATACCCCAAATTTTCTAGGCTTCTGAACATACGAGATAAATCTGTTGAAACAGGTAAAGCGAAATAAATTTCGTAACTGTCCAACTGACGACTCAGTTTTATTCTGAGGTATATACCACTGTTGCAGACAAGTCGACAGCTAGTTCTCGTATTTAGGGAAGTTGAGGCAGCAAATAATCAGAATGCTAAAAATAAAGCCTCCCATAGACTTTTTCCGATTTATTGTTCTAAATCTTCATTATTAGTCACAGCTGTTGTTTCTGTTGCTCACCTAAACATATACATCGTAAAATCAGATGACGCTATGAGGCTACCTACAACACGTTCACTACAACTTCTCATCACGTGCAGGTATTTTTATTAATACTATTAAGGCTTTCTATATTCAAGTGCCCAATAAATAAATCACTTTGGAATGTCTGTAAAGATGTAAAATAAATTAGGATCAACTCGACGTGAAGCACCTTAATCTTCTACTTTTAGAAGTAACTCAGGGTTGTAATGAAATGTCTTTTGACAGGAATAATAATTTATACTTTCGTAGGTTCGCGTGGAGAAACACCTTTTGCGTGGTACACTTATTATCAGTTCAAACCTGAGCACTTCATTAACTGTGAAAATCTCGTCACTTGAACAAAAGTTAGCCTTGAAGCGTCAACCTCAAGAATCTGTCTTGATATCGATATCACTCTTTGCAAAATGAATGAAATTAACTTGACTTTAGTCTGTTTATTTAAGAAATTAATTGTAACCCATTTCCTTTTTGCTTTACGCTACATAATATTGGGAAAATCTGAAAAGGTAAATTGCCGTCTTTCGGATGGCGGCCAATTATACTAATTGCAACTCGCGCTGTACCGCACGTTATTAATCTCTGTAAATGTACAATTAATTTTCATACATGTAAAGATGCTAATGCTACTGAAATAAGTGGTTTGATTATCAGTAAGACCACATATTTTCTGTATTTTATTGCTGTTACTTGCTGTTAGAAACATAGATTCTAATGAAAATGAAGGAGTAGGAGATTCACGGTCCATATAGAGTTGAGGATGCAGCAGAAACCGGCCTCACTGTCCCCAGAAAAGATTCCATACAACCAGCGAGAGCGGCCGCGACAGCGAAATGTCACAACACGACGACTTCCCTGCAGCGGTACTTTTGGATGCCATCAGTTTCTCACCATGAAGCAACTACAAAATTAAGGGTTCAGTAATCATCCCTAGTTTATAGGATGTCACTAAAATTACAGGTGTATCGATCACGTTTACGTTCACTTCCAAGGAACATTGTGGATGTTTTCTTCTTGTACGATGTTGCAAATTTGTCTTGCCTCCTCTAGTTTTTAATCATTGAAAGCAATTGGAGCTTTCTACTTCACTGCTAAATCACTTCTTAAATACACTCATGCTCATAAATTAAGGATAATTGCAGAATGTGGTGCCAAACAACATGGCACTACACAAAACTGGCGCTAATAGCATAGGCACATAGGGAACACACACGACACAGATCTGTAAGTCCACGGTATTGGTGATAAGTTTAGAAGACCGTCCCGAAGCACATGTGCTAAAAAACGCCACTGTTTCTTGCTCATGTACCCGACATCAATATGCGCCATGCACACGTACACAGACCGTACAACGGGTTGGCATACACTGGATCAGGTGGTCGAGCAGCTGCTGGGGAATAGCCTCGCATTCTTGCACCAGTGCCTGTCGGAGCTCCTGAAGTGTCGTAGGGGTTTGAAGACGTGCAGCGATACGTCAACCGAGAGCATCCCAGACTTGCTCGATGGGATTTAGGTCAGGAGAACAGGCAGGCCACTCCATTCGCCTGATATCTTCTGTTTCAAGGTACTCCTCACGATGGCAGCTCGGTGGGGCTGTGTGTTATCATCCATCAGGAGGATGCACCCCTGAAAAGGCGGACATACTGGTACAAAATTACGTCCCGATACACCTGACCTGTTACAGTTCCTCTGTCAAACACATGCAGGGTGTACGTACACCAATCATAATCCCACCCTACACCATCAAACCACGACCTCCATACAGGTCCCTTTCAAGGACATTAAGGGGCTGGTATCTGGTTGCTGGTTCACTTCAGATTAAAAGCCGGCAAGAATCACTGTTCAGACTGTACCTAGACTAGTCCGTCAAAATAATCTGGGACCACTGTTCCAATGACCACGTACTGTGTTCTTGACACATGGCATTACGGGTTCTCCTGTGACCAGGGGTCAGTGGAATGCACCTTGCAGGTCTCCGAGCAAATAAACCCTGTCTGTTCAGTCGTCTGCAGTACTCCGTGGCCGTCTGCGGGCACTGATGGTGAGATATCTGTCTTCTTGTGGTGTTGCACACTGTGGACGTCCAGTACTGTAGCGCCTGGACACGTTTCCTCTCTGCTGGAATCGTTGCCATATTCTTGAGATCACACTTTGTGGCACACGGAGGGCCCGTGCTACGACCTGCTGCGTTTGGCCATCCTCCAGTCGTCCTGGTATTCTACCCCCCATAACATCATCAATATGTGTTCTTTGAGCTATTTGCAATACACAGTGACCATTAGCACGTCTGAAAAGGTATGCACATTTACTCGCCGCACCGTACTCTGACATACACCAACACACCTCTGAGTATGTGGACTGCTGCCAACGCCACTGTGCGACGACCGCAGGTCAAATGCACCACATGGTCATACCCCGAGGTGATTTACCACCAGAGCGTTTTTTCACCATGTATCAGCTTTATCCTTAACTTGTGAGCATGTGTGTACTTCCAGAATAGGAGTGGTAGCATTCTGCAATACAGCTTATGTCCTAGTCGATGACAACATCGAGAAACTACCGTATAGTCCAGGTCGAGACAAGTCTTGCACACTGGACTTACACATGTACCGTCTAACAGGCCACTGCACATGGCTGCAATAACATTATTCGCTCTGAATTGTAGTACCAGTTCTTGTGTCAAATGTCTGTTGCTAGTTTCTATCTGTAGGCTTTGTTATTAAAATAGTGTTCATCGCTTTACCAAATTTATATATAATTCAGCATTTCAAAACAATGGAAATTTTGCAGTTAAACGTGGAAATTTTCGCAATGCCACTTTGACAAATTGATAAGCCAGTTTTTTTATCCGCTTATTAGTAACAAATGAAAAATATGTTATAATCGAATCAATCCTGCGAAACACAACTCGCCTTTTTTCGGATGATATCTTGCGAACCACGGATAGGGGGTTTCAGACGGATGCCATATTCCTTGACTTCGGGAAAGCGTTTGACTCGATACCCCACTGCAGACTCCTAACTAAAGTACGAGCATATGGGATTGGTTCCCAAGTATGTGAGTGGCTCGAAGTCTTCTTAAGTAATAGAACCTAGTACGTTGTCCTCGATGGTGAGAGTTCATCGGAGGTGAAGGTATCATCTGGAGTGCCCCAGGGAAGAGTGGTAGGTCCGCTGTTGTTTTCTATCACATAAATGACCTTTTGGATACGGTGGACAGCAATGTGCGGCTGTTTGCTGATGATGCTGTGGTGTACGGGAAGGTGTCGTCGTTGAGTGACTGTAGGAGGATACAAGATGACTTGGACAGGATTTGTGATTGGTGTAAAGAATGGCAGCTAACTCTAAATATAGATAAATGTAAATTAATGCAGGTGAATAGGAAAAAGAATCCCGTAATGTTTGAATACTCCATTAGTAGTGTAGCGCTTGACACAGTCACGTCGATTAAATATTTGGGCGTAACATTGCAGAGCGATATGAAGTGGGACAAGCATGTAATGGCAGTTGTGGGGAAGGCGGATAGTCGTCTTCGGTTCATTGGTAGAATTTTGGGAAGATCTGGTTCATATGTAAAGGAGACCACTTATAAAACACTAATACGACCTATTCTTGAGTGCTATTCGAGCGTTTGGAATCCCTATCAGGTCGGATTGAGGGAGGACATAGAAGCAATTCAGAGGCGGGCTGCTAGATTTGTTACTGGTAGGTTTGATCATCACGCGAGCGTTACGGAAATGCTTCAGTAACTCGGGTGGGAGTCTCTAGAGGAAAGGAGGCGTTCTATTCGTTAATCGCTACCGAGGAAATTTAAAGAACCAGCATTTGAGGCTGACTGCAGTACAAGTTTCCTGCCGCCAACATACATTTCGCGGAAAGACCACAAGGATAAGATAAGAGAGATTAGGGCTCGTACAGAGGCATATAGGCAGTCATTTTTCCCTCGTTCTGTTTGGGAGTGGAACAGGGAGAGAAGATCCTAGTTGTGGTACGAGGTACCCTCCGCCACGTACCGTATGGTGGATTGCGGAGTATGTATGTAGATGTAGATGTAGAAAACAAATACCGAAAAATATCGGTTATTCAGAACTAAAATACCGGTATCGGTTTTAACCTGCCGGTTTTCCCCATCCCTAGTATCGGTGAGCCCGTTGCACACGCGTGGGAGAACCGACTGGTAGCAGCAGACTCGCCACTGCGCGCCGCTTCGCGCAGCCGTCAGCCGCCCGTTCAGCGGAAAGTTGTACCTCTCCGGCGGATCGGCGTAATGACATCAAAAATTCTCGAACAGAAAGCGGTGGGGTCTTTTTTTGCCGCGCGGCATAAATTGTTGAGAGCTGAGCGCCGGCTGTGTGCGGGTAATGTCTGCGGCTTAGGCCACGCCACCAAATTAAACGGCCCGGTATTTCCTCGGAGAGCCTCGCTACCCTGCAAGCGCTTTCCTCGCCCAGATTATATCGTTCTGAAATATTCAATAGCGCACGGCACGGCCTTTCTTCTTGCGCACTCTACCCACAGGAGGCGTCCGACTAGTCGCAAAAAATAAACTTCAGTGACGGCAATTCCCCTTAGCGGTGAAGTCAATAAACGTGATATACAGCATCTGATATGTCTCATAATTTTTTGCCTTGCTGATTTTTCAGTTTTATATGTAATCTGTCTTTTAATTCGTTTTAAACACTTCACAACATTTTTATCTTCTGTGCTATTAGTTTTATTTATGAAAACTCACTAAACCCAACATTCCTGTGACTGTTTTATTAAGCCCACATTTCGAATTAAGTGGTAATGGAGTTATTACACTGCAGTTTGACAAACTTCAGTAACATGTATATATGGTGGTGTCTCATTTATCTTGACCACCCTAAATAACTTTTTGTCCAGATTCAAATTTCAAAATGTTTCAGGCTAATGTTATTCAGCTGTTAGGGGGACATCAATCAGCGTGATTCCCTTCCTTGTAGCTTTGTTTTTTACAAAGATATGAACAGCGGTGTGACTTTTTTAAATGGCACCCTGTATTTTTTATTCGGTAATTCATTTCTCTCCTAAAGACGTATTCAAAAATGTATCACAGTGTACCATTCACTGAAACACAACGTTACTAATTACATAACACAACACTCATGTTGACGCTCCTAGTGCTCAGCGCAGGTACTCTGGGTAATGGAACACATCCACGTGCTGACGTTGACAGAGGACAAATGTAAACATAAGTAGAATGCATACGCGTCATTCCGTCAACCATCGTCAGTTGAAGAGTGAAAAGTGGCTACACTGAGTCACAGCGCCAGAGATTGCGCCAAAAAGTTTTATTCCGCCGCCTCCACTGGCAGTGCTTGTTCAGAAGTTGTGGTCGTTAGTGCTTTGCTGAGAGGATGTTGATAGCCGTATTATTTGAGGCCATGTCGTGTGCAGTTGTTTTGATGGGCTAGACAGCAGATGTTGTTCGAATGGAGATGTTGTAATGATCAGAGTGTATTTTTAGTCAATATATATGGAGGTAAAAAACATTTTTTTATTTTTTTTTTTAATTTCCTAACTAACAATGCCTCTTGGACACAGGTTCAGTCAACAAAGCATCTGGCTTGTGTTCATGTATTAGACTGTAATTCGGGTTTCTATGTGCAATTATAGTATTTCAGTTTTATTTAATTAATTCAGTGTAAATGGTATTTAAAATATCTTGTCTTATTGAGGAAGAACCGTGCCAGATGTGTACGTTGAATCACACTTCCACACACAGAACAGTTACATTTGTGCTTTGTTGTTCGTAGTTGTTGTTTCGTAGCTTTTATAGTTGCTGGGGACTTAATTCATTAATTGTGTTAACAGAAGTTTCCTTTCATTCTTTGTTGTTATTCTATGCAACAGGCTTCAAGTTCAGTAATCGAATAATTCTTTTCTGATTTAGAGAGAACACGACTTCCAAATGCAATAGTTTTCTGTACTACAACGCCGTTTTCTTCTGTCTCTTGAAATAAGTGTGCATCTAGGCCTTTGTATGATGAGTCCGTCGCCAAACAAAAATCTTTAGATAAATCTGGATGTGAAAGAAGTGGAGCAGCAACTAAAGCATCATGAAGTTGTTCAAATTCTGATTGAGCTTCCTCATTCCAACACTAAATGGAATTCTCTCCAGATAGTTCACATAAACGAGGTGTGGCCAAATTGTCCAATCTAACAAAGCGTCTAAGAAAATTACAGACACCAAGGAAACTACGAACATCACGTTTTGTGGTAGGAGCAGCATAATTACGAATAGCGTCTAGTTTCTCTGGATCAGGAAGAATACCTTCTGTAGAAATAATATGACCAAGAAATTTCACCTGAGAACGACCAAATTCAGATTTTTCCAAGTTCACTGAATGCCAACTCTTGCAAAAATACGTAATAATGAATCCAAAATTTTGTTGCGCTCACTCCAAGAACGTTTAGCAGTAAGAATATCGTCAACATACAAAGTAATATTGTCACGAAGATAAACAGGTAAAATTTCGTTTAAACCACGAATGAATGCTGCTGAAGATACAGTAAGTTCAAACGGTAATTTCCGAAATCACTTTTGGGTAAAATAGTCATATCCGGTGCATATCTTGTGCTTTGTTGTTCGTAGTTGTTGTTTCGTAGCTTTTATAGTTGCTGGGGACTTAATTCATTAATTGTGTTAGCAGAAGTTTCCTTTCATTCTTTGTTGTTATTCTATGCAGTCAGATTGCGTACTAATACTAGTCAGGGCCAACCGGTTACGAGACAGCGTAATCGAACAGACAGCTACTAAATCAAAAAATTAAAATTATTTGCATTGTATTTAATTAAGCCCCCATGCAAGAGCTGTGTGAGTAGAATGTACACCAACGAAGAGAAGGTAGAAATGCTACTCATCTATGGGGAATGTAAGTTAGCAGAACAATAATTGCAATACTGTTTTCTTATGTATCGGTACATTTAGTACAGTAATTTAGTCCTTTTAAATACTGTTGTGCAGAGTAGGCATACAGTAAAATCTGTCCTCCCTACAAACCGCATCGAAACAACGTTTCTTTTGTTGTTGTTGTTGAATGTGGGCACAATTCTACGCAGGCAGCGGAATTGTTCAAAGAGCAATATCCTGACAAGAACCCACCTTCCCGACGGATGTTTTCCCTTCTTGTTGCGACGCTTCAGGAAACGGGAAGTTTCAACCCACGACAACGCAATCGTCGTTGCACTCGCACAGACGAAGCTGCAGAAGTTGCTGTTCTCGCTTCAGTTGCTGTGAATCCACTTATGAGCACATGACACTTGAACACGAGACTGGCATTCCTAAAACCAGTGTACATCATATTCTTACACGTCACCGGTTCCGTCCTTACCATGTACACCTACATCAAGAACTGCATGGGAATGATTTCCAGAGTCGTGTACAGTTCTGTCAGCGGGCACAGCAACAAATCCTCGCCGAGCTTCTTCTCCAATGTTCTATTTACCGATGAATGTTGCTTCTCAAACAAAGGACAGATAAATACAAGTAACATGCATTATTGATCCAGCGACGACCCACCATGGCTTAGACAGGTGGAACATCAGCGTCAATGGAAAGTTAACGTCTGGTGTGTGATGTTATGTACTACAGTTATTGGCCCTTATTTCTTCAATGGTAGTCTAAACGGCACAGCGTATGCCAACTTCCTCAGACGAATTCTTCCTTCTCTAAGTGCCGCTAAGAACCAGAATGCTTATGTGGTATCAGCACGACGGATGTCGAGCACATAACGCCTTGCGTGCACGTCGTCTTCTGTACCGAAGGTACGCTGCCAGATGGATTGGTGGAGGAGGCACAGTTACTTGGCCTGCTAGGTCTCATGATTTAAATCCTCTCGACTTTTTTCTTTGGGGATGCATTAAAGGCGCTGTCTATCACGATATTCCAACAACTCCAGTGGACGTGCAGGAAAGCATCGTGCTTGCTTGTAATTCTCTTTAGCAGGCAACACTGGAAGCAGTAAATCATTCTTTCATTCAACGAGTGCCAAAATGTATCGTTGTCCAGTGTCACCGCTTTGAGCACCTTTGAATGTTCTACTTCTGGTAAGTAGTACAGTAGAATCAAAGTCAATTTTTTGTTATGTTTTTACTTGGGTTTCATTTGTTTTCTGACAACTCCAGCAAGTTGACGAGTTTGTGGTCCGGGGCTCAAAGTCAATGTTGTGTTATGTAATTACTAACGTAGTGTTTCAGTGAATGGTACACTGTGATACATTTTTGAATAGGTCTTTAGGAGAGGAAATGAATTACCGAATAAAAAAATACAGGGTGCTATTTAAAAAGTCATACCGCTGTTCATATCTTTGTGAATAACAAAGCTGCAACGAAGGCAATCATGCTGATTGATGTCCCAATGACGGCTAAAGAACATTTGCTTGAAACATTTTGTAATTTGCGTTTGGACAAACAGGGTGGTCAAGATAAACGGGGGTGGTCCATTGATCGTGACCGGCCAAATATCTCACGAAATAAGCGACAAACGAAAAAACTACAAAGAACAAACCTTGTCTTGTCTACTACTTCGAAGGGGGAAACCAGATAGCGATATGGTTGGCCCGCTAGATGGCGCTGCCATAGGTCAAACGGATATCAACTGCGGTTTTTTTAAATAGGAACTCTCATTTTTATTACATATTCGTGTAGTACGTAAAGAAATATCGATGTTTTAGTTGGACCACTTTTTTCGCTTTGTGGTAGATGGCGCTGTAATAGTCACAAACATATAAGTACGTGGTATCACGCAACATTCCGTCAGTGCGTAAGGTATCTACTTCGTGATACATTACATGTTGTGGTGTGCGTACTGTAAGACCTTCGGTACACACACCATCAGATTATTTGACTTGTCGCTCTAGCGAAGTAGGCGAGTGTCAGCAATATGTCTCGTGGTCTTATCGTGGCGTGTTTACCTTCTGCCGTTAGGTCAGACGATAGAAATGCCACTTGCACGCTTAGAGTATCAGATTGACGGTGACCAACTTTAAACAGAACTTGATTAATTTTCACACACATTTATTAAAATAATAACCAGCATGAAAATAACTTAATTTGGTTCTGGATGCTATTTACAACTGACAATCTGAAATTCCTTTGGTCTTGGTACGTTAATCTTATTCTCACATGTCTCTGATACTTGACAAAGTGTCTATACATTTCTCTTCATGCCTATGTACAGGAATATGATAATCTTATTAGGCGCAGACTGAAACATGACTACAGACTGATGCAGACTAATGCAGACTGACTAATCCTTTGCCAGCCATGTTTCCGATGCGTTAAAGATCCAGTTGTTCTCAGTTTATCATACACATATTTAAATAAACGACGTGTAGATTGAGTACGTCGAGGATATCTTTCAGGGTATAAGCCTCTGGCTCTCACTGAATGTCGTTGGCATTCTCCGTAAATGAGAAGTATATCGACTTGTTCTTCGAAGGAATACAACGTTCACATTAGCTTGATTCGACGATACTAGTCTTACCATTCCTATTAGTGTTGTACTGCGAAACCGTCGAATGGTGTTTACGTGTCAATGGCACGTATTCGGCGAATATTTACTATTTGCACGATATACGAGAGAGAATTGTCAGAGCATGTGCTTCGAAGTGATAAGGAATACGACTCAATGCATTATTAGAAAATTGCAGCACTGCATTGATACCAATGGTCATCTCTTCGAACACCTTCTGTAAATGAACTTTTTGACCTTCGTTGACCTTCAAAGACTTTACTGGTACACATCACTGGATTCGTCTCGATAGCCGCTATCAGAAAATAAGTAACGGATTATAGCACCCCATTACAAAAAGAAACTAAGTTTACCTTCATATCTTTGAAGCAACCCCACCTTGCAACAAAATCCAACGTCATATTATGGCGCTCGTTGTCGCATGAAACATTTGTCCCACAAATTTTTCAGCTATTCTCATACTTTCTGAGTTATTCTAGGTGGCAATAGTTAGTAACTCACACAGTATATGATAAAATATTTTTAAAAACCATTAAAATCTTCTAAGAAACGTTTTGGTAGCCACATTCGCTGTTAGCAGGATCAAATTCAACCGATTTCGCGATGCTCACATGCTCACATGTACACATCTATGAAAAACTATAATATGAATTAGAATGTATAGAAATGACAAAACTAAAGTGTTTAACCAGAAAGCCCGGGGGGGGGGGGGGGGAGGATACTCACGTAACTAATTTAACATTGGTTCGTTAAAATTCACTGTCTCCCAACATTCGGATGGCATTCAAGTTGCCTGAACCGCCTAAACTGGGTAATTACAAGATGGAACATCAAACATTCCATCGGGTAGGAGGCGCAGGCGGTGTACGTGAGAACTATGAGCTGCGGGTATGGAACTAAAAAAGGAGCTGAAACAAGACCCCAGAGGAAAACTATTTGTAATCAACCCGTGATTGGATAAAAAAGTATAAAGACTCACCAGAGATGAAAAATCAAAAGATACTCTCAAAAGCCACGTGGTGGAGACGTGACTATGTCTGAAATCAGAAGGCCAGGCCACGTAACAGCCCAGTTCAGATAATGTTATTGAAACTCCCGGCTCACAATGTACCCGAGAGGAGTGGCCAACAAGAAGTATCAAAAAATCTGATATAGCATGCAAGGATGGAAGAAAAATAATTACGTACCAACTGAAGGCTGGAAAAGTTACAAAATAAATTAAGAAGGAAAAAGAGTGAATTTATTTTGTAACGGTTCCCAACCTTTGGTTGGTATGTCAGCGTTTTTCTTCTGTCCCTGCTCCTTCGTGGCATATATCCGTACTTCTTGCTGGCCGCTCCTCTCGGCACAGCGTACTCCGACACATTTAATAACATTACATCAACTGATCTGTTAGGTTGAGAGGTGGCACGCCACACTCTCATTTTAACAACATTGTCAGTCAAGTTGACGCTCATATTTTAGGTCATGATTTCGGTGTTCCCCAGTACTACATTTGGTATGTGCAGCTTATGACTGTTTTATATGGCGAAACTGTGGGCAGAATGTTCTTATAACTGCATATGTAACCTGTAGGTAACTGATGCTTGAGGGGCCGCAGTGGAGGCAACGCAGAACAGGGAGAGAGATTAACTGGGGACCATAAATGCTGAGTTCAGCGATCTGTCTGTGGAAGGGATTCTGGGAAGCCCTGTACCTGCAAAGGGACTTCTGGTCAAAGCCCTCTCCTCCTTTTTGTTTAAGGTTAGACAGAAGAGCGCCGGTATGCAAAACATTTTACTTTGGCCAGGCTGTAGTTCATAGCTAAGGTGGCTAGTTCGTGGAAAGTGGGCGAAGGAAGCAATTTTAGAGAGAGTACTGTAAACTGATATTTTGTGCAAACAGTGGGAAGGTCATAAAACTCCATACATTCTCATATTTGAAGCTGGGACGATATACACAGTGTGGCTAGTGTTCGTGTTTAGTGGAGGCAAGACTGTAACCCCCCACAGACACCAGGAAGTCACTAGGTTCTTTTAGCAAGCGGCAAAAAGATAAAGTTCATGGACACGACTGTCTGAGAAGCTTAACAGCCTTCTTTCAGAAACTGGAAATGGTCATGCCGCAAAGATTACATCTCCTCGTAAATTAGGGACTCGGCAGATGTTTTGTGCCAAAACATGGCCATGCTTACCATGAGAGCGACGCCTCCATAGTCTAAAATCTTCTTTTTTCAGACAAGAGAGATTTGGACTGCTGATTGGCTCCTCACAGAATACGCAAAGTGGAAGCCTGGTACTGTGTCTGGCCAACAGAACAGTTAAGAGGGTAGATCAATGCATAGAGTATATTAATATTTTCAACATTTCGCGGCCTTGTCAGCAACTGTATAAATATTAGTTTTAATTTTAATAACCAACAGCCTCAGTTGCACCGTTTACCTAGAATTTACCTAGGTTTCAGTCGGGATAACCCAACCTCCTTCTGAATAAAAGTAACTACCGTTTGTCCATAGTGGACATCGTCAAGCTAAAACTACAAATCCATAAATTATCGTCAGGCTGTAAAAACTTATCTGAAACTGCCTCGGCCCCACTTCATAACTTGGTATTCTCCATGCCTCAAAACGATGTCTTTTACAAGGAACATTGCAATTTCCGGAACCTTCAGCTTTGGTGGCAGCATAGCAGGTGAGGGGAACATCACCAAGAGGTTGATTCCAATCAAATGGAACGGCGTTGCTAGAGACAGAATTGGTATCAAGTGCCCCATAGGTAACTGCGACAAATGTTTCAGTCACTGACATTCATTACAGTTGCTCACACATTCAACGGATTTGCAGAGACCAGGCCAGTGATATCCGTGTAGGATTCCATCTTGAGATTTCACAAATCACAAGAGACCAAATGGTAAACTGGAGATACTTCACGGTAGCTGGTTGTAGATGTGCCAGGATGGCAAAGCGTCCACTTCCATCTCATTTGATGATAGTTCTTCTTATACAATGTTATGTTTATTAAGTATAATTTTCCTGTTGTCGGTTCCTCCTCTTTAAAGGCTTCAATAGCTTTCAGCAAAGCGAGATCTACCCTGTGTTCAGCAGAAACGTCGTTTGAGTCAGCGAGGAATGAAATTTCGTTCAGGCCGCAGAGTTCTGCCAAAGGACTCACTTAAAGGCGGTCGGCATCACTGTGTTTGCTTTTGTGTACCACTATGACATAGTAGTTCTGAACCCTCACTGCCCATCTCCATCTGATCCTTTAGACTAGTCATCCAGCATGGAGAATAGTGGTCCATCACAACGGTGGATGGTTTGCCAAATAAATCCAGCTGGAACTTGCTGATGTCACAAGGCAACTGCAAGGAACTCTTTCTTTTGTAGACCAATTCATGTCAGGCTTGGA
The DNA here is from genome assembly GCF_023864345.2 of Schistocerca serialis cubense. Lineage (NCBI taxonomy): Eukaryota > Metazoa > Arthropoda > Insecta > Orthoptera > Acrididae > Schistocerca > Schistocerca serialis. Next base: position 800,058,714 of record NC_064641.1, read on the forward strand.
GAGTACATCGAAAGCATAAGCTATCACTTTTTTAGCACCTTCATGTATTTGTTCTAAAACTGCACCTATCCATAACCACTAGCATCTGGATAAGGATTTGTCCCTGCATTGTCATCATAAAATGCTAGGACTGGAAAAGACGTCATCACTTCCTTCAGGACAAAGAAAAATCTTTACACCTCGTCACTGGAAAATTTGTCATCTCCCTATAGCAACTCTTTCAAGGGATGTGCCTTGGTACAAAAATCACCTTGTGAATTGCCTGTAGTATGAGCACGTTCTGAGAAAACTTCTGACACCAGGAATGTGCTAAGGAGTCTGAAAATCAGTGACTGGAACTAGTCTTATTCTTTCTGGACTGCAAAAGATACCATCTCCATTAACTAGGTGTCCAAGGGTCTTATGCTTGCAGGTGACAAAGTGGCACTTTTTCAGATTCAGAGAGAGAACCTGCAGTCTAGCCATACTTCATCATGGTTGTCAGGTGGGTTAGTCTTTTCTCAAATGTCCCCCAAACAAAAGCGACAATGTAATCCAGATAGCAAACAAATTTTGTCAATTTAAGGTATTCAAACAGTTTGTCCATTACATGCTCGACGATGGATGGAGCTAATGCAGTCCAAATGGCTTAAGTTTGAACTCATAGAGACCATCAGGTGTTATGAAGGCAGCCTTTTCCCAATAATCCACATTTTAATCACAACCAACTCAATCGCACGCCCTCTGGCCTTAATGCTAGCACTGATCCAGATGGAAAGGGCGTCAGAAAGCAGTTGTATCCTCAGCTGAGGCAACAGGTGCTTGGTATCATGGGTACAGGACTAGTGGAGCAGAGCAGTGTCTGGTGCAATCACTAATGACCCTTGAATAAACAAACTGCACCTGTCATCCAACCTCCTCTCCTACCAACCCCCCCCCCCCCCCCCTCCCACGCATGTCATTCTGGATATAATCTATTGGTTGGAGGGTAGACGTTTGTGTTTATTGAGGAACAATCTTCAGAGTCATGGAATGAGTCAGTAAATGAAATTATAACAGATGAGTAATAATAGATAAAATGAAATGCATAGGAATCCACATGTGGATGAGAAGCCATAATATTAAACCTTAGTTTCGCAGATCATTTTTTGGTCACACACTGACCCATGTGCAGTCTGTGTGACCACTGGATTTAAACAGCCATAAAAATTTCATTCAGCAATTTCAGTGAAACAGTTCAGATTTCATGTAAAAGGTTACATTAATACCACGCAAAATTATATATTCAAGTAAATTTTAAAGTTTATGTTTACGAAAAAACGCATTCAAACAGAATAGTTCACAAGATGACCATTATATTACATGATCATGTTTATGCTATGAAAACTCAAATACCCTGTTCTCCAAATTTTACTTTTTGCTGTATTTTTATTGTTTACTACACATGTATAATAATACATTCAAAAAATAAAAATTACACTACTACTTATGTGTTTAGGTCCCTTCTCAGAAGTATTTTTTGCACTCGCTGGAAATGTTTTTAGAGATTTCAAGGCAGATTCGTTTCTTGCAATAATGAAGGGATTACACGTGTAGCATGTTTTGCATTTTTCCAATCGGTCTACAACGACTTCTACTCTGATACTTGTCGACTCGATTTTTATCTGTGGTATCACCAACGAGTTCACAAGCTTCTTGGAAAATTAAAATTCACCTCAGCATTGTCTGTATGAATTGTGAAGGACAAATGCATTCACCCCACTTACGTCCAACATGCGCAAAAGTAATGTTATTGGCCATCGTTGGAAGAGGCTTCGAAGAGCAGCGATATTCGTTTCGACTTAGTTTATTTCTAGCAGAGCCTCTACCTAAAGATTCAGTGTCCACACTTCTGTCTTCATCACTTCGATCACTTGTTTCATTCAATGAATTCACAAGTGGCAAAATAAATTCGTCTTCACTTTTGCACTGTTCCTATACTGTATTGTGTTCAATTTCAATTTCGTTGTCAGTAAATGATCCAATATCACTTCCTAAACCGTCCTCACGCCATTTTAAAACTGTATCCCTAAGGTCAGAGTCTGTTAAACATGAAAAGTAGATGTAGACCTACTACTGAATCCATAATGCTAAGACCTAGCACGAAAGAAGCAGTAATGGTACAGGTCCTCGTCATATTCAAGCGGCTACTGACAAAGGAAACCATGGCAGCTTCGGGGAAGGGCAACTACATAACGCTGTAATCTCCTATCCCACCACTATGCGTTAGCAACAAAGTAACAATAAACGCTATCGGTCTGTGAGACCGCACATGCGACGTTAAGGGTTGAATAAACGGGTAATCAACAACGTTACACAGGATTTAGCTTAATTTTTTAATTTTTCTAGGAGTCCATCGACAGAATAGAAGTAGTGAGCAATGAGGAAACTCTTCAGTTTAAACCTGAAAGTGCTTGGATTACTGCTGAGGTTTTTAAATTCTTCTGACAACCTTTTGAAAATGGATGCAGCACGATACTGCGCGCCTTCCTTCACAAGAGTCAAAGAGGTGCATTCCAAATGCTGATTGGATTTTTGCCTAGCAATAACTGTGAGAAAGATGCAAACTCTTGATAATAAGCTGATATTATCAACAACAAACGACATTAAAGAAATATGTATTATGAGTCCAATGTCAGGATTCCCACACTATTGAACAGGGGTCAAAATTACTCCAACCACCAGTTTCTGAGCCAAAAATCAGAAGAATTATCGCAAAAAAATAATACCACCATGCGTTATAAGCGAATGAAAGTAAGCATAGTAGACTACTTCTCATGTTGAACTGTCACTTATTTCAGATTTCAGATACTATTCTAATGGTAAATAAAGCAACATTTAGTTCCTGAACAAGATCATGAACATGGGCTCTCCACGACAGCATACTATCTATCTGATCACCTAGGAATTTGAACTGTCCATGCTGTGTAATCAAAATGTCAGTTTTTGTTGAAGTATGTGTTAGAAACTGTAAAAACTGAGTATTATTGTGATTTAGCATCAATTAATTTTCTGAAAGCCATGAAATTATGTCTTGAACTGTATTATTTGAGACTGTTCGATATTGCACACAACATCCTTCACTGCCAAACAGAAATATGTCAGAATCACCTGTATACTAGAAGGCATATCACATATTTATATAAGAAACAGTAGTGGCCCCAGCACTCACCTCTGGGCATTTTAATTGTGCCCCATTGGGACTGCACGTCCTAGCCATCCTCAGTATTATGGATAATGACCTTCTCCTGTCTGTTCTTAAAGTAGGAGGTGAACCATTTTTGAGCTGATCCCCTTATTCCATAATGATCCAACTTCTGCAGTAACGTTTTGGGATCGACACAATCAAACGCCTTAGTTAAATCATAGAAGACGCCTACAGTTCGTGACCTTTCATTTAATCCGTCCTGAGCCTCACAGAGAAAACAGAATATTGCATTTTCAGTTGTTAAACCACTTATAAATCGAACTGTATGTTTGACATGTGAAGTGAAATGATCTATAACCATTGTATATACAACCTCTCAATAAATTCAGCAAACATTGGTGGCATATAAATAGGTCTAAAATCGTCTATGTGACACCTTTCTCCTTTTTTATGAAGTGGCCTCACTGCTGAGTACTTTAATCGGCCAGGAAGTTGACCATTCCGAAAGGAAAATTTGTAGATATGGCTAAATACTGGGCTAACATCTGCAGAATAATACTTTAGCATTCTGCTAGATTCCCGTCATATCCACGAGAGTCCTTAGTCTTTAGAGATTTAATTATTGACTCTGTGTCCCCTTTGTCAGTATCATAGGGGAGTATTTGAGTTAACAGTCTCAGAAAGGTATTTTCTAAGATATGTGATTACCAGTAGGAACTAAGCTTCTGTTTAGTTCACCTGCTTTACATATATGCGACTTATCAGTAACTGGAACGTTTCTAATGCGCACTGATTGTATATCCTCAGCCTGGTGCTGCTGACCAAACACTTCCTTTGCGACTAATCATATGGTTTTAATTTTAGCCTGAGAATTAGCTATTCTAATTGCGTACCACATACTTTTTGCCTTCTTAATAACGTTTTTAATAACCTTACAACACCGTTTGTAATGGACAGGTACAGCTCGTTTTGACTGCTTCTAACATTTTGATATAATTCCCATTTTGTTCTATATGATATTCTTTTCCTCCAAGTCAGCCACATAGGCTGCCTGTTAGTGTTAGCACCATGTTTTGAATGTCATAATGGAAAGCAACTTTCAAAAAACGTGAGAAATATGTTGAGGAAAACATTATATTTATCGCCTACGTTACCATAAATATAAACATCATGCCACTCTTGTTCCTTAATGAGGCTTAAAAAGGTCTCTATTAAAACTGGAGTAGCTTTTCTAAGTCTCACGCCGTAATCCACTACTCACAAACCAACGACAATGCGCACATTTCTCTCTCACTCATGGTAACATTTTTGCAGTTACTGAAATCTGTTACTACAATAGAACGATTTTTAAAACAAACTACAGCGAACTCAAATTTCACTCACTGCAGAGAAATTAACTATTATTATTAACATTGTTAATCCCCAACAGATAACGGTACCACAAAAATTTCATATGACTGCTTGTGTAAAACAAAAAATTCAACCGTCCGCTGATATGCTAACGAAACTGAACACAGCAAGCGAAAGATTTTGAAAGTTTTCACTATATTTCAGAAGAAACAGCAGGCAACGCCGGCTGAAAATTCTGAATTTAATAACTAGCTATAAGCTTAAATAGTTATCAAACACAGAAATCGAATGTTTCTGAAAGTTTCCTTGTTGTTATTAGGACAAAAACAACAAGAAGCACCGGTTGAAAACTACTAAACTTAATAACTGACTACAATGGATGAACAGCTTTATCGAACACAGTTAGCCAAGTTTTTTTTTTTCAATAGTTACACTACTGGCCATTAAAACTGCTACACCAAGAAGAAATGCAGATGATAAACGGATATTCATTGGACAAATATATTATACTAGAACTGACATGTGATTACATTTTCACGCAATTTGGGTGTATAGATCTTGAGAAATAACGGCCATGATACGCTTGGGCATTAAGTCAAACAGAGCTTGGATGGCGTGTACAGGCACAGGTGCCCGTGCAGCTTCAACACGATACCACAGTTCATCAAGAGTAGTGACTGGCGTATTGTGACGAGCCAGTTGCTCGGCCACCATTGACCAGACGTTTTCAATTGGTGAGAGATCTGGAGAATGTGCTAGCCAGGGCAGCAGTCGAACATTTTCTGTATCCAGAAAGGCCCGTACAGGACCTGCAACATGCGGTCGTGCATTATCCTGCTGAAATGTAGTGTTTCGCAGGGATCGAATGATGGGTAGAGCCACGGGTCGTAACACATCTGAAATGTAATGTCCACCGTTCAAAGTGCCGTCAATGCGAACAAGAGGTGACCGAGACGTGTAACCGATAGCACCCCATATCATCACGCCGGGTGATACGTCAGTATGGCGATGATGAATACACGCTTCCAATGTGCGTTCACCGCGATGTCGCCAAACACGGATGCGACCATCATGATGCTGTAAACAGAACCAGGATTCATCCGAAAAAATGACGTTTTGCCATTCGTGCACCCAGGTTCGTCGTTGAGTACACCATCGCAGGCGCTCCTGTCTGTGATGCAGCGTCAAGGGTAACCGCAGCCACGGTCTCCGAACTGATAGTCCATGCTGCTGCAAACGTCGTCGAACTGTTCGTGAAGATGGTTGTTGTCTTGCAAACGTCCCCATCTGTTGACTCGGGGATCGAGACGTGCCTGCACGATCCGTTACAGCCATGCGGGTAAGATGCCTGTCATCTCGACTGCTGGTGATACGAGGCCGTTGGGATCCAACACGGCGTTCCATATTACCCTCCTGAACCCACCGATTCCATATTCTGCAAACAGTCGTTGGATCTCGACCAACGCGAGCAGCAATGGCGCGATACGATAAACGGCAATTGCGATAGGTTACAATCCGAACTCGGAAACGTGATGGTACACATTCCTCCTTCTTACACGAGGCACTACAACAACGTTTCACCTGGCAACGCTGGTCAACTGGTTTGTGTATGAGAAATCGGTTGGTAACTTTCCTCATGCCAGCACGTTGTACGTGTCGCCACCGGCGCCATCCTTGTGTGAATGCTCTGAAAAGCTAATCATTTGCATATCACAGCATCTTCTTCCTATCGGTTAAATTTCGCGTCTGTAGCACTTCATCTTCGTGGTGTAGCAATTTTAATGGCCAGTAGTGTATTTCAACAGAAACAGCAAAGATAACCAATTGAATGCAAAATTTACTAACTGACTGCAATGCACAAGCAACTCTATCAGTGCAGAGAGTGAGGGTTTCCAAAAGTTTCTATTATTTCACCCGAAACAACAAGAAACTACTTAGCTTTCAGAAACCGCTACAGCTGCAACTACTCGCTGTAGAATCTAATTTATTACCTAGTTAATTATGCTTATCACTGCCAAGATGACCACCTCTGTATTTACTTCAACCTTATCTTTATCGCTACAATTTATGATTCAATATGGCTGCTAGACGTTTTTTCAAGATAGTGTGATCTTCGTTAGTATAATTTTAGACACATATGACGTCACAGTCAAACACGGCACCCTAAGATTACTCCGAATCTATGAAAATGCAGTGGATGTGTAAAAAGATGGTGGGAAATTTAAAAACTCCAAGTGAGATAGTATGGTCGATTTACGTAAGAACGTTTCCCCAGGCATGTTTGTAGCGGTATTGTACTAAAAACACACTGGAACTAACAGACAAGATATCGTTAAATTTCAGGGTTCAAGTGATAATTAAGTCACACTAATGGCCCATGATTCCATGTATAACAATCATCATAGGAATTTTATTGTGCTGTACCACCCAGGGAATTAAGAAGGACGGGAAGAATTACATTTTTATTTTTAAAAATGCACGAAGGCCTCTTCCACATCTAAAATACAATCTGACAGTAGATTCGTAACTGTAGCCAGTTCATCATGGCAGTGACTGAGCGCAGACACACACCTCTTCTCACAAGTCATCTTCCCCTGCTCGCTACAAGTCCCACCACGCAACTATCATGTGAGTGCCATTCCAGGTACGCAGCATACAGCCCAGCACCTGGATACACACGTTAATTGGCCCACACCAGATCAGGAACTTATAAGCATCTGCCAACACCTGTGCAACGTACTTCTCCAGTCAAGCCTTGTGGGATGCTACTGAACACATTATTATGATGAAATGACTGACCCTGTCAATGGCGTCGTGGATGTGCACTGCACACAACCGCTTAGGTCCTGACTGCGATCACTGTCATGTGCAACTCTCCTTAAATTCATTCCCCCTTTCTGGCGGCTACATCTGGTTTCACATGTTATCGTTCCAAAATTATTTCTTCTAGTGACCCATACAACAGTTTTATTGTCGATAGGTCACCCCAAGACACCTGCTGTGCTGAGACGGGACATAGCAAATTATGCATCTCCCAGATGCTCAGGCAGACAGCTTTCAGCTCTGAACATGTTTATGACCCTCTACAGTCCTTTTAAGTAAGGTTCCACGTGGAACAATTCAGCTACAAGGGCACTTCAAGGTTATAAAAAATAAAAGGTCCCCCTCTCGATTGTAAACGGGAAGGAAGAGAAGTAAGTAGTTGTGCAATCATTGGCGGTGCTGAATATTATCTGTAGTTATGATGTGATGTTAAAGACTCGACTACACTGACTATTTGTATGTGCATATTATATCGTAAAAATATGTTAGGTGACAGTTGGGGGATAAACTGCCACGTAACACTAGGAATAGCAAGTTTGTGCATGTGCATTGCAAAAGTTAATCATTTCTGGCAAGATAGACATGTGCACAGAATCTGCAACCATTTGTCTGGTACACATATCAGCATAAGAGCTTTTCACACATACATATAAGGAAATCTCACCCAAGTTTCATGTCTCAGCAAAATGGTATTCTACACATTTTAAGCGTTATGCTTTGATATAATATAGCATAATATTCTCAGAGATTCTCTTGGAATCTGGTCATGATGCAAAAATACCATTTCGTTAGATAGAAAACTGTCTCGATTCCCAACCTGTCACTAACTATGGAGGCCAATATCACAATGAGAAAAATGAAGTACTAAATTCACCTCCATAATTCACTGATTCATTAGAGAAGGCTCAATCGGTTCATGCCCCACCCCCACCTAAACCACACTTGTGTTCTCTTTACTGGTAACAATGGATAGTATTGTATGCTCCATAAAGCTATTCCGGGCGACGGTATTGTCTGTATGAGAAATGCACCGAAAGTAATTTGCATAACATCCGCATACCACTTTAAGATGTGTTGTGGTGAGTGCTCCCAGCACTTAACTCCAGTCGCTTCTACATGGTTGGTAAACCTTGGTATTAACTGTAATTTCACGGATTTTCTCGTTGTCATTTTCACGAGATATTTGTGGGTGGAAGTAATATGTTGCCCATCTCATCCTGGAACATAGTATCTCGGATTTTTCTAACAGTAAACCTGTTCATGATGAATGACACCTCCCTTGTAGTGTCTATCACCAGAGTTTGTTTAGAACCTCCATAGTACTCGCATACATTTTGATTAGCGCCGGATCTTGTCAACCACTTCTGTTAATGTGATCTGGTAAGTGTCCCAGATTGATGAGAAATACTCCGACAACAACAGAACAAATATTTTGTAAGCCACTTCTGTATTGGAAGAATTATGTTTCCTAGATTCCTCCAATAAATCTGAGTCTGGAATCTGCTTGGTCGTCACTGTTTCCAGCGATCTATCGTCAATAATGTGAAATGGTGGTACTGGCGCTCTTCACCTATTTATGTGCAGTGCAGTACATTACATTTTCTTCACTCCAGGCCCAACCCCCAGTCCCTCTAACAATCATCAATCTTAAGCACACCGCCCTGCAATTCGCTAGTCTTGAGTCATTGATATCTTTTTCTGATAGACAACCCATCAGCTGCAACTGGCCTCATGATTTTGTCCGCAGGATCATTTATCTTAGTGCAACTGCTTCACAGGTCAGGCACAACGAATCAGTCACATAAAGCGACTTTATCAGTAGTACCAGTCAATATGTGAGGCTACTGTAACTTTTACTGCTGTAGAACATTTAAGCTATTACAGTAGTGTCACATGCGTTTTGTACTCGAAATATTACTTATTTCGACAAATAATACAATTTTTGTTTTGGTACAAAGTGAAATTTTTACATTCATGATCAGAGATCTGTAAAAATACTTGCATATTACGATAATGAGTCTGTGTATTTTTCGTACATACGCCATTTCTCTCTGCTCCAAAACACCAGCTTATGGATGAAAGTTAGTGGTGTATATGTGCATTAAAGTGACACTTATATTGTAGCTTGATTGATTGACTGAGAGGGTTTATGGCACTAAACGTCGAGTCCATCAGTCCCGCAATTTCGAATTTACCCAGAGAAGAAAGAAGGTCCGCTAAAAGTGGATGGATACAGTCAGGGGAGTCAAATTATAAAATAACGAAGTTAAAACGCAAACATTAAAAGGCATAAAATGTGAGATCAAAACTAAAAACTGGAAAAAGGATGATCTTTCAATGGTGCCAGACCGAGAAGACGGAGAGTTCCCAACCGAAACAACCCTGCCCCCTGCTCCAAGAGTAAAACAAAACCTTACATCTTTTTAAAAACGACTTTCACGGAGGAAGCTGAGGACCAGTTCACCCATCTGTGAATCGTCTGCTAATATTAACATTAAGGTGTTGAGAAGACTTTACAAAGCACGAAGGCCCAAAAGAAAGGGACATTCCACCAATATGTGGGATACCGTTAGTTTGGGTCCACAGCCACATTGTGAGGGTGATTCGTTACGCAGGGGAAAAATTGGTGAGCTTGGTATGATCAATTCGTAGACGACATGACACAGAGGACTTCTTTCGAGAGGAGCGGAAGGAAGAGCGCCAAACTGCAGTAGACTCCTTTATTGTGCGGAGTTTATTACTATGAGCAGTAGTGCTCCAGATGTCATTGCACATTTGGCAAAAAGAGATTTGACGTAGATCCGGATATCCGCAGCTGGAATCATGAAAGGGAATGGAGGGTAAGTATCTGCTTCTCTAGCCAAACGGTCAGCCACTTCATTCCCTGGGATGCCCACATGATTTGGGATCCAGAGAAAGACAACTGAGAGGCGGCACGGCTAAGGGCAGAGACAAGGTCAAGGATAGCAGAGACCAAAGGATGACGAGAGTAGAATCGGTCAATAGCCTGAAGGCTGCTCTAAAACACTGTGAATGGAGGCCTGAGAAACAAAATGGAGGGCCCTGTTAATGGCTAGCATCTCTGCTGTGAACACACTACATGATCCCAGCAATAAATGGTGTTCTAAGCCAGTAGCAGACGTGAAAGCGTATCCCACCTTATGGATTGCCTTAGAATCATCAGTGTAGGAGGTGAGGCACCATGGAACTCCGCAAGGATGGCACAAACAAGACGCCGGAAAACCATTGGGGCGGGAGGGGGGTGTATGGGAGGAAATACATGGGGTGCATTCCAGTGACTGGAGATGGAGATCCTGATAGGGGGAAGTGAGACGCATGCCAATCGGCAATCCCACCTTTTGGCGGTTGTCAGGAGAAAGACATTCCTTGTTTGCAAAGAGGACAGGGTACATGGGATGGTCAGTGAATTGGCGAATGGCGATTGGGTAAGAAACCAAGAGTTGGCTGCGCCGTATTTGTATGGGGTATGGGGGTGGGGGGTGGGGGGGGGGGGAATTTCCTGTGAGGAGACTCAACAGGACTAGTTCGAAAGACACCAACTGCCAGATGCATCCCACAGTGGTGAACAGGGTAAAGTAGTTGCAAAGTGGAAGGAGCCGCTGATCCATAAACCTGACTACCATAATCTAGTCTGAACAAGACCAGAGCACGGTAAAGATGGAGAAGAGTGGTATGGTCTGCACCCCAAGATGTGTTGGCCAGAAGGCGGAGAGCGCTAAGTTTCCACATGCATGTAGTCTACAACTGGAAAATATGGCGCAGCTATGTCAGCTTCTTATCAAAAGTAAGGCCCAAGAAATGGGACTGTGCTACAACATCGAGGAGCTAGTCGCCTGTCCTGTGCTGTGCTGTGAGTCGACGACAAAAATGCATAACCCACGCAGAGGTCCGTCGGATGGTACATGGGAGCCAGCGCTCATCAGATGCTACCGAGTGGGAGCTGCACCAGATGCAAAAATCGTCGACGTCCAGCGCTGGGGTAAACCACAGGCCCAACAGAGGTTACAAGCCAATTGATGGCTGTGAGGAAGAGTGTGACACTTAGCACAGAACCCTGTGGGATACCGTTCTCCTGAAACTGGAGGGTCCTGAGTGAAGTACCAACTCAAACTCGGAAGAGCCGGTGAGATAAAAACTCGGGGATAAAAATCAGAAGGTAAAAAAAGCCCAATAATGGAGAGCAACAAAATTTGATGGGGCCAATTCGTGTCGGATGCCTTATGTAGGTCAAAGAAGACCACATCAAGGTGCCGGCAGTTAGTAAAAGCCTGTCGGATGGCTGTTTCCAGTCTGAGTAAATGAGCAGCTGGAGATCGTCCTGCCCGGAAGTCACACTGATATGAGGTCAAAAGACCCTGAGATTCGAGTACCCAACATAATCTGAAGCTAACCAATCTCTCGATCAGTTTACAAAGTACATTCGTCAGGCTAATCGGACGGTAGCTGTCGAGAGACGTTGGGCTCTTCCCAGGCTTAAGGACGTCGATAACTATACTGTCTCGCCATTGTGACGGAAAAGCACCCGTGAACCAAATGCGGTTGAAGATCCTGAGGAGATGCTGCCTCTGCGGAATATTCAAGTGTTGGATCATCTGGTTGTGAATGGAATCGGGCCTGGGGCCGCGTCTCGTGAAGAGGTAAGAGCCTGCAAGAATTCCCATTCATAGAATGGTCCATTATATATATTCGTATATTATAGCAACTATATTGCATACTTTCACACTAAATGAAACACATTGCAGAGCCCCAATCTGTTTCCAAGGTTTCAATATTTGTGGTTCTATACAGTAATCATTGATTGGTAAAGTTCCTCAAATACAAAATGTGTGCTGTGCAGAGTTCTAGGTCACAGATCTGTGTTTTGGACTATGTAGAACATTTAAAAAACGCATAATGTTGATTGCACTTTCCTAAAAAGAAGTAAAGTAAACCTTGCCTATATTATTATTTATGGAGCGTTACCACCCTGCCATTGTTTCCCTTGCCTACAAGACCAATATTGACGCAAAGCTCTTATTTTTAAAGGAAGTTGGTGACCTTCACTTAAAGCTGTTCGGACCAACATTTTACTACCAAAACGTATGAGAAGGCATATTAGACATATGATAACAGTGTCAGCAGAGGTATTTCGACACAATATCACTGCTTGTCGGCGTTTAATACACATAGACAGCCTTCCACAGAGCTAAGAAACCACCACCCATCGGGATTTTTCATTCCTGTAGAGTGATAATTAACATATTTACGCCAGTACTGCACAGTTCAGTATCATTTGTAAAAGGTGCTTTGAGATGAGATATGAGATAGTTAAATAGGTCATGGGGATGGCGTCCTACAAATGGTGGGTGTCATGATCTACTTTTACTTCTGCTTTTATCCTACAACCCACCTGTTTTCTTGCGAAAGAACCTACATTCCAGAAAATTCAAAATAGTAGCCTTTCTCACCACTCCTGACTGATATGGATTATCATAGTTGGTAGGCAGTACCTGGGGCAGGGAGGTTGTGTAAGTATTACATTACAGTAGTTCGCCAATCAAGTTAGTTGTCAAAGCAATGTTGGTGTTCAAAGGCACATTTTTTTGACCACCTACAGGACGAATCGCATAAATATTGAAATAGAGTCAGATGTCGAGTTTTGTGTCTAAACTGAATTATTGAACGTGCAGAAGCGTAGAAATGTTCTGTCCGATCAAGTAGAATTGACACACACACACACAACCACACACACACACACACACACACACACATAGCTGTAACTGGTAGGTATTCGGTGTTATCGACGTATGATAAAAACTGGGTTTCATCTTTGTTAGGTGGTCATAGAGCGAAATTTTGTAAGAATTAGTAAGCATAAAGCTGTATGCAAGACAGCTTAAGTCAACACAGCGTACTAGCTAACACCATGATGCACTACACTTCTACCACAGTCGTAGTATTTTAGTTATACATAGGGGGTGGTTTGACAGGAACATTGTGCTGATGGAAGTTTTTAGGTGCAAAAAAAAGAAGAAAAAGAAAAGCAGTTATCCTAAAAATATTTTGTAGATACAGAATCCAAATCAATGTTGGATGCTAACGAAACCAAACCACAGGAAAACGAATAAGAGAAAAAAGTTTCTTATACAAATTCATTATTAATTATTGCATGTACATTTACATGCAGTACCTACATTTATATGCAGAATATGGAAAAAATCTGGATATGAACGTGGGATACAGGATATCGATATTAACTCTACACTAATGGAATGTGATTACACATTGGTGTACTTGCAGAAAATGATGGATTCGAGTGGTTTTCTACAAAGGACCTGTTTATAGACCGTTTGGGTCTTCTTAAAAAGAAGGTGGTTATATTGTATCAACATGTGATGGACTGGAGCATGTGCATCCTGTTATACCACCTGCCTTAAAAAAATAACCGTAAACTGTTACTGTTCCCGCAAATGATTTTATTCCATAGGTTATAAGAAAAATAGGCAATGTATCGAATATACACACTGTTCATGCTAAAAGAAATTACTCCTGTAAATGCCGTTAATGTGGAAACTGGGGAAGAGATAAAGGTCAAACAAACGAAAACCTGAGTATTTGGAGGAAACAATTCCCACAATGGAAAACTATAAACTTGTAAGTAGGCTGTTTAGGTTTTTTTATTGGTAACGCCACCTCTGTATAAAAATCACTGGCTGTGCTGTGTGCAGTCTGTGTCTAGTTTGCATTGTTGTCTGCCATTGTAGTGTTAGGCAGCTGCACCTGCTTAAAAATTTCGAAAATAAAATTCAAAATTAAAATCCCCGAGTGCTCTCAGTTACTGACGTAGTGTACGCAATATCTTCATTACGTTTGTTATGTGGTCTAACCCTTACGGCAATAAAATGTAGTACACATGTGACTTAGTGGTACACAGTTTCTACAATATTAAAAATTGAATGCACAGTATTAATATTCCACAATGACATTTATTTAGTAGTTCGCTATGAACCCACATCCAGCTTCGTAACTAGTTTATAACGAACTATTAAATATATATTACTGAGGAACGTCTATGCTCCTCTAAAAGCCGACGGAATATTCCATAAAGTTTATGTAATACTTTGGAAGTGAAAAAAATAGAACATAAGAAGACATTTAGGATATTTTGCGTTCCTTACATTGCAGTTGAGAAAAGCGTTCACAGATCCTGCAGTACAGTTAGTAAAATGCTGTATGTCGTGACTGCCTATAGTTTGCTTGGCCATTTAGCTGTAAATGTTACTACACAGTTGGATTTCTTACGTCTTAGGCGAATTTCAGGAAAGGCTTAAAGAGTCTTTACCGATTGCAAATACGTAATACGTATATATTTTGACATGGTTTTGCATTTTTGCAAATAATTGGACTGTTTGGCACTTAAGTCTTGAAATGATATGCTCCGTATTTCTGGCAAGGTCTTAAAAATTTACCATATCTGTATTTTACATGAGTGTAAACTTAGTTTTCTGTTCTGTAGGATGATTTGAAAATGAGTCCCGGTCCGAAACTAGTCATCGAGTAAATAAAAAACAAGTGAAACTTACAACTTTGGCTGGTTTTTCGTTTTACTTATTAGCAGAAGTTGCTGACCTGCAATTATTCCAGCATGTTGGAACTTCGTTAAAAATAAGGCAGAGATCTGTACTGCATCGTTAACTGGTAACACACCGTTTGTAGAAAGCAAATTCTGCGTAACTGGCATTAACTGAAGAATAAAAGAAGATTATGCCTACATCCAGCCAATTTTAAAATCATAAAAATAACAACATAATGAAGCTGAAAAATAAAAAAACAGGGAAGCTGCCTCACGTAGCAAAGTGGTGACGTGCATACGTAAAAGATCATGCTTGAAAGTCAAATGATAAAAACATCGAAGTACAGCGTAGCGCTAAAAGTATGAAAACGTACCGTAATCTCGCAGGATGACCATAATACAGGAAAATGCCCAGTTGCATGAGTAGAAATTGGATTAAAAGCTTATTGCTTGCAATAGGATAGCAAGTATTATCGTGCGAACAGCATGTGCAACGGTTCCAAATATTGTCAGCTGTTTCGTAGCTGTAAACAGTTTGTAGTAATTTTCGGATAAAGCTGTGTAATCAACAGTCAAAATGAGAGAGAAATGCCATACCCTGACTTACACAAAACTGATCCTGCAGGAAGTATATGTGTACAGGTTGAAAAATAATGGGAAACGCTGCGCGCCCACCAGCCTGACAAGACACGTCGAAACTAGCTGTATTACACAAGGGCTCCTACTGGACAACCGAAGTATCTAACATGAGCGATAGGTGGCGCGGAAGCTCTTGCATTTACGAAGATTTTTTTTTCTTTATTGTTATTTTAAACCTGTACAACAGGCAGGCTGTCAGCAGCATTCTACGCCGCTCTTCAGCCAGAGGATACACGAAGAGAAGAAACACTGAGAAGACACATAAGTGACAGAACGGTGGGCAATAAAACAGTAGACACATAAAGACAAACACGGAGCCGTTCACACTCGACGATAATCCACTCTGCAAACTGTTGATACGACGCACAAACACTGAAGAAGACGATGGCACTGGTGAACGATGGAGTGTGACGGTGAACACTGAACACTAAACATGACGGCACACACGAAACATTGATGGCGCGCGAATGTCCACTTAGCGTGTGCGAGTCCGGGGACCTGCCAAGAGGGGAACAGGGGTGAGGTGGGGGAGAGGGGAGAAAAAGGATGCCAATGGCTGAGGAGACGGGGGCAGGAGGAGAGGGACAGGGGAGGGGAGGCCCGGGGGAGGAGGGGGGAGAAAAGGAGGAGGGAGGGAAAAGGGAGAGAAGGGAGGGAGGGTCCCCAGAGGAGCAAGCACAGGAGGAGGGCGGGAGGATCAAAGTTGGTAGGAGGGGTAGATGGAGGGGAGGAGGGCATCATCAGGGAGGGGGAGCTGGCGGAAGCCACCTCGGGAGAGGGTAAGGAGGGCGGAGAGATGGAGAACGGGTGGGACGTGCGAATACAGGCGTGGCAGCGGGCGGGGGTGGGAGAGGATCGGGGAGACGAGCGGGTGAGGAGGATCGAGTTTGCGGGAGGTGTACAGGATCCGTATCCTTTCAAGGAAAAGGAGGAGGTGGGGGAAGGGGATGAGATTGTACAGGATCCGGGTGGGGGAGGGGAGACGGATGCGATAGGCGAGGCGGAGAGCATGGCGTTCAAGGATTTGGAGGGATTTATAAAAGGTAGGGGAGGCGGAGATCCAGACCGGAAGGGAGTAACAAAGGATAGGGCGGATGAGGGATTTATAGGTGTGGAGGATGGTGGAGGGGTCCAGACCCCACGTACGGCTGGAGAGGAGCTTGAGCAGACTGAGTCGGGAGCATGCCTTGGCTTGGATTGTCCGGAGGTGGGGAGTCCAGGAGAGGCGACGGTCGAGGGTGACGCCAAGGTACTTAAGGGTGGGAGTGAGGGCGATAGGACGGCCATAGATGGTGAGATAGAAATCAAGGAGGCGGAAGGAAGGGGTGGTTTTGCCTACAATGCTCACCTGGGTTTTGGAGGGATTGACCTTGAGCAACCACTGGTTGCACCAAGCGGTGAACCGGTCAAGATGGGATTGGAGAAGGTGTTGGGATCGCTGTAGGGTGGGGGCAAGGGCAAGGAAGGCGGTGTCATCGGCAACCTGGAGAAGGTGGACGGGGGCTGACGGCGGCGGCATGTCCGCCGTGTACAAAAGGTACAGAAGGGGGGAGAGGACGGAGCCTTGGGGCACACCGGCAGAGGGGAAAAAGGTGTAGGAATCTGTGTTATGGATGGGGACATAGGAAGGACGGCGGGAGAGAAAGGAGCCGACCAGACGGACATAGTTAATGAGAAGGGCGAAAGTTTGGAGCTTGAAGAGGAGACCAGAATGCCATACGCGGTCATATGCACGTTCGAGGTCTAGGGAGAGGAAGATTGCGGAGCGACAGGAATTAAGCTGTTCGGAAAGGAGATAAGTGAGGTGAAGGAGAAGGTCGTCAGAAGAGAAGGATGGCCGAAAGCCACACTGGGTAACGGGAAGGCGGTGGTGCTGGCGGAGATGCTGGTGGATGCGTCGGGTGAGGATAGATACCAGGACCTTGCTGAAGACCGAGGTAAGGCTGATGGGACGGTAGGAGGAGACGGCGGACGGCGGTTTGCCAGGTTTGAGGAACATGAGGAGACGGGAGGTTTTCCACAGGTCGGGGTAGTAACCGGTAGACAGGACTACATTGTAGAGCCTGGCCAGGGTGGAGAGGAAAGAGACAGGAGCTTCACGAAGGTGACGGTAGGTGACACGATCGTGACCAGTAGCGGTGTTGCGTTTTGTGCAGAGTGTATCAATGAGATCCTGTGTAGTGAGAGGGGCATTGAGTTCCGTGTGTGCAATGTTGTCCAAGTACTGGAAACCAGGAGCGAGGGGAGGGACAGAGGTGTCAGTTCGATCGCGGATATCCGAGAAGAGGGAGTAATCGAACTGGGGATCATCGGGGATGGAAAATATATCAGAGAGGTAGGAGGCAAAGTGATTGGCCTTACTAAGAGTGTCAGGGAAAGGGTGATCATCATGGAGAAGAGGATAATAGGGGGAGGGTTTAGTTCCGGTAAGGCGACGGAAGGCCGACCAGAACTTGGACGAGTTGATTGGTAGGGTACCATTTAAACAGGTGCATGTCTGTCGCCAGTCCTGGCGTTTCTTAGCCGCGAGCAAATTACGAATGTGTCTCTGGAGTTGCCGGTGGCGTCGTAGTGTGTCTAGGTCATGCGTGCGGAGGAAGGCACGGTAGAGACGACGGGATTCACGGAGGAGGAGGACGGCCTGTGGGGGTAAGGTAGGATGGTGGGGGTGGATGGCGACAGTAGGGACGTGGGCCTCCACGGCCTCAGACAAGGTCTGCTGGAGAAAGGAGGCAGCATGGGTGACATCGTCAGGGTGGTGGTAGGTCAAGGGGTGGCTATCGACCTGGATGGAAAGGGTATCCCGGTAGGCATTCCAGTCGGCACGGGAATAGTCATGGACATACTTAGGGGGAGGGTCATTACAAGGGTTGGGGTGGGGGCGACGACCGTCTGAAACGGTGAGGAGGACAGGGAGATGGTCGCTTCCAATAGGCTCCAGGACATCCACCGTTATGCGGCCAAGGAGGTTGGGGGAGGAGAGGATAACATCAGGAGTGGAATTGGATTCGGGATGGGTGTGCTGGGGGATGGGGATGAGGTCGCCTTGAAGGGAGGAGAGGAACCGATGCCACCGCCGTAACTGGGCGGCGGAATGACTATGGATGTTGAGGTCGGCGGCGATCACGTAGGAGGAGAAGGTACGGTTAATGTGGGAGAGGAAGTCGAAGAGAATAGGGGCGTTAGGGCAGACATAGATGGTGGTGCAGGTAACGGTAAGGCCGGGGAAGAAGAGACTAAGGATCAGGTGTTCGGCAGGGTCGGGAAGGAGAGGTTGGAGCCGAACGGGGATCTGGTGGTGGTGACCAATGGTAACTCCGCCATGCGCAATTGGGAGGGGATTATCGGAGCGGTGGAGGAGATAGGGTGAGGTGTGGATGGAGTGGTGGGGTTGCAGGAAGGTTTCATTGAGGAGGAAGGCATCCACGCGGTGGGTGGCAAGGGTGTGCAGGAAGAGGTTCTTGTTGGCGGAAAGGGAGTGGATATTGTTGAAAAGGATACGTTGCTGTCGCGCCATGACAGGGATTTAGATAAGGGTGGCAAGACGGGAGAAGGTGAAATGGGCCTGGTTGTTGGAGTAGGTGGCGTACATCTTGAGTTGGAAGATGGAACGGGCGGTGAGGGAGATCTGCTGGAGGGTGTGGGGGTGCTGAAAGGGATGAACATTTTGAAGGACGATGGTGAGGAACCTGATGATGTCCTCAGCGGTGGGGGGGGGGGGGCGAAGGGAATTGCCTGGAGGGGTGGGGGCGTCCAGGGGACGGACAGGGACGGTGAGTTCAGGAGTGGTCGGAGGGGGTCGGGCGTTACACTTTTGGGAGTTGGTGGGATGGGGGAGAGTGCAGGTATTGCAGGAGGGAGGGGATTGAAGGTTAGGGCACTGCCGGAGGAAATGTACTTGCCTACAATGCGGGCAGGTGGGGGCCTCGCGGCACTCAGCTGTTGGGTGTGCATTATAGCGGAGACACCTCTGGCAGCGCAGGGGTTGAGGAGGGGAACGGGAGGAGTCGCCCTTGTAGCGCTGGTGGAAGAGGAGGGCACCCTCCTTCAGGAGACGGTCAATGGAGGGGGCGTCCTTGGAGAAAACCCGCATAAGGCAAGTGGGGCCGGCCGAGTTGAAAATGCGGTGGACCGCCCGCACCTCCAGCGTGGGATGTGCCTTGAGCTCCGAAAACACCTCCTCCTCTGTGATCGACAAATTGAGCCGAGTGATCACGGCGGTGAGGGTTGGCGGGCGACGCGGGGGTTGGGGTTGGCGGGTAGGAGATGGAGAAGAAGCAGGGGTGAGGGAGGCGTTGGGGCCAAAACGGGTGATGGGGAGGCGGGAGAGTATGTCAGTATGGAGGGTTGGGCTGGGGGAGGAGATGAGAACAGAATCCCGTCTGGGAGTGAGGAGACAGATGGGAGCACCAGGGAAGTGTTGGCGGAGGAGGAGGGAGAGATTCTGGGCCTCGAGAAGGGAAGGATCGGGACGGGAGAGGAGGTATTTGTATAAAGAGGGGGGGAGGAGGAGGAGGAGGAGGAGGAGGCGGAGGGAGCAGGGCCAGGTGGGGAGACATCCATGGCATCCTGGGGGGGTGAAGGAGGATGGGGCGGAGCCTTTTTGGGAGCGGAGGAGGTGGTGGTGCCACTAGGGCGTTTTATGGCGGCAGAAGGGCGGGTGGTGATATGAGGGATGGGAGCTATAGGGAGGTGGTGGGAAGGGACAGGTCCCGGCGTGGACGCAGCAGTCGGCGCCGGAGATGGTGACGGTGATGGTGACGGTGACGGAGATGATGGCGAAGGCAACAGGGAGAGCTGGGCATGGACAGTGGCCCGACGGGCCACCACCCGAGCCGGAGCTGCAGTGACAGGCTGGGGGAGTGGGGGGAAAGGATCAGATCGAGAGGAGCGGGAGGAAGAAGCTGGAGAGGGGGCGACAAAGAGCGAGGGCAACGGGAGAGTGAGAACAGGTGGGATGGAAGGAGGGGGGTGGGACTGGGCACACCAAGTTATAGTGGTGGAGGCGGCGGAAGGGGAAGTGTAAACTATGGCGGTGGTGGTAGTGGTGGCGGTGGTGGTGGGGGCGGGGGCGGACATGACGACAGGGAGAAACAATAACGCACAGAACGAAAAGGAAAGGACACAAACTGGGGACAGACGAAGACGGCCGAAGACCAGGGACGGCAACGGCAACGGCGACGGCGACGGCGACGGCGACGGCGACGGCAGGAACGCCGCAGCTGCTGCTGCTGCTGCAGCTGCCGCGGACAGGGCCGGGGCTGCTGCTGCTGGCTGCTGGCTGCTAGCTGCTGGCTGGACTGCTGCTGCTGCTGCTGCTGCTGCAGGAGGACTGGTTGGCTGCTGCCGGCTGGACCGCTGCTGCAGACCGGGACCGCTGCTGCTGCTGCTGCTGCTGGCTGGCTGGCTGGCTGGCTGGCTGGCACCTGCAATACCTAACGCTTCGATTAGAACCGAATGGTCAATCGAAGGGCGGTATCCTTCCGGATTACCGCCGAAGATGTTTACGAAGATTGACACCATTCTATCATATATATTCTGAACAGAAACATAGTAATGACAACTAAAAAAGAAGGGAATTATTAACTTATACGTAATGTAATACTGCAGGAAATAATATAAAAAGACCAGAGATAGAATCGTCAATAACAGAATGAAAGTATACAGGATGGTCCATTGATCGTGACCGGGCCAAATATCTCACGAAATAAGAGTCAAACTAAAAAACTACAAAGAACGAAACTTGTCTAGATTGAAGGGGGAAACCAGATTGCGCTATGGTTGGCCCGCTAGATGGCGCTGCCATAGGTCAAACGGATATCAACTGCGTTTTTTAAACAGGAACCCCCATTTTTATTACATATTCATGTAGTACGTAAAGAAATATGAATGTTTTAGTTGAACCACTTTTTTCGCTTTGTGGTAGATGGCGCTGTAATAGTCACAAACATATGGCTCACAATTTTACACGAACAGTTGGTAACAGGTAGGCTTTTTAAATTAAAATATAGGACGTAGGTACGTTTGACCATTTATTTCGGTTGTTCCAATGTGATACATGTACCTTTGTGAACTTATCATTTCTGAGAACGCATGCTGTTACAGCGTGATTACCTATAAATGCCACATTAATGCAATAAATGCTCAAAATGATGTCCGTCAACCTCAAAGCATTTGGCAATACGTGTAACAACATTCCTGTCAACAGCGCCTTCCGTTATGTTCGCACATGCATTGACAATGCGCTGACGCATGTTGTCAGGCGTTGTCGCTGGATCACGATGGCAAATATCCTTCAACTTTCTCCACAGAAAGAAATCCAGGGAAGTCAGATCCGGTGAACGTGCGGGCCATGGTATGGTGCTTCGACGACCAATCCACCTGTCATGAAATATGCTATTCAATACCGCTTCAACCGCACGCGAGCTATGTGCCAGACATCCATCATGTTGGAAAGTACATCGCCATTCTGTCATGCAGTGAAACATCTTGTAGTAACATCGGTAGAACTTTACGTAGGAATTCAGCATACATTGCACCGTTTAAATTGCCATCGATAAAATAGGGGCCAATTATCGTTCCTCCCATAATGCGGCACCATACATTTACCCGCCAAGGTCGCTAATGTTCCACTTGTCGCAACCATCGTGGATTTTCCGTTGCCCAATAGTGCATATTACGGCGGTTTGCGTTACCGCTGTTGGTGAATGTCGCTTCGTCGCTAAATGGAACGCATGCGAAAAATCTGTCATCGTCCCGTAATTTCTCTTGTGCCCAGTAGCAGGACTGTACACGACGTTCAAAGTCGTCGTCATGCAATTCCTGGTGCATAGAAATATGGTACGGGTGCAATCGATGTTGATGTAGCATTCTCAACACCGACGTTTTTGAGATTCCCAATTCTTGCGCAGTTTGTCTGCTGCTGATGTGCGGATTAGCCGCGACAGCAGCTGAAACACCTACTTGGGCATCATCATTTGTTGCAGGTCGTGGTTGACGTTTCACATGTGGCTGAACACTTCCTGTTTCCTTAAATAACGTAACTATCCGGCGACCTGTCCGGACACTTGGATGATGTCGTCCAGGATACCGAGCAGCATACATAGCACACGCCCGTTGGGCATTTTGATCACAATAGCCATACATCAACGCGATATCGACCTTTTCCGCAATTGGTAAACGGTCCATTTTAACACGGGTAATGTATCACGAAGCAAATACCGACCGCACTGGCGGAATGTTACGTGATACCAGGTAACATCTATCAAAAAGCGAAAAAAGTGGTCCAACTAAAACATTCATATTTATTTACGTACTACACGAATATGTAATAAAAAATGGGGGTTCCAATTCAAAAAAACGCAGTTGATATCCGTTTAACCTATGGCAGCGCCATCTAGCGGGGCAACCATAGCGCCATCTGGTTTCCCCCTTCAAGCTCGATGAGTTTCGTTCTTTGTATTTTTTTCGTTTGATGTTTATTTCGTGAGATATTTGGCCCGGTTACTATCAATAGACCACCCTGTATACGCGCAAGAAGGCGCCCGTTACCTCGCGTGAAGTAGGAATTCCTCTAGCAGCATTGCAGGCAGGCGCAACTAAATGGCGGATGGCGGCAGTGTTTCACTGCCGAGGTCGGAAGATGTGCGGTCGTAGATTAGCAACGACTAATCGCTCTATAACGTTTCATCGAAGATGCGGAGGAAATAGTTCTCGCTGAATTACTTCAGTCCATTCGAAACTTTACCTGGGGCCTTCTTCACGACGGAATAAATCTATAACCCTTCGAGAAAATCAAGTGTTAATCCCTTTGGAGAATAATGTAATATTTCTAGCTCTTGAACATTGTCCTGCACCGTATGTTTTTTAGTGCCGGTGTGAAAGTCAACATCTGTTTTATTTTGCGATTAGTTGTGTTCCCTGAACAATCAAAAGATCGGCCGGTCTGACCAATACATTAACTGTCGCAGTCGTTGACACTAATCTTGTACACACCCAATTTATGGAACTTATTAGGTTTTGGCCCTATCCGGTGCGTACGCGTTCTTTAACCGGATTAGTAGTCTGCATACTAATCCTAATATCCGTTTTGCGGAAGCACTGCTCAATTTTTTGTAACCAAGAGAAACTACATATGCTACTTATTTACGGAGAATGTAAGTACTACGTGAAAAGAGCATATGTATTGTACATATGAAGGCGTCCAACAAAAATAGCAGTTCAGAGAATCCACAAAGAATTCTTGTTGTAAGGGCATTGGAATACGATGCATAGGGTAAGATGCAAGCATGCAATGAACGGAACGAACGAAATAGGTTTTCTGGCAGCTGTTGCTCGTAGTCCGTACGTTAGCCCCAGGGAACTTGAGAGTGCCTCTGGAGTAAGTGAACCCAGTGTCGTTCGCGTTTTGGGCGAGAGCAGCTTCCATTTGTATCACGTGTCACCTCACCAGCAGATTAACCAGCAGGATTACAAGAGACGCTTGGAATTCTACAGCTCGCATCTCTTGTGACGACAAGTTCTTTCGTCAAAGAACGCTCTTTGCCGATGAAGTTAGTACGGGCCATGGAAACCTGAATGTAAGAAATGTGCATTGTTGGGCCGCTGAAACTCCGCACTGACTGAAACAGGTTGAACATCACAGGTAGAGGAGAGGGTACGTTTGGTACGATATTGGTGGGTATTACGGGACTGGTCTTTCTACGTTGAAGAAACTTAACAATGAAAGGATTTCTTACTGAAGCGCTACCAGATCTCCTAAAGCAGTACCACTTGAAATTGTTACAGCGCGGAAGCTAGGAACATTGAGTGAAAAATTTTTGGTTTGCCCCAACCAGAGGCTGTTTGTATACCCAGTCAAATGTTTGTTTTATTGTAGCTGTATTACAGTACATTAAGCAATATTTCAACGACGAACCAGAGCTGGCGCTCAGGCATATTGTACGAAACGATTAATTCCTATTGCTGAAATTAATGTTCAGCTAATGACACCATTTGTATGTGCACCACTCGCATTTTACGCGCAAAAACAATCACCCTTAAATAATTCGGGACTGGAGCGTGACTGATGTCTTCAAATTTGGTCCACCAGTAGATCGGACCTTGGTCTAATATAAGTTTTAACCATTTGAAAAAATCTTGCTTCGTTTCGAGTTTACGTACAGAAAACACGATGTTCTGTTGGGCTTTTGAAGAGCGCCGCTTCTATATTTTAAACTTGTACGAATCGGTTCAAATTCTTCGTGAAGATGGATAAATGAGTAATGTCAAAAAAAATTTTTTTATCCAATAATCTTTATCCGTTGTCGAGATACGGTGGTTTAAAGTCGAGCTAAATGTAACATGCAAAACTCGTTCTCACGTGAATTGAATGCGTGGAAACGGTTTAAAATGTGATAATGAAAAATGCACTCTTACTATAAAACTGGTATCTCACGATCTCACTTTCAAAAATCTACCTTTATTCGGATTTTACGTGCAAAAACTTTTACTTTTTTTTTCGCCTGCCACTTCTTTGTTTCACACTTGTGCGAACTGGTTCAAATTTTGTGAGAAGGTACACAAATATATGTAATTAATACTCGTCCTGTCGTTTTTTTTAAAGCTTTATGTGTTGCCACTATATAAGCAACATGGATCGAAAGACAAAAAAAAAACCTCGAATCATTCATCGGCCGAGTCAACAGAAATCTGCATCTATTGCCAAAAAATGCTTTTACCATAGCACAAAAAAGATCAAAATGCCTTGGGCAGAGTTAGGGATGTAAAAGAAGGGAACTAGCTTGTCGACTTATCTGACATCTTCAAATACATTTAAATCAAAATATCTTGAGGTGTTTGCGCTTTCTTACGAGTTACACCTACTTCCCAGCACTGCGAGCTTTTTAGCTGCAAGGTGTTGACACACCTGCATCTTAGTATTTATAGGCTTAAGTCCCTGATACTGCACCCAAAATCCAGAAGACTCGCCAGCCATAGGAAATACTATAAATAATATCATATGACTGAAGAGCATGCATGTAAATGCTAAAGAAATTTTTCTGGACGGGGGGAGGAGATAAAATTGCTGGGGATGGGTTTGTTACTGGGGGGAACGCTAAAGCAAATCGGAGCGAATATGTCAAGATGTTTTGGTTTAAATGACTTTGAAGCCGCCAGGTAAATTGAAAAGCTAATGCTTCTCATTTACATTTCTAACTCTGTCCAGGACATATTCATCTTTTTCTTGGTATTTCAGGAACATTTTCCATTCTGGTACGTAGATCTATGTGGTACCAGCACGGTAGGTGCCCGGCTCGCTATTCGCTTGTGTGTGGGATAGCGCTCAATCAGCTCTGTCCAGATCGCTGGATGGGACGTGAAGACCTGGAACATTCGCCTGATTTGATGCCACTGGACTCTTTTCTGTGCGCTAAACTCAAACATGATGTCTATGCACAAGTTATGACGACCCAAGAGGATTGAACAGATCACATTGTTGCAGCATGTGGAATGATATCGAAGGAATCTCTTGAGTCTGTCAAGAAGTTCTTGCACAAGCGACTGCAAAGTATACTGTAGTAGACGGTAGGCAATTCAAACACTTGATGGCGTTAATGGAAATTTAAAAAAGTTTTTATGAGTACATTCATTTGTGATTTCCTTTTTCCACAGTTGCTCATGCGATTTTGCAATATAAATGTGTATCTCGACAAATTCATAACGCGAAGTCATTATTTAACAATCTTTACGTCTCAACTCCTTCTCTCACAAATCCATTCAATGTTTGGCGTGCCCCTTTGTTTCAAGGCTGTGACAGAAACAAGATCAGAACTTTTGTGTTAGTTAACTAGTGAATCATCCTTATATGCCAAGTCCTTTGCGTTCTAGTCAGTATTTCGGCCCAGGCACATGTTGCAAAATGTGACTAGTATCAGTTTTAAATTAAAATTGTGGAGAACACAATTCCTCTTTTGTAAGCAGACACTCTTCGCTGAGTCAAGTTGGAGCGCCCCACAAATTTTAATTGTAATATAATTTTGTCCGATTAATCATAATAAAATGCAAATAAATTGTGAACTCATGCCCCATCATAAAAGAAGGTCGTCAATCAAAAACTGATCAAATAATATTGTAGTCCATATTGATGTACACTATGTGATCAAAAGTATCCGGGCACCTGGTTGAAAATGACTTACAAGTTCGTGGCGCCCTCGATCAGTAATGCTGGCATTCAATATGGCGTTGGCTACCCTTATCCTTGATGACAGCTGCCACTCTCGCATATATACGTTCAATCAGGTGCTGGAAGGTTTCTTGGGGAATGGCAGCCCATTATTCACGGAGTGCTGCACTGAGGAGAGGTATCGATGTCGATCGGTGAGGCCTGGCTCGAAGTTGGCGTTCCAAAACATCCCAAAGGTGTTCTATAGGGTTCATGTCAGGACTCTGTGCAGGCCAGTCCATTACAGGGATGTTAATGTCGTGTAACCACTCCGCCACAGGCCATGCATTATGAACAGGTGCTCGATCGTGTTGAAAGATGTCGACGCCATCCCCGAACTGCTCTTCAACAGTGGGAAGCAAGAAGGTGCTTAAAACATCAATGTAGGCCTGTGCTGTGATAGTGCCACACAAAACAACAAGAGGTGCAAGCCCCCTCCATGGAAACCCAACCACACCATACCAACACCGCCTCCGAAATTTACCGTTGGCACTACACACGCTGACAGATGACGTTCACCGGGCATTCGCCATACCAACATATGTGAGTACCGTGTACTGTGATTCGTCACTCCATACAACGCTTTTCCACTGTTCAATCGTCCAATGTTTACGCTTCTTACACCAAGCGAGGCATCATTTGGCATTTACCTGCCGTGATGTTTGGCATATGAGCAACCGCTCGACCATGAAATCCATGTTTTCTCACCTCCCGCCTAACTGTCATAGTACTTGCAGTGGATCCTGATGCAGTTTGGAATTCCTGTGTGATGGCTTGGATAGATGTCTGCCTATTACATATTACGACCCTGTTCAACTGCTGGCGGTCTCTGTCAGTCAACAGACGAGGTCGGCCTCTACGCTTTTGTGCTGTATGTGTCCCTTCACGTTTCCACTTCACTATCACATCGGAAACAGTGGACCTAGGGATGTTTAGGAGTGTGGACATATGACACAAGTGACGCCCAACCACTTGACCGCCTTCGAAGTCCGGAGTTCCGCGGAGCGCCCCATTCTGGTCTCTCACGATGTGTAATGACTACTGAGGTCGCTGATATGGAGTACCTGGCAGTAGGTGGCAGCACAATGCACCTAATATGAAAAACGTATGTTTTGGGGTATGACCGGATACTTTTAATCACATAGTGTATAACACTGCGTGTACCGAATAGTTTCAAATTATTTTTATTCATTAAAAAAGTACGCTCGTGACGGGCAAGAGATCATATACAAGCTTTCCCACATATCCTCAATGAAATTAGCGCATTATGACATGCTAGAGCAGTCAGTGCATGAGTGCAAGTTGTGTGATGTATTTTTATGTGTAGTTTGAGTAGTAGTACGCACCATAAACACACTTGTGTTATCTTACGTTGCCGATTCTATAAGTAATGAGGCCGTATTGGTCGATGCAATCTTAGTGGCAGGATCTGTTATGTTCAGCAGCGTACCAGTTATCTCTAAAGATTCCTCGAAGTTTCGGGATTGCAGCTAGATGACATCGACTTCTAGCCACGATATTTCGGCTGACAATTATTAAACCATCTTCAGGTGAGTTTTTTTGCACTAGATATTGCTACTTTCTTGTTCTTTATTGTTGTTACATCCCCCACGCCCCATATGGGTGGGGTTCGGCTGACAGCTGTATAATACTCCGCTCTTCAGCCAATAGTATTCATAAAAAGATAACAAAGGTGATAGAAAAATAAAAATATGATAGTTTGCATTTTAAGTTAAAAATATTAATAACGCAGAGTTGAAAGGACGAAGAACGTATACAGTTTAAAAATATTGTTGCGATGAAATGAAATTCTTCTGTGAAAAAAACACTGGAGCACTGCACTTTCACTTAACATCTGAAGAACCTGCAGTGGGTGGAAAAGTATTCTGGGAGGAGAGAATATGTTCCGTAGAGGTTAGGAAGGGGAGGGGACAGTTGGTGGGGAAACTATGGAAACAACAGGTAGGAGCCGAAGCACGTACTGAGAGTACAGACGGTGGGAATGACAAAGGGTGAGGAGGAATAATAGTGTGTGTGTATGTGGCTCAAGAAGAAAGGGATACGCTTGGGTGTAGAATGAAAAGGAGGAGCCCTGATGTAGAGTGGGAGAAGCGGCGAAGGATTAAAGTTGGTAGCAGAGATAGATATCGGGGCGGATATCATTGCCTGGGAGAGACAGTTGATGGAAGCTGTCAAGAGATAGGATATGGAGTGTTGTAGCTGTAGGGATGGAGGGACGTGTTTGTGAAGACGCAGTAGCACACCAGGGTTGGCGATCAGATGCGAGACAATGGAGTTATCGGGATCTAGTTTACGGATAGCAGAGGAGATGAGGTGTTCGATGTGAGTGAGGAGGGCATTCGAGGATCTGGAGAGGCTTATAAATTTTGGTAGGGTGGATATCTATGCAACATTTACATGACAGAGGATGGGTTGGTTCAGAATTTTATAGGTGTGAAGGCCCCAAGTTCGGCCTGTAAGTAGTTTTAGCAATTTCTATCTGTTGTGAGTTTTCTGTTGGGTGATCGTTACTGCACATCCCTAACTTCGTATCAAAAACTGGCTCGGAGACGCATGCGCGTAGGCAGCCGCAAAATGAGCGACCTCTGTCGACTTTCACACCCCCTTCAAATATTGCTCCACCTATGGCGAGCAGGTGCATGCATAATGATGATCCTACATGCGTGCTCTCCGTCGGAATGCGGACTCTCGGAGCTAAAATTCAGATGTAAAATCAATAAAAATCAGCTGTTGTTAGACGTGTCATTAGTCACAAAATGTTTTCTTTCTGAGAATACTAATTCAATCACCGAGTCCCACAGCGTATCTAGTTGAAAGCCACCATCACGATTAATCGGATCTTCCACCAAACGTATTTCCACTGACTCCTCAGTAACTGAATCCCAGAAGGCTCTCGTCGAGGCCAATATTTCCGTGGTAGAATAATCCATGAGATGTCCTGTGGAAGTAAAATGCTCGGCAATGGCTGACTTAATTGGCTCAGAAAGGTGAGTGTGGCGGTCGTGTTCAACGCATTTATCACGCACTGTGAGCGTTGTCTGACAACTGTAGGCTTTGCCACACTCGCAAGGTATTCTGTAGATTCAAGCACTCCGCAATACCAGATCGTCCTTTCCCGAACAGTGAAGAGCACAGGCCTTTGTAGGTGGGCCTGAGATTACTATGGCGTGACGTCTCCTCAAGATTCTGCCTAATTTCGACGAAATTGGCGTATGGGACGAACGCCCTGGACCTGAACCACTCCTTCTGCTCTCGACCTTGTGAGTGATCAGTTTTCTTCCTCCTTAAAGCTGTGGTGATCTAATGTGAAGGATACCGATTACCTTCCAATACAGATAGTAGATGTTCCACCTCCTTTGCAAGGCCATCCCCATCAGGCACAACATGTGCCCGGTGCTCCAGCGTTCGAAGGACACCCATAGTTTGTGACGGGTGATGGAGTTAGACGCCTGCAAATACATGTTTGTATGTGCGAGCTTACGGTAAACGGAATGCCCCAATGATGCATACGCTTTTCACCAAGATATCCAGAAATGGATAAGGCGTGGCTCCCAGTGATTTCATCAGTATCTTCCGGATTTCATTTTACGATTAATGACACGTCTAGCGACAGTTAGTTTTGTTAATTTGACATTTGAATTTTAGCTACGCGATCCTGCATTCCGTCAGAGAGCGCACTTGTGGTATTACCATAACGCATGCGCCTGCGCGCCATAGATGGAGCAATAATCGAAGAGCGCGCGAAAGTCGCTCATGTAGCACCTGCCTTTCTGCATGCGTCTCCGAACGAGTTTTTATAATAAAGTTAGCGATGTGCAGCAGCAATCTCCAGTGCAAAACACTCACCTGAACATGGCTGAATGG
Organism: Schistocerca serialis cubense; assembly: GCF_023864345.2. Classification (NCBI taxonomy): domain Eukaryota; kingdom Metazoa; phylum Arthropoda; class Insecta; order Orthoptera; family Acrididae; genus Schistocerca; species Schistocerca serialis. The sequence goes on from NC_064641.1 coordinate 800,089,353, forward strand.
TTGTCAGCCTGAAGTCGACGTCATCTGGCAGCAGTCCTGAAACTTCATGGGATAATCTTTACGCCGGAACAATTTCAAGAATCATCTCTAAAGATGTTTGAAAATTTTCATGGGACAGATCTAGGAGCTTATAAAATTCCCGTGTCTTTTCGCGACCTTAACAAAATTTTCTGTTGTAGATTTTGCAGACTCTGAAGTGAACTGCAACGCAGGGTACAAGAACCGTGAGTGATCAGAACTTTAAATTATTTTGCAAAGTATCGCAGCCATAAATGGAGCACAGATTAGTTGATAATAAGGATAGCCACTCAGTCTGTCATTGCACTCGCAGCTTATACAAACGTATGAAATAAAAAGTTTATTTACGAAACTACAGGTACACTGTCGAAGACGATTAGAGTTCACTAGCCGTATTCTGCCTGCAAATTAATCAATTTCTAGGAAGTATCAGAACAGTAATACTACGGTTTATCGTCGCCTCCCAGGCCCTCACGTAGCCAATAGACATCAAATCCGGCGACACACTTTTATTTACCCCATTTACAAGGCATATAGCCAGGAAAGCGGTGTAGTCACCCCGGACCCTTCCATACCTCATCGAATGACGCCATTGGCGGAGGATTACACGGCGCTCGGTCGATATCGATGGGCTGACCGGAGCCCGTGGAAGGAGTTTACTCTTTTTACAACACATATTGCTGCAGGCTGCTGGGACAATTCCTGTTTATCTAAGATTCTTAATTGTACTTGCGCGTTTTAATTTTCCAGTATGGAAGATGCAGTTTTTCTCGTCTTTTTTACATTCTTGTTGTGGCAATGTGGTCCTTCTGTTCAGTTGGACTTAATATAAAAAATTTCAAGTATTGGGTACTCTGATTTTTAACTGCTTCATTTGTTTACAATTTTCTTGAACTACCTACCGTAAACACAGTTGTAATCAAAGACAGTTCCCCACGTTTGTATATGTGTTAAGATACGAGCGACACACGCAAGTACATGGACCAGAACTGTGAAGCATAAAGACTGATAATAGTGCCACGTGAAATCAGCAAGCTAACTGTTTGTCTTTCACTACGACTACAGTGACACTTGGCAACTGTGCAGTGGAGTCAAGAAGTAGAAATTATTACTGCTGACAGCTTTGTTTGAAAGAGTTTCCGAGCCCGCGATGTCTTCGCAGAGGCCGAGTAAAAACAAAATAAGGTGGTCTGAACATATTTAAGAGACAAAAACCAGAACAAGCAAACGTAAGAAGTCATTATAGTGCGAGCCGCAACTGTAAGTAAGGCACGTTCATTTGAAATCAAATACTTCTTATGTTCTGTATATTTTTCCATAAATACACTCATGTTCAGAAAGAACAGAACACCTTGAACGACTAGAGATAGGACGCACATATTAACAGGAGATGAACGGAAGTATGTTCTGCAGAAATGATTAGCATTTCAGTCACCTCCTGATAAACTGTTCCATGCGTGATGACATCTCCGCGCATAAAGTGAGAATGGCGTTCTGTGATATAGCCGTCCACGCTGCATTCGCATGGTTGCAAGGTTCTGTGCGGTGGTTGGCACTGGGTCACAGCACTCCACCCGTCGTTTCACCATATGCCATACATTTTCGGTTGACGCCAAGTCTGGTGAACTGCCAGGCCAGGGAAAAAGGCTGACATCCTGTGACACTACGAATGTACGTGTTCGTGCTGTAACATGTGGTCGTGCATTGTCTTGCTGAAAAATGGCGTCTGGGGTGTTGGGCAGACTAGAGTATGTCTACGGGTCGCAGGATGTCATTCACATTGGTCACACTGGCCACAGTGCCCTGTACACGCACCAGCTGTGATTTGTACGTGTATCCAATAGCACTCCACACCATATGGCCTTGAGATGACGCAGTGTGTCTTCTGCGAATGCAGTCACTGTGATGCCTCTCCCCCTGTACGAGGCGGACCAAAATGCGGCTATCGTTTTCAAACAAACAGAACCCGGATTCTTCCGAAAACACTGTCTGGTGCCATTCCTTTCCCCAGTGTCGTCGTTCCATACACCACTGCCGCTAGCATGTTTCTCCACATTCGTCAAAGATAGGTGAAGAAGTGGTCGACGTGCATGTAACCTACGGTGTTCCACTGTTCCACTGTTACGCCAGAGCCGAGGAGGGCGCAGATCTGTCCTGCAATGTCATTCAGATAATGAGCCGGGTGCTTTTCTGGGTGCAGCGACCTGATCCATCTCATCGTGTTCTACGGCCTTCCGTGGACCATTGTGCACACATCCGGTGCACTGCCGAAACACTTCGTCCCACACGAGCAGCAATTTCCCGGATGGATGCATCACATCCTCTCACGCCAATAATGCGCCCTCTTTCAAACTCACTGATTTGACGGTACGGTCCGTGCATACGTCTTCGAGGCATCCCGCATGTCTGCTCAAATCATACAGATCAGATCCATTGCCTTCGGTTTATAGCGACAACGAGAGCCGCAGCCACATTTTACCTGTAGGTGTGGTCTCGATGTTGATCTTGAACCAGCGCACCGACATGGTTCAAATGCTAATCATTTCTGCAGAGCGTACTAACGTACGTGTCATGTGAATATTGAAGTCCCATCTGTAGTTGTTCAAGGCGTTCTGTTTTTTCTGAGCTTGAGTGTATGCACAAGGTGTTTAAAAAGATGTGTCACTTATTCACACGTAGGGTACTCTTAGGGAAAATTAGAAGAAAAGTTCCTGTAGTGTGTGTATCGAAACAAATACCAGTCAAGATACTTGTGAAGATCCGCAGCTCGTAATCTGAGTTTTATATGCAGGTGTGGCAGGATACGCAAGAGATGGCATAGTAAATTATCACAATGCGTACATGTGGGGAGATGGAAATCCTCGAGCAGTCATGGAAGTGCAGCATCAGGATTGCTTCACAATCAACGTATTGGCAGGAACTGTCGTTGATAGACACAGAATCCCATACACGTTATCAAACAGATTAACGTAGGCTGTGCATCATCGATTTCCGCGCGACGAATTACCATTGCTGTTGGAGAATGCTACCGTCGCAGATCGCCAACGACTGTGAATCAGACACGATGGTACATCACACCATTTTCTACGAATCGCGCGACAGTACTTCACCGCAACTTATGGTGCAGGCGTTACAAAACACTGTGACCAATACTTGTTCAAAAATGGTTCAAATGGCTCTGAGCACTATGTGACTCAACTGCTGTGGTCATAAGTCCCCTAGAACTTAGAACTACTTAAACCTAACTAACCTAAGGACAGCACACAACACCCAGCCATCACGAGGTAGAGAAAATCCCTGACCCCGCCGGGAATCGAACCAATACTTGTGACCCAGCGTCAGTGCAGCCAGGTGTTCTCGAACGAGAGCGCATTTCACTGCGAAGAAAGGGTGACTGATGTGTCGCAATGTGTGGTAACCAAATACGGCGCTGTCTATGTTGTCAGCTTCTACATTAATTGACACATGGCAGTGTGAGGATAGATTGGCGCATGTCTCAACATGCGTTGGTTTCCGGACATATCATAACAGAAACTTCTGTTCAATTTTAGACGAATATTACCTGCTGTATTACTACGTGACATTTCTTTTAAATATCTTGGTTCAAATACAAATACCAAAGAGTGTATAGAACATGTGAAACGACAAAAACAAACGATAAAACCACAGAGTTCAAAGTTACAGTTTTCGGTCTCCGAACACGGAAAATGTTGAGTTGACCTACTGGAACAGTTAGTTTGGTATATTGCAGCAACGTTAATACAGGGCACGATTACTCCAGGCACCTTTCACGCTACAGTGGAACTCATTCCCGAAGAGGACGATTCTCTACTGAGGTGCAGTCGACCGTGCGTGCGCATGTCTCCACTGCGAAAACGTCATCCTGTATACACACGTGTCTGCTAGCCACGCAAATGTCTACGTTACGCCTTCTGCGCTCACTAGCGGACGATATTACCTTCCCCGTAGCCGCAGACAGGACAGATTGCAGTTATGATAGAGTTCTACCAGTACGCAAGAGCAAACAACGGTCATCAACACTCATTCCACTCCTTAGTCGTCCCTAGTTTAATCTCCTTGACGTCGAACGCGTTACCACTTTCTACGCACAATCGAATAACGAACATATTACAACTTAGCCATCTTTGAATTTGACCTGCCTCCTTACTGCCAACGCTCTTACGCAGTAATAGATTCGCTAAATGGTGCTTCGACATCATGCAATAAAATTGGTTATCTCATCATCTTGAAGTTTTCTGAATCCCACTTTTTCGGTCCATGTTTGCTTAGCAATAAGACGAGCCAAAACACATAACTAAACAAAATGGTAAGGTATTTTGAGGACTGAAACAACAATTCTAATTGAAACTTCCTGGCAGATTAAAACTGTGTGCCGGACCGAGACTCGAACTTGTTGAAGTTCGAGGCTCGGTCCGGCACACAGTTTTAATCTGCCAGGAAGTTTCATATCAGCGCACACTCCGCTGCAGCGTGAAAATCTCATTCTGGAAACATTTCTAATTTCTACCTAGACATAATGCGACCAGTTGCATCATCATTTGTGGTTCATTTTATTTACGGCAAGTAGGAACGTACACCGAAAACATTGGCCGGGAGCGAGTAGGACCCGCCCACTGGGGGTATGCACACTGGTTCATCCATTCCTGGAATCGAGGTTTACGACGATTTTTGCTTGTTACCGACATTGATAGTGGCAATATATCAGTCACACGAATTCCAAATCTTTCAAGAACGTTTTAATTTCAGGTTTGAAGTCAGGTAATAAGTGACGAAACAATTTTTTTTAGTGTGATACAATTACAAATTAAGTTTTCTGATTTTTTTTCCTTTATTTGTACTGTGAAATCTTTTTTTCTTGTGAAATTTCATTATTCTACGCTAAGGGGGATGAGCGAGTTTGCGATTGTCAGAATATGTCAGATAAACGGCCGTATCGCCGGCCCTTGTGGCCGAGCGGTTCTAGGCGCTTCTGTCTGGAACCGCGCGACCGCTACGGTCGCAGGTTCGAATCCTGCCTCGGGCATGGATGTGAGTGATGTCCTTAGGTTTGTTAGGTTTAAGTAGTTCTCAGTTCTAGGGGACTGATGACTTCAGATGTTAAGTCCCGTAGTGCTCAGAGCCATTTGAACCATTTTGAAACGGCCGTATCCTTTGGCTGCGTTGACTTAGAAGCTTAGCACTTTTACAGAACGAAAGGACTACAGACGTCAGTATGTGACATGAATTTTAACTCGGTATGTCTATCCGTTCTTCAGAAGAAAGGGTCTTAACAGATGGACTTAGACAGTCTGATAACAAATGACAAAAAAAATTTTAGTCTGATATAACTACAAATTAACAATTTGCGGATTCTTCTCCTTCAGTTGTAGTATGAAATCTTGCTTTTTTCCAGATTTCATGACTCTAAGTCAACGGGAAGTACCCTGCAGGTTTTAATGATTCGGTTTGCGAATATCAAAATATGTGACATAAATAACCATATCTTTTGATTGCATAAACTTTTTTACAGTGCTAAAGAACTATAGCCCTTAATATGTGACATGAATTTCAACCTGATATGTCTGCCCATTCCTGAGAAAAATCGTTTTGAGCAGACGGACAGACAGACGGACTATAGACCATACAAGGGTCTGTATCTAGCGATTGAAGTGCAGAACTCAGAAAAAGTACATAAAAATGTAATTAGCCGCCTCTGTAGTTGAGCGGAAAGCTTGGCTGACTGCCGTGCGAAGGTTTCGGGTTCAATTCCTAACACTAGAAGTGTGTTTTCATTGGTGAGAGGAAGGTAACGAGGAGCGCTCAGCTTCTTCAGGCCAAATGCTACTTGAGTGACAGGTAGCAACTCCAAGGTCTGCAAAGCTGACAACTGGTGGGAGAGCGGTGTGATGACCACGTCCAAATAACGCGGCGGCACAAGCGACCAGGCGTGACCTCTGCCTGACGCCAGTGCAACTTTTTTTTGTATATGTAGCTGTGGTCTTCCTGCATTCCGTAATGTCGAAGAAAGACCTTCCAAGTTTGGTTACATAATGTTTGCTTCAGAATACAATCCCATAAATCTGGAACAATGTTTCAACAGATCTAATTCACAGTGGAGGAGACATAGAACGCACATATAGCTAGTATGAGTCTCCTCTACGATATTTAGGGCGGAGTATTGTACCTAGTGCATAGTGTAACTAGTTTCACGCGACGTTTTTTGGTCGGTACTTTAGTCCAGTTGGTTGGTACTTCAGTCTAGTGACTGATTTTAGAGTCACGTGAAGGAATGCGCATTGGAAACTGCCATAAGCACTTTCCCGAATTTTCTATCGTTACTGTTATTGTCAGACATGAGATAGTGGACGGCAGCAGTTGCAAATATTTCGCATTCTATACATTTAAGTGGTGTGTAATATGATGAAAGTATTTGGAAGATTTTGGTAATTCTTCAATCACAGAATTTTATGGTGAGTAAGTTTCTATGCATATTTAAAACAGTGAAACAAGTTCTACAATGCGTGGATGTTTAATTCATACCTCGTAAGTGGTGCATAATCTTGTACTTTGAAACTGAAGAACGCCTTCTAACATGGAATACGTGATATTTGCAAATGAACTAAGGTTCTTTGATGTCTCAACGGTCTTATCTGTCTTAAAAGTGGAAATTTTTGTAATTTTACATTCGCTTCTGTTTCAAAACGCATTGAACGTGTAACAGGTTTTTTACGATACCTCTGCATAATTTGATTTCGCTTACTGATTATTGGTGTGTAATAGGATAATCATGTAACAGATTCACAAATATAGTGCAGACTAGATTTTTGTCGATTGAACAGCTTTTAAATTTCAACCGAATATTTGTTCCTAGATGCGTTATCATGTTCTGCCTTGGAACATGTTTTCACAATTGGAGGAACCTCTATTTTCCAGAGTAATGTCTGTAATCTCAGAAAAAAGACTACAGCTCATAAAGAGTTTAAAAATGTAGGAATAAAATGTATTAAACTTTCATCAAAGAACTGGCTAGAGACAAAAGTCGGGAAACTACACGGAGGTATAGCTCTCTTCCCTGCAAGATCATCACTAAGATAGTCATGAACTACATGGAAAAAAAATTTATTTTAATCAGAGAATAGGGTTATGCTTGCTTTAGTGAGCTTGAAGTGTGCACTTGTAAGTGGGTTCAGAGATTTTAGGTCACTTACTGAATCAAATTGAAGAAAATTTTTGCTACCAGTCCTTTAAATATAAGTCTCTGTTTCAAACTATGTTAGTGTGGTGTATCGTACACACTAACAAACCAAAACATAATAACTATTGCCCTTCGCGAGAGTGGCAGTCGCCTGGTGGAGTTGTGAGCACGCGACGGGATAAGGGAAGTACCCGTATATAAACGAAACAGAGAAGATGGGGAATTACTCTAGCGAAGATAACGGACGGCAAATAGGGAAATTCGCTGACATTCACTTTGAGAAAGGGCAAATTGTTACAGAGCCTGGAAACGAGCAGCTGGTCGTTTGTTTGGTGGCTTCTTCCGTGAGCGTGTATGGATAGTGGCTGAAGGACGGTTAAACCACAGCTAGGAGACAAGTTGTTGGACGTCCACGCCTCATCACAGGAAGTATGGGTAGAAAGACTGCCCGATGTAGCAAGCAGTACAAGCAACGATCTGTAGCAGGTCTTACAACAAAGTATGATGCTGGTGCAGGCACGAGCGTCTCGTAGCACACCGTTCAGCGCACGTTGCTGAACATTGTACTTCACAGCAGACGATCCCTATGTGTTCCCTCGCTGACGTCCGGCCCCCTCCCTCCCCTCACCCCCTACGTCGTCAGTTACGGGTGAAATGGGCACTGAATCATCGAGATTCGACCGTGGCTCTATAGAAACATCTCGCCTCGTCGGTTGAACCACGTTTCTTGTTACGTCAAGTCGATTGTCGTGTGGGGGTATGCCATCGTCCACGCGAACGGCTGCTTGAAATGTGCACCATGCCACGGGCGCAGTCCAATGGGGGCGGTATTATGCTGTGGGGGATCTTTACCTTTGCTTCCATGGGATCCTTGGTCGTAGTCGAAGGCACCGTCACTGCTGTGGACTGCGTGAATATTATTGAAAACTACCTCCATCCCTCCAGGCTTAAACTGTTAGCCAACGGTAGTGGCATCTTCCAGCAGGATAACTAGCCATATGACAAGACCGGAGCCAACGGCCTTGCCGCAGTGGTAACACCGGTTCCCGTCAGATCCCCGAAGTTAAGCGCTACCGGACTCGGCTAGCACTTGGATGGATGACCATCAGATCTGTAGAGCACTGTTGGCAAGCGGGGTGCACTCAGCCCTTGTGAGGCAAATTGAGGCGTTACTTGATTGACAAGTAGTAGCTCCGGTCTCAGAAGCTGACATACGGCCGGGGGAGCGGTGTGCCGACCACATGCCCCTCCATATCCTCATCCAACGGCGCCTCTGGGCTGAGGATGACTCGGCTTCCGGTCAGTACCGGGCCCCGATGACCAGCAAAGACATGTCAGGAGACGATCCAGAGAGAGGTGGGATACCAAGCTATCGCCCATTTATAGCCCGACAACCCGGAGTGATGATTTGTGGAACCCTTTCTTCTCATAGCAGGATCCCTTTCAATAATTCAAGAACAGTCTGAATCGCATTTATTATTATTATTATACCGCCAGCCCGTTTCAACCCGACGTAGGAGTCATCTTCTGGGCGTTTACACCACTGGTCGACTGCTGGTGGTGTCACTCCTGTCTACATAACGGCAGGAGTGGCACGACCAGCAGTCGACCAGTGGTGTACACGCCCAGAAGATGACCCCTACGTCGGGTTGAAACGGGCTGGCGGTATAATAATAATAATAAATGCGATTCAGACTGTTCTTGAATTATTGATTAATCATACTAATCGCTGCTTCTCTCCACAACCATGTTGTCCAAAAATCAGGATCCCTTTGGTTGTCATTGTCGGCCCCCCCCTTTTTGTGGGTTTTGTTGCCCTTCATGGCACCCCATCACTGGCTTATCTTTCAACAAGATAATGGCCGCCCGCAAGCGGTGAAAGTTTTTACTGCTTGTCTTCGTAGTTGCCAAACCCTACATTGGCCAGCAAGTTCGTCGGATCTCTCCCAACTGAGAACGTCTGGAGCAATATGGACAGTGCCCTCCAAACAGCTCGGAATTTTGACGGTCTAATGCGCCAATTAAAAAGAACTGGGCACGGTATTCCTCAAGAGAACATCCAACAACTGTATCAATCAATGCCGAGCCGAATTTTTGCTTCCATAAGCCCTAGAGGAGCACCAACGTGCTATTGACATGCTCGATTTGTGAAGCTTTTACTCTTCAATAAATCATCCAATTTTTCTGAAATTGTAATCAATTGTAATCATTTGTTTGTCTGTACACGAACATCACATCTACCGATTACAGTCCTTGGGATAATTTCCTCGTAGTGCATCTTTTTTTGTGTTAGTATGCATACGCACCCGTGGTTTTTTAGTTACGGGCATTTCACCTAGTAGATGGGCGCTAAGACTCGACTTCTCCGACTGTGTGTGTGTGTGTGTGTGTGTGTGTGTGTGTGTGTGTCTGTGTCTGTGTGTGTCTGTGTGTACTACTCCAGTTTAGAGTCTAGATCTTTCGACAATACCGCAAAGGCCACATCGTCAGCAGCAACTTCTCTCGTCCTGGAGTGACTATTAGTCCAACTTTTATTTCCGCGAAATATACGCAAGCGGGACCGCAAGCAGACGGAGCCTGAGAGAGTTTTTGCTCACTGCCCCACTCCCGCCCGCTACGCTCCTCGCGTTGCAGAATTTGACGAGGCGTTTAAAATTCGCTCGTCGTTAATTGCTTTGACTTTTTATTTCTTTGTATCACTTCTCTTTGCCACGGACCGTTGCCTCGCCGCTTTTTAATTGAAAATGCTGACGTCTGGCTGTGTTTCGATGTTGATTAAAAATGAAATGAAGTTTTACGCCTCGAGCCGACTGATGGACAATAAATTACCGTTTAGCAGAGGCGGAGCCGAATGAAAATGCGATACCGGCATCTACAGAAACATGAGACTACTCCCCGGTGCAATACGAGATACGAGTACTGTTCTCGCTTCCCTTCTGATCTGCCGAGCGGTAATGGGGAAACGCTTCACAAGCACGCAGCGCAGAGCAGCGTGTTAAAAGCCACACGTTTCTCTTACCTGCGTGCAGTGGACTGTGGGAAGAGGAAGGTAAACAGCACGGACCAGTTTCCCACGACCACGTCAGGAGAAAATGAAACTTTTATTAAGGAATAAAATAAATAAGTAAATATTAAAGAATATTTACTGAAAAATTGTAAAAGAATTGTAAGGTGTCAGGCAAATCCAACACCTTCCGTGAAAACCCTGACATGATAAGCAAATCCAGTAGTATGTCACATAGCTTGTGATGTTACAAAATAGAAGTGATGTTACTATTCAATGGAAAGTTGGAAATTGAGATTTAACTAACTGTTTTATCAATCACAATTGGCGTAAGAGTCATGGATTGACCATTGTCATAAAATATTGCATTATGAGATGTGAATAGTTTTTACTTGCGGTTTCGCGTGGCTTGAGGCAGTCACAACTAGCGTGCTATTGATTAAGAAGTTGCGTTATCGTCTTTCTAATTACTTCATGATCGTAGATACGATCATACCCGGTTGTGAAGTTATTGTTATGACAAAAAAAATTTCCTAAGGGACCAGAAAGTTCTTAAGGGCGCAAAAACAACTGTAACATCACACAAAAGAGAAATTCAATATTAAAGCTGATGCAAGAAGACGATAAAACAGTTTTCTTTTTATCAATGTAACACGCACATTGGACTGCTGATCTTGGAGTCTGTAATATTAGCAAAATGCATAATTAAAATGAAAATAATACTGAGGAGATAATAGAAATGAGCACTGCTAAATGATTCAGTATTCCCAGAACAAATATTTATTATAACTAAAACATCTATCGTACCTTAAGCTTAATACTACAATGACGGTAGATTTTTATGTCCATATCACGTCCATTGAGCGCTCTTTTATATAGCCATTGTCCTCTTGAGTCGCTCGTGCGTCGTCACGGTAAGTTATAACAGTTCTTTACACTTCACTCAACTCAGACATACACGTTTTTATACATTTAGTAAAAAATTAGATCAGACTGCCACAAATCTGCGTCCGTCTTACTCGAGAAAAACAGTAAAAGTCTTCTTAGCGCTCAAGGCTTCATTTGTTCTCCAGCGAACAAAATAGTGAAGGATCGTATATCTATCCGTATTTTTCTGTTTATATTGCCGCCCAAAGACGACGAATTACATTATCTAGAAAATTCCACCGTCGCCGTGCGACGCCTTATTATATATTAATCATTCTTTATAAACAAGTATTTGCCTTCTGGCTGAATTTGCTGTTTTAATTAAGCCAAAAATAGCGAATATCACATTGCCTCCCATGAGGAGAGAGGGAATGCCGAAGGATTACCTCGATCCTCATGTCCTCATGAGATATTCGTGATTTTTGGTGTGACATTTACATAACGTTACTGGCGTACAAAGTACATAAATTGAAATCACATTTATAAACATATATCAGATATTTATCATTTTTCAAAATAAAGTTTTTCATTCTTTGTTCATCAGTCACTTCATTCCATAATACCAAGATTAACATTTATGTGCATATTTAAGTTTGGTCCATATTTGCTTATAACAATAAGTGAACGTTCATTTCGCACTTCAGGGGATAGAATTCAGGAATTACTTTCTCTTGAGCTTAACAACTAATACATGAGTACAGTGAGTGCTTATTTTCACTAAACTAGAGTGGACAATGTTCGAGCATCTGTTGACTCCTTGTGGTTCAATTACAGTTTAATAACGTAGCACTACACTTCGTGATGCTTTCACTTTCTGTGTTAGCTGTCTACGGCGTTCATCATGCAGTACATCTGTCCTTTCCACTGTGGTACCAGGAATTCAAGTGGCTTCCCGGGTTTTTATTTACAATATGAAACAGAAGAAGTGGAAAATTATTAGTATGACTTACAAGCTACTGGATACATTTGTTAAGGATCGGGACTGGTCTGGAGTTTAGGGTCTTCCTATAGTGCACATTCATTTTCTTTGTCCATCAAGAGACAGGATTATAATTTATTTTAGCAGTGTTCAGGAGTGCCGGTATTAATGGCTTTAAGGCCTGAGTAATCTAACAATCTACTTCTCACTCATCTTAACTTCAACTCAAGAAAATTGCTTAATTTACATATGAAAATGTAGTCACACAAGTGTACAAATGTCTTTCCTCCAGTATGTACGATTGAAGTCATGGCGGTTAGCAGTTTAAAGTTTGGATTGTTTCGTCACCCACACGTCAGCCACTCACAGCGGCTGCACAGTGTTGCGTGAGCTCCAACACTCAGTATCCGTTCGCGCTCAGGCTGTAACAGAGCTGGTGGTCGTCGAGTGCTCCTTTTTTTTTTGTGAACTTCGTATCACACGAGTGCATCGATACAAACACCTCGCGCGCGTTTTCCATCGGAGGAGCCAGACACTGAAGTTGCCTCCATACTTCTCAGTCAACTGCCTCCCATGAGGCTCACAGGTAAGTGACGACGAATGTTTTAGCTGTCGCTGTACTTAGAACAACACTGAACTTTGCGTTGCACCTGTTGTCGTAGCCTTGACTTCTTTTTTTACACTTGCAGTACAACACTACCACTAGTATACAGTGAACAGTTATTTTTATTATGCACGTCGCACTTTAGTGTGCATCTTCACACAGCATTCGTGCTTAGTTCCTTCGCCGATGGAGTTCATTTACAAAACAATCAATTTTGCACGTTTCCTCCACTGGTATAGAAAGACTTATATTCTACTATTTACAAAATATCACTTACGAGCTAATATTTACAATTAATGGTCACTCCTTTTGTTAAGTCCAGTGAACAACTGCTTTATGAATGGACTCTTTATATCTCAAGATTTGCTTTCACTAGTGAACCTAAAAATATTCTTTCAAACTTTCTTTTAAGTGCTCATCTCCTCATTATGAAAACTACAGGTTTCGCAACACTCGTTGCATTTATTCTTTAGTGCACCCAAGATCATTTTCTACTGCCACGCAGCATATCTACTACTTAACGAGTACACATTTAACGCTGAATCTTTTTTTTTTCTTTTTGTGCTTTCCTTTGTGCTTGCCAAATTTTTTTTATATTTGAGGGCAGACTGGATAACAATAGTTCTTCCTCTTCGCTTCATGTACTCAGCAATCGTTCTCTGTTAAAAAAAAAATAGGGTAACGCGTGTCTACTATTTTTTTTGCATGAATGGAATTACCGACAGTTCACTGGGTTTACGCAACCGGTCCATAACAAACATTACCAAAGCTAGCGAAGTTCATCACGCTACGTGTCTCATTTCTCATAAGCACTGCTTTGCTTCGAAGCACACGTGCCTTTTACAAGTCGACCCTTGGTCTGGGTTAATGAACCAGGATCAAAAGGAACGGGCACAAGGAAAATGGATTTCATAAGAGGAGTGTCTTAGGAGACATTTTTGCAATAAAATCTGCATGTAAATAAAATTATCTTAATAAACATAGGCACATATATAAACTTCAACCTCCTTCCTTACAGCATGCTTTGCTACTTCTACGTCTTACTCAGGTTATAGTCAATATTAAGTTTAAATATCACTGCATTGCTTGTTCTTTAGATTAGCCTTCAATTAGGGTATTGAATGGTCGCTAGATTACACTACAGATCTTCTGAAGATCTTTACTTGGACTTATTTATGATACAGGTGGCTTGCTGTGTGGTTATTTAGTACCTCGATTCTACTGAAATCAATTCGTCAGCTAACATTCCTCATATACTCTTTACCTTGGGCTCAGATCACAGGGAAATAGTTTACTTTCATAGCAATTAGTGGCCTCGTGGAGTACTTACGCTACATTATTGATGCTTCATGGTTTGCCTCTATTTGTACTGTATTTCACCTAACTTAGTTTACTACAGCTTATTGTCTCCTTGCGTGAACACATGTGGGTTACCACTTGTTTTTCCATTTAACAGCACGCTTTAACTGAACTTTAAGCTATTTCTTCTACTCCTGTCCACTGTCTGGACTGTTTGAACATGTACCCTTTTTTTTTAAGCAGGTAATTTGGGCTTTTACTACAGAACTTCAAGTACTTACATTACTAAAAATAAATCTATAAATATTCTTGTACCTTGAGAGAAGTGCTTATTTACGCATCCTCCTCCATTTCTCACCTTTACATATTTTATTTAGCTCCGGGCAATCACCTCGCAAGCACTTTTTTTCTTATTACTAACTTAAAATTAAATTGAAATTCTTGGTGCAACCTCAATTTCCTGCTTCAGCTTGTTGAAGAAATATCAGTTCATGTCCATCACTATAAACAATTTTTCCATACATAGCATTTAATACTTAAAGTTTACATGTAGTAGTCGTTACCATGTAGTCAGTGCGCTGTTCAACACAATACTTATCATTAACAGTTCACACAAGGAAATTTCCAGTACGTAGGAGGTAAGAAACCGAAATAGTTTCTATCTGCAGTTGAGGCTGTGTCTGTAAACTAACTCTCTGTTTCAATGGACCAATCGCTCCCGATATGGAGCAGCCCTGAATCGGCAATGATAAAACTTTTGAAACAGAAAACACATGTCTGAAGAGACATGGCGACATGACATTGATGTTTGCTCCTGTATCAACAACGGCTGTGAAAGGAATGTTGGCAATAGAAATCTTAATCGAAGCCTGGACCTGTTCATCATAAATGTTGTTAATGTCTTGAGCTTCTTTGTCACGTGCAAGGTCATCTCGTAAGTCGGTCTCATGGTCGTACCGTATCGCATTAACATACTCAGAATCACAGTATTCGTTAGTGCCCCCACTCAAAATCCGCAGCGACCTCTTGGAGGCTGAAAGGTGCTGCCTCTAATTTTCCGCAGGATGTTTAACCTGTTTGTCATTCATGGCCTTAAGTGTTTGTTCCGTTTCATATTGGTGCTGGTTATGTGGTACAAATGCCGGTGTAGAGGGGTAAAATCCACTGGGTGCATTCACTTGTGAATAAAATACTTGAGACGGCGGCTGTCGCCCGATCTTTTGGTTGCCGGCAGAACCATTTCCTTGTGAAGGAAAGTTCGCATTTGGTAACGTTTGAAAATTGTTCCGCGGTCCTCTATTCTGTGAAAAGTTGTTCTGATGTGCTGGGTGGCCTCCGCCTTGCCCATGCCACTTGCTATTTTTCGACCTATAACTTTGATTGTACACTGGCCCATTTGAAAAATTACCAATCGTTTGTGGAGAATTTCCATACTGCTCAGGCGCAGAATTAAAGGGTGGGTTTCCGTACTGATGTTGTACCTGGTGGTTGTAAATTGGGTGGTATCTCTGCTGATTACTGTAATTGGTTTTCTGCTTCCATTTAAAGTTATTGCCATTTGCGTTTTCATAACGGCTGGCAGGTTGGCAACAGCGGTCGCAGTAGCTCGCTCTCTCCTTCGGCGCATTGTTGTCCGCGTGCGATGCATTCTGCTGGCTGCCAGGGAAGAATTTGCCGCTGCCAACCTTGGAGCGCACATCCTCGCTAATTAAATCTAAGGAATCCAGCACAGAAAGGAATACATCCGTGTCTTCTTCGGACACATTTACTAATTTCTCTCTAATAGACACAGGGAGTTTGCTTTTGAGAATCATAATTACGTCCTTGGAAGAAATCGGAGAATCCCAGAATTTAATTTTTGCTAGATACTTCTCAAATATCGCCGGAGACTTCCATGCTTCTCATTGAAAATTTCCGCACCATACACCTCCTTCCTTAATCTTTGCTGTACCCCATTACTCCAAAATTTTGCCAAGAACATTTTCTCAAACTCTTCATAATTCCTACACGTGTCTACCATTTCCGTTCCCCATAATGCTGCATCACCAGAAATAAAGCCAGTGACGAACTGAATACGCTGTCTGTCTGTCCAGCTCCTGGGAAATATGCCGGAAAAATTCTTTAGGAACACGATGGGGTGTATTTCTCGCTTCTGCGGATGAAAAACAGGAAAAGTGCGATGCTTAATCACACTTTCCTCTTGCATTAAACTCACGATTGTGGGCGGATCATTTAGTTTCCCTACTCGGGACTCAACAGGACTGTTGTTTTGCATGTAATCAGGCGGTGAACGATAAGGAGTTGACTGACATTCGTCACCGTCTAAAGAGTTGTTCCCTATAGTTTGCGTATGTGTGTGCGGATTTTCTACCCAGTTTCTCAGCATTCTGACTTCGTCCACTACTTGCTGCTTCCACTCGGGAAGATCCCGTGTAAGTGTCCTCCGAATCTGTCCCAATTCAGAAACTACTGTGTCTCCCGACTTACCAGGAGCAGCTAAGATTTCATAAGTTACATCCTTGACAGTCTCCCTAAGCTCCTCCCTGACCTTCTTTTCGATAAAAATATCTTTACCCTTTATCCATTCACTGTAGTGTTCCGACAATGCCTCCGCGTGTGCTTTCACGGTGCTCTTAACCTGTTCTTCGATATTGATTGAGTCTATCTGCCTCGACAGATCCTCTACTACACCTTCAGTGTCAGATACTGCATTTCTAACTGAGTTTATTTCTTTGGTAGCTGCCTGAATTTTTGTGTTTAATGTTCCAGATACTTCAGCTATTTCACTTTTCACCTGTTTCTGCATTTTCTGAATTTGATCACTGATCTTAGTTTGCACCTCACCCAAATGGGTATTTAATTCAGCCGTAATTTCTTTATGCAGATCTGTTTTGATTGTGCCTAGCTCTGTTTTTAATGATTCGCTTACAGCATCTAGTCGGGCGTTAACAGTCTCATTTTGTGTTTTTATAGTCTCATTTTGTGTTTTTATATTCTCATTTACTGCGTCAAACTGTTGTTTCAGCATTTCCATTAACGCACCGAGGTCATTTGTAGCTGCAGCGGGACGAGTTTGGACTTCAGGGTCACTTTCCCCTGTTACAGACATGGTTAGTTCAGTTTCCACACGGGAACCTACCGTTCGCGATCGTAAAGGGTATGGAATACTATTAACGTCTTCACTCCCGTCTCCTGTTGTCACCTGTCTCTGTTTACTATCTGCCATTTTCGTCAGTAAACCACGTGCTACGCAAGGCTTTCGTCGTTTGTCAGTGACGTGGTGAGTTCGCTAAGAGCACCACTCTCGCGTGAGCAACAAATGAAATTCTATCTGGCGAGAAGACAAGATGGAACCTAAACGTTTCAGACAAATGAATGAAGATGCTCTTCACTGCAAATTGCGCACACTATCCACCATGTTGAAAATGCAATACAGGTATACTAACAATGGGGAGAAATAATTTCTATTATCAGACTACGAAGAATTTTACTTTGAAAGATAAAATAAAGCAGATTTTCTATAGCGGGAAGGAGATAGAAAGGATGTGGATCGACTTGGAAAAGCAACGTTGCTACTGAAGCGCTACACTGCGTATGCAAAATTCTGACTTACTTTTTGATGGCTTGGTTTGCACTAGGTTGTCTCAGCAAATTCGCGTCTCTTTTCTTTTCCTTTCTCCCGATAATTAAACTGCGTTGTCGACCAGCGTATTTTCTGTCTTACTCACAGAGAGATGATGTATACATGAAACGACAGAACATATATTAACACAAGCACATAGAAATTTTCCAAGAATTTGAACTAATTTTTGGTCAAGTCCCTGTTCGGGCGCCAAGTGTGATGTTACAAAATAGAAGTGATGTTACTATTCAATGGAAAGTTGGAAATTGAGATTTAACTAACTGTTTTATCAATCACAATTGGCGTAAGAGTCATGGATTGACCATTGTCATAAAATATTGCATTATGAGATGTGAATAGTTTTTACTTGCGGTTTCGCGTGGCTTGAGGCAGTCACAACTAGCGTGCTATTGATTAAGAAGTTGCGTTATCGTCTTTCTAATTACTTCATGATCGTAGATACGATCATACCCGGTTGTGAAGTTATTGTTATGACAAAAAAAATTTCCTAAGGGACCAGAAAGTTCTTAAGGGCGCAAAAACAACTGTAACATCACACAAAAGAGAAATTCAATATTAAAGCTGATGCAAGAAGACGATAAAACAGTTTTCTTTTTATCAATGTAACACGCACATTGGACTGCTGATCTTGGAGTCTGTAATATTAGCAAAATGCATAATTAAAATGAAAATAATACTGAGGAGATAATAGAAATGAGCACTGCTAAATGATTCAGTATTCCCAGAACAAATATTTATTATAACTAAAACATCTATCGTACCTTAAGCTTAATACTACAATGACGGTAGATTTTTATGTCCATATCACGTCCATTGAGCGCTCTTTTATATAGCCATTGTCCTCTTGAGTCGCTCGTGCGTCGTCACGGTAAGTTATAACAGTTCTTTACACTTCACTCAACTCAGACATACACGTTTTTATACATTTAGTAAAAAATTAGATCAGACTGCCACAAATCTGCGTCCGTCTTACTCGAGAAAAACAGTAAAAGTCTTCTTAGCGCTCAAGGCTTCATTTGTTCTCCAGCGAACAAAATAGTGAAGGATCGTATATCTATCCGTATTTTTCTGTTTATATTGCCGCCCAAAGACGACGAATTACATTATCTAGAAAATTCCACCGTCGCCGTGCGACGCCTTATTATATATTAATCATTCTTTATAAACAAGTATTTGCCTTCTGGCTGAATTTGCTGTTTTAATTAAGCCAAAAATAGCGAATATCACAAGCTCCGAATAAATCGTGACATTAAATTAACCAAAGTAAAACGAGTAACGAGTGAGCAAATGGAATACCACAGACTAACACAAGAATGCCTAAATGCATGTCATACCTTCCCACCGTGAGACAGACGCAGTTCCGAGGGGAGAAACGAGAACAGAAGCCGAGAGCAGAACCGTGTTAAGCTGGAAGGCCCTACGATAAGGGACGGACACCCACGTCGCCAGCTAACCGCTAGGACCACACACCACCTGCAAGTTTTAGTGTGAGACTTTTTCGCGTCTCTGTTACGTTAGGACCACCCCCCAGCCCATGTTAAAAGCTAGAGCCCTCCAGAAGAACAGTATAGATCTTACGATAACACAAAAAGGGCCACACCACCCGCAAGTTTTAGCGTGAGACTTTTTCGCGTCTCTTTTACACCAGGACCACCCCCCAGCCCATGTTAAAAGCTAGAGCCCTCCAGAAGAACAGTATAGATCTTACAATAACGCCAAAAGGGCCACACCACCCGCAAGTTTTAGCACGAGACTTTTTCGCGTCTCTGTTACATCAGGACCACCCCCCAGCCCATGTTAAAAGATAGAGCCCTCCAGAAGAACAGTATAGATCTTACGATAACGCCAAAAGGACCACACCAGCTGCAAATTTTAGCGTGAGACCTTTTCGCGTCTCTGTTACGTTGCAAACTTTAAAAACATTGCCCCACCACGAAAAGTATAACGTTTCTCATTGGATAGACAGAATGTCTGTAGGCGGAGCTTAAGGTTAACATTGAGACCCTGATTGGTCAGATGAAAACACAGCCAGATAGTTTTTTTTAAACCAACTTCGGTAAATTGTAGTAAGGAGAAGTTAGGAGAGAGTTACTTCCGAGACAGCGAGGTGAGCGGAGCTGTGCTGCCCGCAGCCCCCTGACGAACACCGACAAGGTAATGAACACACGCGATGCTGCATAACAGCGCATAAAGCTTCACTCAGAACTGCAGAAGTCTCATCTGTTACACCCCCTTTTTGCGTAATACTGATGTCGATCGTCAGTTAAAGCTCATGGTGTTCACATTTGCCACTTGAAGTAAAAATCTGAAACGCGATGATTTTTCTGTTATATAGTTATGGAGAAGCCACATCAGCCACTGTAATTTACGACAAGTTAGATAAGTAATTAAAGATAATTGAGGGTCACTGTAGACCATTTTGATAGTTTTCTCTTTTGTGAAACTTAATTTAAACCTGGATTATAGATGTGATATGGCATAGGTCATCCTTTGATCCATTGTAGAACTTGGAAACCCACTCAGGGAATATTCGTTCACATTTTTGTTGAACGCAGTTGGTTTTTACCATCCTGTATTAAAACATTTCCTTTTATCAATAGTGCAATTTATAAACGATGTTTTGTGAGTAGAATAAAATTTCCAATGGTAAACTTAACTGCTTTTTCGACGTTATTTTACCAGCTAACTAAAAATAGGAAAGCCTTGAATCCCTTCCACTAAATTTAGTTAGTATTAAGATTCTTTTAAAGGGAGTGCAATGGAGCTGACGTTGTAATCATTAAGTATTTGGTTATATCATCGCTAGTCTCACTGAACTCTTCTGGATTCTACATGTCATGTGTGGTCTGGCGTCTCCTTACCAGCAACAGGTCCCGGGTTCAAACTAGTCAATTCCCTAAAAAACACGCTCAGAGCGTCGTTGCGCGAAAGTGGTAGGGAGACACGATATAGAAGAAACAGACACCACGCAGAATGTTAGAGAATATACAGGGAGATCCGTTTGAGATGTCAGAAAAGTATAACGTTATATTTATCAAGTTAAAGTACCTATCTCTAAGCAATTTTCTGTAACGTGCTCGAAAAAGGTCGCAGTTAACCGTGATTGACTGTGGTGCGAAAGGCAAACCAACAGCACGTATTTCACAGCACAGACACAAGACGTCAGAAACACACTGTACAGATTGAAATGATCGAGCAGTATGTGGTCCCTCAATTACAGAAATATTGGGTTTTGGGAACCATTATCTGTCAACAGGACGGCGCTTCATGCGCTAACAATTAAACCAGACATTCAACGATCACTGGCGCGGTCGTGGTAAACCTATCCCAGAGCCTCCTGATAGCCCAGACCTAACGCCCACAGATTTTGCGTGGTGTTTTTTTTTCTTTTTTGTGATAAGATCTTATGGGACCAAACGACTGAGATTATCGGTCCCTAAGCTTACACACTACTTAGTACTAACGTATGCTAACACACACCCATGCCCGAGGGAGAACTCGAACCTCCACCGGAGGGAACCTCGCGGACCGTGACAAGACGCCTAGACCACGCGGCTACACCGCACGGCGTGGTATGTGTGTGTGAGTGTGTGTGTGTGCGTGTGTGTGTGTGGAGAAGGGGGGGAAGGGGGTCTTGGATGAGGAGGAGGGGGACTTCATCATGTCAACAGTGTATGTACAAAGACGACAGAATCTTGCGACCTACGGAGGCAGATTACAACGGTCTGATTACAAATAAAGATCAGTTTAAAAGGAGCCTGAAAGACTTACTAGTGGCCAACTCCTTCTACTCCATTGACGAATTTTTTAATAGAAACAAATGATGTATTGTAGATGTTCATATTATTAGTTTTGTTATTTCAGCTTTAAAAAAATTGACATGTTCCATATCCACGAGGATCTCCTCAGCACGGATCTATGGAACGAAAAACTAATCTAATCTAATCTAATCTGATACGAGCCGCATTCCCAATGGCGGACATGTTTGGTGCAAGTGTAGTGTGACACAAAGATCAGACACAAATTCCAGACTCTCCTGTACGTGCATCTACCGCTAACAAGCAATAAATTTGCTTACTTTCTTATAGTGTTTTACTCTTCTGGCATCTCAAACGGATCACTCTGTATATCGATTTGACACACTCACTTAACAAGAACACCCGCAGTTTTTCGTAAATGGTTCAAGATATCCAACGCGGTACTTTGTTCCTAATTTAATAATTATAAACCATTTAACTTCCGAAATACTGGAGCTACTAGGTATGTTTAAGAAAATAATTTCTATTTAAAGGTTCGATACATCACAGAAGCAAGGAAAAGTTATATAGCAAATGTCAATGATCACTACGAAATTTGTTGAAAAAAAATATCCCGAAATCTGCATACTCTGCGCAGTCAGTGACAGCACCATCTTCTTGTAGACAAAGGCCTCTGGGACTGAACCTAACCGTGTTGCTACCAAATCATTCAGCTCATTTTTAAGCCGTGTTCTGCAAAAATTCGCTATTAATATTAATTTATAGTATATCATCCTACTTCTCTCATCAAGATCTTTCGAATGGCAATGAAAAGCGCACGGCATTATTCACTTTTGACACAATAACGACTAACATTAAATCTTAGGATTTAGATATTAACTGAATCGTATTTTATAGGGCACTAACAGCGCACAGTGGAGTCAATCCAAAAGATGCAAGGAAAAAGGTATAACATTAGGTAACGCTCAAGTATCAGTACTATGGGCACTGTTATTTTCTTTAGATATTAATAGTAGTTCTTACATACTCTCGTACAATAATTAAGACCCATACGCAGACAATCTTCCACAGTACCTTAATGCCAGCTTAGAGAAGGTAACGGCGGGTATAAACTCCATTAAATAACAATCCCAAGCTGTTTATGATCAAACCAACAAAAAAGTATTTAATATGAATCCCTCTAAATAGCAAGCAGTAATCACAGAGCATTACGGTAACTATTGTAGAGTTCACATCTATGCGAATCTCATCCGTCAGTCGTTTTAAATAATAAAGAAATGCCTTCCAGTTCCTTAGAGATCATATTGTAGTACTGAATGACACATGGCTTTATACTTATTTAAAAAAAATCCACTAAACTATTTCCGAGATATATCAAAACGAAAATGATTTTGGGTCTGGTTACGTCTATCTTCGATTTTTGCAACATCCTATAACAAAGTCCAAACGACAACAAATGGTGCCTGAATTTCACCCTAGCTGCTTGTATATGACGATTACAGAAACACTATCGTTTCCTCACATAACTCTTCTTTACTTCAGTCACAGTTACGAGAAGATGTAATTGATTATGCCCAGTTTCGGCCATTCGAGTCCATCTTGATATATAAAACATTTTAAAAAATGAAAAATCTGCAGAAAGGATCAATGTGTCTACTGTGTGATTACACACAAAAATTACAGGACAACATCATATTTGTCGCCTTAAATAGCTGCATCGATATTTTAACCTGAACCCACAACTTTGACCATAAAATACTCGCTCAGGATAATAATTATCAAATCCAAGAAAACTAAAATTTTTAAAATTAATTATAGGGCGTTATAGGATCTTCTGACATCTCAAACGGAACACCCTGTATATCGATTTGACACACTCACTTAACAAGAACACTCGCAGTTTTTCGTAAACGGTTCAAGATATCCCAGCCAGGTACTTTGTTTCTAATTTAATAATTATAAACCATTTAACTTCCCAAATTCTGAAAGCTACTAGGTTTGTTTAAGAAAACATTTCTACTTAAAGTTTCAATACAATGCAGAAACAAGGAAAAGTTATATAGCAAATGTCAATGATCACTACGAAACTTGCCGGAAAAAAATATCCTGAAATCTGCATGCTCTCCACGCTCAGTAACAGCACCATCTCCTCGTAGACAAAGCCCTCTGGGATTGAACACTTACTGTGTTGCTAGCCAATCATTCAGCTCATTTTTAAGCTGTGTTCTGCAAAAATTCGCTATTAATATTAATTTGTAGTATATTATCCTACTTCTCTCTTGAAGGTCTATCGAATGGCAATGAAATGCGTACGGCATAATTTCGTTTTGATGCAGTAACGACTAACATTAAATCTTAGAATTTAGATATTAACTGTATCATATTTTATAGGGCAGTAACAGTGCACAGTCGAGTCAGTGCAAAAGATGCAAGGAAAAAGGCATAACATTAGGTAACGCTCAACTATCGGTACTATCGGCACTGTTATTTTCTTTAGATATTAATAGCAGTTCTTATATACTCTCGTACAATAATTAAGACCCATACGCAGGCGATCTTCTATAGTACCTTAACGTCAGCTCGATATTTTTATCGATATTTTTACGTGAAAACCACAACTTCGAGCATAAAATACTCGTTCAGGGTAATAATTATGAAATGTAATAAAACTAAAATTTTTAAAATTAAGTTAGAATCTTCATAAAGTTATTAAACTTAGCTGTTTATGAAATAAATTTCATCAACGAATGGTCTAACTTAACAAAGCAAGTTGAAAGGAGACCTGGGAATAAATTATAGTAAGATAAGAATCATAAATAATCGGCACATTAAAAATAAAGAGCACACATCAACAACGAAGTCACAAAACGAACTGATGAATTTTGTAATTAGTACTAAAGAGGTAATGAGTGGAGCTACATGAAAAGAAGTAAACAGATGACCAAAGATCAGCAATGTTTGGTTAACTAAATAATTTTCAAAACTAACTCCCTTGTTTACTTGAAACGTAGAATCTACAAGAAACAGCTAAGCAGGCAGGCTATGAGAAGACGAAATACCAGAATAGAATGGAGTGGAAAACTTGATTATGAGTATACTGAAAACAAAATGGAGATAGGCAGAAAGTGCAGCTAGGCTATGGATGGATAAAGGAAATTATTTGTTGGATTCTAGAAGATAGGAAAAGATGGAGACAGCGGCGTAGTGAAAAGTGGTTAGATGAAATTAGAAAACATACAGGAGCAAAGTAGATGCGTACAGCTGAAGACCGCAGTGCGTATAAATGTTTAGAAGAGGACTGTGGAAGTGAAATGGTAGTAAAACGGCTGGTGGTGACGATGTATATGACCTCCCTCGTGATTTTAAGACTATACATGGCTTCAAATTGCGTCATGTCGAGCTCTTACTAACTATAAACTGCAAACTTACGCGGCCGGAAACGTCACAGTTAATAAAATGTTCCTTGCTATTATGCCGTGGTCGAATGGATTTCACCTTAAAAACGGTTGTTTCGTCCCCATCTGCGGAGGACATTTTCAAGGGGGATGGTTGCTTCTTTGAATGTCCGGTTCACATCCTGACTCGCTAATGACTACAGCAAAATTCCGCTCCCGTGAGCTTCCGCGCGTGACCTATAGGTTTTATACAGCTTGCAACGCCTTCAAAAATCACGCAGGAGATTTTCGTATTCACTCGAGCGTTACTCACAAACTACCATCCCTACAGAGAAAATGAACAGGATCTTTTTGAAGGAAATTTAATGTAGTTAACTTTTGCACTGAGGTACGTTTTCGCTGGAGACTCAGGTTTCCGAGTTGCGTAAGAAAAACACCTTTCGCAGTCATTTCTGTACGTTTTCTTTGAATATTTCGAAAACTACGACCTCTAGCCCGGTACAAAATTTAACTACATTAAATCTCCTACGGAAAGGTCCTGTTTATTTTTACTGTTGGACTAATGGTTTGTGCATAGTGAGCGAGAGTATTTGAAAATGTTGCACATGGTATTTGAAGGTGTTGCAAGTTGCATGAAACCTATAGGCAGGAGCAGCTGATTCACCCTGTATGATTTTATTTTTGGCCCACTGAGTAGTAAAATATTAAGCTCTTGTCAGCAGCGAAGATGATTTTTTTAGGTATGTTCATTGCAAAAATGTTCCTTTCAATGTCACAGTCTCTTTATTAATGAGCATTTTTTCCTACTCCTTCTCCAGCTTCTCAGACAGAGACAACGATGTGTGCAGATTCACATGTTGTTTTCTGAAAGGACGTAACTTTGGTCTAAAAGGCATTGGATTGAGTCACACAAACGAGATTGTAAAAAGAGGCTGAATGAAGAGCGCTCACAAGTGTGAATGTTGTGATAGTGACGAGTAGGAAAAGAAGGAAACAGCCTTCGGGCCACTAGTGTGAGCCATTCTAGAGTGCTGCTTGAGTACGTGGAATTTCCATCAGGTTGGATTAACAGGAGACGTCGGAATAATTCAGAGAATTGCTGCTAGATTTGTTGCCGGTCACGCCGAACAGTACGAAAAAGATTTTGAACTGCTCTGTGAGTTTGTAAGGGAGTCCTTGGAGGTAACAAGGCAACAATTCCGTGAAAGCTGTTGACTTAGTCTAGAGTACTAGTATTTTTGAAAGACTGCAGAACTGTTCTACCGCCTACAATTTTCATCTCCTGTGAGGGTCTTATTGACGTGCTATAAAAGATTGGTGTTCGTACTGAAACATACAAACAATCATATTCTCCTTCACTCCCTTGCGAAGGGAACGGCAAAGGGAATGACTAGCAGTGATACGAAGTGCCATTTCTGTGAAAAGTGTACGTCCTTCTTTTTTCAGAAAAACACAGTGAGCTACCTTCAAATGCCGCAGAACTGGCTTTTTGCATAACTTTAGGAGGACTCCAATGACTTCATTTTCCAATGGGATGGTGCTCCATCACACTGGTACAACAACGTATGTCAGATTCTCAATGACACTCTGCCTCAACGACCGATAGAGCGCATGGGACCCCGAGACATTGCCCTGCATTCTTGGCCTCCGAGATCGCCTGTCATGACCCCGAGTGACTTTTTCTTGTGGGGATTATTGAAGGGAAGTGTATTCACCTCCACTTTATGTCGTGACATAGAAGAAGTGGAGAACAGAGTAACAGCTGCCATAGCTTCTGTAAAAGCAGATAGAGTGTGTAAAGCTTATGATGAATGTAGCTATCGTCGATATATCGTTTGTGCTGCTGCGGGTGGACACATAAAGCATTAGTAATAGCATCGCTAAAATTTTTAAGATTTTGTCAGTATTTTGCAACTTATTCCATGTTTGTAGTATGTTTCTATCGATAAATATGGAGTTTTGAAATTAGGTCATTCTTGTTGAAATACCGTGTATAAAAAAGATATTTACGAGACGGACGGTATCTTCCCCTGAGGCAGCAAGCATTGTCCGTGTACCGTAAGCGTTGTCGATCAGTCCCGCGGGAAGGCCCATTGGAGTAACGAGTGTTACGAAGAGAAAAAAAGCCACACAGGGATTGGGTGCGACGTGACAGTTGTAAAAAGCGAGGAGATGGGCGAGCAGCTGAGCTGGCATTTTCATTTGTGCACATAAATAATTCGCGGCGCATTTTTATCCGCGGAGGGTGACGGCCAGTAATTGCTGATGGCCGGCGGATGACGCGTAAACACGAGCGAGCGAGCGGGAGGGGCGTAAAAAAGGCAACAGGCTGTCCCTCAGCGCTGCCCCCTGATTTCATTTTTTGAGGGCCAGGGGGGAGCAGGATGGGAGAGGGGGGAGGGCAGGGGAGGGGGGAGAGGGGTGGCGGCGAGCTCCCGTCTGACACCCACACTCGTATGAAAAAAGTTGCTAATGCTGACATCGCTAAAGCTTCGGCACAGCCGGCGACACCAACACCGACCAGGTACAGCTCATCCCCGGCGGCCGTTAAAGTTTTGAAACTACAGACTGCGGCAGAAACAGCTCTCACCTCTATACGGTTGGAAAAAACCGATACCAGTATTTTAGCTCTGAATAACTGGTGTTTCTCGAAATTTGTTTGGTCTCGATTACAACAGACTTTTTAGCTAATAATCGACTAAAAAATCGAAAATTAATTAGCTATAGCAACAATGCTAAAATTTTTCGTTATTATTATTTTCTTTAAGAAAAGGAGTTTTTTCTATTCGTAAAATGTTTATTGGTTTGAGAGACTGATTTATTATAGAAAACGGGGAAAGTGCTCTGTTAATTGTAACGCCGACAGAAACGAGCAAGAAACACATGAGAAATGGTACAGCATTGTTGAGAGAACAGCATCTCTGTTGCCGTGTGTAAGTGCAGTGTGCAAGATTTGCTCTCAACAGGTCTAGCCTATACAGTAGTTTCTCGCTGTCGTCGCCGGACGCCCCTTGTATTGCAGAATGGCACCAACCCTAGTCTGGAAATATTTTTACAAAGTGACGTAGCAATGAAGTACAATGTTTCACTTGCTTTAAAATGTTAAAATTTTGTTTGTTGTTTCTATGAAGTAATAAAAGAGCGCCTCCCGGTGTGGCCGAGCGGTTCTAGGCGCTGCAGTCTGGAACCGCGCGACCGCTACCGTCGCAGGTTCGAATCCTGCCTCGGGCATAGATGTGTGTGATGTCCTTAGGTTAGTTAGGTTTAAGTAGTTCTAAGTTCTAGGGGACTGATGACCTCAGATGTTAAGTTCCATAGTGCTCAGCGCCATTTGAACCAATAAAAGAGGAAAGAAATTGTGGTGACAGCAGTAAATTAGAAACTTACACAATAAAAATTAACAGTAGCTGATCTGCAGCATGTGTCTGCTTGTAGCTCTTGAAACGGACAAATTAACACGAAAAATAGAGTTCTTCAACCTTAGCATTCACGCTTAAGCACCGATTACTCGTAATGCCCAAATAGTAGTACGATCCCCGATTACAAATAATTTTTGAGCAGAATTCCTAAAAATTAAAATCAGCAGGAGAATGGTGGTGTTTTCTAAGCTGTCAGAGAAAAGCCGCGAACGGTGTAGGGACTAAGTTTTCTTTTATTTGTCTATTTAATTTAATGTTTTGATTCATGTATCTTCAGTTTGAGAGAGTTAAATTTTTTCGATCTTTGTTTGATTTCTACATTAATTATGGCAAATAACCGGAATAAGAAACCGAAAATCGGTTGTTTCAAAAGCCGATTATTTTGAGCGGTTTTAACTGTCAGCTATGTCATTATCACCTCACTCGGCACCCGTGCTCCTGGTGCCATACGGGAGCGGACCTTGGAGTATCAGTAAGAAAAGAAGAGCGACAAACGAGCAGGAGCAGTACGACTACAACGACGACACACTCGAACACCCTGCCACTGGGATGCATCCGCAGCAACCCGTACCCACGGCGATATCACCCCTGAACAACTCTTGTAACGGAAGTTCCTCTCCAGAGATGGAGACAGGAAGACCGTCCACTCTGGGTCACTCACATTCCAAGAAATTTTTTTTTAATCTTATCATGCAGGTCATTCACGAAACCAAAACGGCACTATAAGGACGAGTCAATTCGACAGCGATAAGCCAGATGTTACCAGAAACTCTGATCCAGCAAAATGGCGATTAAAATTC
The DNA here is from genome assembly GCF_023864345.2 of Schistocerca serialis cubense. Classification (NCBI taxonomy): domain Eukaryota; kingdom Metazoa; phylum Arthropoda; class Insecta; order Orthoptera; family Acrididae; genus Schistocerca; species Schistocerca serialis. Next base: position 800,118,334 of record NC_064641.1, read on the forward strand.
TACAACGGAACGCCAGGTTGGTCACTTCCACCAGAGAAACCCCGCATAGAGAATTACTTTCGAAAGACATACACATTGGAGCTCTCTCAAAAACTTGGAATAGATCAGGTTCGTTGTTCTCGCTCCCAGGCTTCCACATTTTTCGGGAAAACAGACACGACGCAAGGCGGAGTTACACTGTTCGTTAGACACTCAGTTCCTGCTTCTGCCAGATAACATCGACCACACACACATAGGAGGCTTTCAGGCTAAGACTTTAGACCTCTCCGTAGTGGCACTATACTGCCCCTTCACCCCCCCCCCCCCAAAAAAAAAAAAAATTAAAATCGAAATTGACGAGTGGCATACATTTGTTAATCAGCTCGATCCTCCTTTACTGCTTTTTGGAGACTGAAATGCGCACCATATGACCTGAGAATATGAGATCAACGACAGATATGGAGCAGCTGTTTTGGAAATCGTAGATGAATTCAGTTTATTTATTCAGAACAACGGTTCCCTAACTTCGATCCCGGCGCCTGGAAGGTGCTCGTCTGCAATAGACATCAGCTTGTGTTCTTCGAATATCTCCCATGAATTTGATTGGGAGGTCTGCTGCTACCCGCTGAGGTCTGATCATTTTGCTATTCGAATAACTACGATAAATGACTGATCCAGCTCCACACAGGCAGTCATCAAAAGGGAATATGTTCAAAGCAGACTGGGAGCCGTATAAAACATATATCAAGGAATACCTTCACGCAGGTTTACTGCAAGGCCCTGCAGACGAACGTTACAACCTGGTCGTTTCACTAATATATGAGGCGGTCGTGTTAGACCGATCCAGAGGCTGTAAGGCCTTTCAGTTCCATGGTGGAATCAGGACTGCCCAAGATGAGTCGCTAAACAAAAGCACAGTACGTATGAAAGAGAACGCACCTGGGCGTATTTTCTAAGATACTAATGGTTCAAATGGCTCTGAGCACTATGGGACTTAACTACTGAGGTCATCAGTCCCCTAGAACTTAGAACTACGTAAACCTAACTAACCTAAGGACATCACACACATCCATGCCCGAGGCAGGATTCGAACCTGCGACCGTAGCGGTCACGCGGTTCCAAACTGACGCGCTTAGAACCGCACGGCCACACCGGCCGGCTAAGATACTAAGAGGTGGCAGCCGCCACAAGACTTTTTATGGGGCAGCGGAAGAAATAGTCTTGGAAACAGTTTTGTGAGACGTTCACCAGAAAAACTCTATTTTCATCGGGTTGGTCCACCATACGCAAATTTCGAAACAGGTCCCCCTAGAGTAAAGGTTTACATGGCTAGCTGGAAGACTTCGCACAAATCGTCGCGTTCCCATCGAACATCACGGAATCACTGCAAACCTCGAATGCTGCTTCTCCTTCGTCCCTGGGATCGAAGCAATTCTTACTAACCCCGTTTCAATACTCAGAACTGCGGAACGTCTGAGAACGCATCAGCGATGCTGCTCCAGGATATGACGACATCCAATGCAAAATGCTGCCCATTTTGTAAGACGAAGCCTTACACATGCTGCGTGACATCTAAAATCATTTATGGGAATTCCCAGACGATTGGCGCACTTGCGTAATTGTTCCCATACTCCAGCCCGGCAAAGGCCTCAATTTGGGCAGTTCATAGCGTCCCATCGCTCTTTCTTCTTGCATGTTTAAAACATTAGAAAGAATCATGAAGCGCCGTTTGGAATGGTGGTGTGAGAGGAACTCCCTTCTGCCCCGCTCTCAATGAGTGTTTCGAAAAAGAAGAGGACTGCCTAAGTTTCTTAACTACCGACATAGAAAGAACTTATGCTTCTAATGGTTACTTCATGGAAATGTTTTTCTATGTTTCCGGTGCGTATGGCAGTGTGAACGTGAACGTCCTGATACGGAACCTCCAGTCAATAGGTGTGCCACACCTCATTAACCGCAACCTTATCTCTCTCCTTCGGCAACCTGTAATCAACGTCAGGCAACAGGACTATACCTTGGGTGGGCCGCGTCTGGTCTACAGAGGATTGTCACAAGGCTCACACCTTAAGTCCTACTCATTATGGCACAATCATCGACGGACCTTTTTCAACAGTTGACCACAACCGACACTGTCAGTATAGCCCAGTTTCTGCACGAAGTGGATATCTAGTTATGTGTCAAACAGAAAACTTCTACATCTACATTTATACTCCGCAAGCCACCCAACGGTGTGTGGCGGAGGGCACTTTACGTGCCACTGTCATTACCTCCCTTTCCTGTTCCAGGCACGTATGGTTCGCGGGAAGAACGACTGTCTGAAAGCCTCCGTGCGCGCTTTAATCTCTCTAATTTTACATTCGTGATCTCCTCGGGAGGTATTAGTAGGGGGAAGCAATATATTCGATACCTCATCCAGAAACGCACCCTCTCGAAACCTGGCGAGCAAGGTACACCGCGATGCAGAGCGCCTCTCTTGCAGAGTCTGCCTCTTGAGTTTATTAAACATCTCCGTAACGCTATCACGGTTACCAAGTAACCCTGTGACGAAACGCGCCGCTCTTCTTTGGATCTTCTCTATCTCCTCCGTCAAACCGATCTGGTACGGATCCCACACTGATGAGCAATACTCAAGTATAGGTCGAACGAGTGTTTTGTAAGCCATCTCCTTTGTTGATGGACTACATTTTCTAAGCACTCTCCCAATGAATCGCAACCTGGTACCCGCCTTACCAACAATTAATTTTATATGATCATTCCACTTCAAATCGTTCCGCACGCATACTCCCAGATATTTTACAGAAGTAACTGCTACCAGTGTTTGTTCCGCTATCATATAATCATACAATAAAGGATCCTTCTTCCTATGTATTCGCAATACATTACATTTGTCTATGTTAAGGGACAGTTGCCACTCCCTGCACCAAGTGCCTATCCGCTGCAGATCTTCCTGCATTTCGCTACAATTTTCTAATGCTGCAACTTCTCTGTATACTACAGCATCATCCGCGAAAAGCCGCATGGAACTTCCGACACTATCTACTAGATCATTTATATATATTGTGAAAAGCAATGGTCCCATAACATTCCCCTGTGGCACGCCAGAGGTTACTTTAACGTCTGTAGACGTCTCCCCATTGATAACAACATGCTGTGTTCTGTTTGCTAAAAACTCTTCAATCCAGCCACACAGCTGGTCTGATATTCCGTAGGCTCTTACTTTGTTTATCAGGCGACAGTGCGGAACTGTATCGAACGCCTACCGGAAGTCAAGGAAAATAGCATCTACCTGGGAGCCTGTATCTAATATTTTCTGGGTCTCATGAACAAATAAAGCGAGTTGGGTCTCACACGATCGCTGTTTCCGGAATCCATGTTGATTCCTACATAGTAGATTCTGGGTTTCCAAAAACGACATGATACTCGAGCAAAAAACATGTTCTAAAATTCTACAACAGATCGACGTCAGAGATATAGGTCTATAGTTTTGCGCATCTGCTCGACGACCCTTCTTGAAGACTGGGACTACCTGTGCTCTTTTCCAATCATTTGGAACCCTCCGTTCCTCTAGAGACTTGCGGTACACGGCTGTTAGAAGGGGGGCAAGTTCTTTCGCGTACTCTGTGTAGAATCGAATTGGTATCCCGTCAGGTCCAGCGGACTTTCCTCTATTGAGTGATTGAAGTTGCTTTTCTATTCCTTGGACAAGCGAGCAAGTAATGCCTCACATGTATTGACTGTCCTCATAAACTTCCACCGTAACAAGTTGTGACATATGGACTCTGGTGAGTAAGTGAATGTACACCGTGTACCATGCAGATTAGCTGGAATTAATGTACCTACATGTACAATTTGACGTTGATATGTACATCAGAATGTTTTGTGATCTGAAGATGACAGTAGCCGGAAACGGTAATAGTGAAGTCTAAAAGTTTGTGTGATCAAGACGGACCTGTAAAATAAAGTTCCACAACATGATCACAGACTCATTTTCAGACTCGATATCTTCGATTGATGAATGTAACTTCTAATGCCTGTGCTGCATATATAGGGTGATTCACGAAGATATACAAATATTTTAATATGTTATTCTGCCAGTAGAAGTAAAGAAAAAAGATCGTCTAAACATAGGTCCGCAAATGTTTAGTTACGGAGTTACAGCTAATAAAAGATTTTGCCTGAAATTTAGCAACTTCGCTAATATGAAGACATCGCAAATTTGTACGATGCTAAAGTAAGACACGATTTCCATTTATTTTGTTGTTATTGATCTGGTGAATCTAATAAAACATGTCCCAGACGTGTATCTGCAGTAGTTTTCCAGAACATTCAGAGAAGCAAAGAAGTAATTTCTTAAAAATTTTAATTTATTAACTACTCGACCCAATTTCTTTTTTTTTTTTAATTCCAGACAATTGCACAAAGTTTTCAACAGAAGTTGTAGAGAATTTAATTTTGGAAAAATGATGGTAACAACGTTAACTGAAACTGTAGAAATGTGTCAGATAATCTGCTTTTATTAATACCATAGCACACGTGAATTCATGTTAAACTGGAAAAAACAAAGCTCAGTGTACAGTGTACATACAATTTCACAATAAATGCTCAAAAATGTCTCCACCGAGTTCAATGTACTTAGATGCATGTGTATGAATAAATTTTGTTGCTCGTTTCAGTTTCATAGCGTTGTTCTTAATTTCGTCTACTGCATTCATAATGCGAGCAAGTAATGCCTCACGTGTATTGACTTTTCTCATAAACTATATCTTTCATCCATCTCCATACACAGAAAGCCATTGCTGTTAACTCGGGCGATCTGGATGGCCACAGACGTGTAGCACCACGACCAATCCATTTCTGGGGAAAATGTTCATTTAAATGTGTAGTAACGGCGTTGGTGAAATGTGGAGGCCGGCGTCATGTTGAAAATACGTTTGCAAACGCGTAGCAAGTGGAACATCCTCGAGCAACCGGGGCATTTGTTCTTGAAGGAATTGTAAGTACGACTCAGCAGCTAGACGTCCTGGTAAAATGAAGGGGCCAATAAAGTGTGTGCTGATTACACCACACCACACATTTATGCTAAATCGCTGCTGGAAATTGCGTTGCCCTGTGCATGTGGGATTCCTTCAAGCCATACGTTCTCTTTATGTAAACTGGTTATACCATCTCGAGTAAACTGTGCCTCATCAGTAAATAAAATGTGTTCGTGCAACTGCTGATTAGTATTTAACCAGCTGCACAACTCCAAGCAAAGAGCAGGATCTCCCGGTTGTAAATGATGCACTTTTTTGTTTTTGGTAAGGATACAGATTATTGTACTTCAGTGTACGCCATGCCTTAGATTATGAAATGCCTAATGGTTGAGAAATACGTCGTGTACTGGTACGCGGGCTACACTGAACAGCAGCCATAATATCCTCATCATCGTCTTCACCCTTCGAGTGCTCGTACTGATTATGAACGCTCGGGTAGAGAACCTTTTTGACAACGTTTTGTCAATAGCCCCACCAAATCGACCAGCGTGCATCCCGCGACTGCAAATCCGACATACGACTGTTTGTCATGTGTTGAGAAAGCTTTTGCATCTCAAACCGTACATATTGATGGTGCTACAAGCAATAAAAGACACTGGTAAAATTCCTCGCAAGAACTTCTGTGCGGATATAACAAATCGATAACATGAGGATGGACATTTCTTGGACAAAATCATCTTTTCTGACAAGTCCACTTTTCACTTAAGTGGCAAGTTAACACACATAACTGTAGGATCCACATCAAACATTGCAACGTGTTGTGACTGCGGTAAACTGAACGTTTTTTGTGAATTGAGCAAGAACAAAGCATAAAGCTCCTTTTCTTCAGTGAGAGAACCGTCAAAGGGATCATATATCTGGATATGATGCAACCATCAGTTTGAAAACTGAACGTTTTTTGTGCATTGTGCAAGAACAAACTTAACAGCCCCTTTTTCCATAAGAGAACCATAAATGGGATAGTGAACCTGGATATGTTACAACCATTTTTGATACAACAGATCGAAGAAGATGACCAAGAACGAAATGCTTACTTCATGCAAGATGGTGCACCACCCCATTACCTGGCTGACGTCCGGGATTTTCTCAATGACCGCTTTCCAGGTCAATGTATTGGCCGTGATACGCTAATTGCATGGTCCCACGTTACCCAGACCTGGCATCAGTCGATTTTATTTTTTGTGGGGATTCATCAAGGATATCGTATTTGTACCTCCTGTGCCGGCTCCTCTAGAGCAAGAATTTACGTCGCCACTGAGCAACAATCAAAATTCTCCATTAACGGTTCGTGCATTCGGAATCCTCCGAGTTGGATAACGTACCGGTACGCGATATGCGATAACTGCAGCCGTAGCATTACCATCACATTTGCCATAAATAAGCAAACACCTTATCGGGGTATTCCTCTATCATAAAATTGAATGGCATCCCTATTTCATAAATAATCTACACACTACAACAGTTTCTATGTGGTTTCACTTAATTACATTGTTGTTATTATGTTGTTTCACCGAACAATACAGAAAACTAACTAGTTTCAAGGTTAGGAAACGACTGAAACAACTCACTAACGTTTGGCAACAGTGACATAAACGTTTTCACATTCTTAACAGAAAGTAAACAAATTTACTTGTATAATAATCTTTGGATGTTCTGGAAAACTACTGGAGATACACGTCTGGGACATGTTTTATTAGATTCACCAGCTCAATAACAACAAAATAAATGGAAATCGTGCTTTACTTTAACCTTGTACAGTTTTGCGATGGCATCATATTAGCGAAGTTGCTAAATTTCAGGCAAAATCTTTTATTAGCCGTAACTCCGTAACTAAACATTTGCGGACCTATGTTTATATAATCTTTTTTCTTTAGCTTTACTTGTAGAATAACATATTAAAATATTTGCATATCTTCGTGAATCACCCTGTATAATATTGTATACCAAATCTGTAAATACTCACTTCTCTGGCTAAATAATGGTTAATGCCAAAGGCCAATAAACAAAAAAATATTCCTTTGCTGCTAGCTGCACAGAAAGCGCGGTAGGGGAGGGGCAAAGGCATTGGGGGGGCGCCCAAACGCATATCTAGTGGAACTTGTAAGCTACAGCTAGAGAACCTGCAAACCATCGTGTTAACAGGGTATGCCAGCACGACAAATAATTCGACAAGTCTGCTGTTTATTGTTAAAAACACATTGGGTACCGAATTACGCTGAAATTGGATCAGAGACAACGGTTTATTTCCACCTGTCTTGTATACCTTTTTTTCTCTTGTTGCCTTGTTGAAATTAGCTTCTGTTCCCAAAACACATCAGAGTTTACACAATTTCCCCTGGCGAACATGCTAATATAGCTGCAGCTGCGACAAATTCCTCAACAGTCTACCATTAATCAAAGAGAGAAGGTCAATAACTTTGGTAAAACTCATGCTAGGTATAAAAATAAAAGTGTGATTTCTTCAGTCAACTTGATACAAAGTCCACGCTAATTCTCATTTCACCAGCTAAAGAATTACATTATTTCGAAGACTTACATTATTTCATTGAAAAAATATTGCTGCAGATAAGGATGTTTCGCATGTTAGCTATATGGCAAAACACTCATCTTGCATTCTATTGAAAGGTAATCTGTTTCAACTATTTAATTGATTGAGAATGTTGGCAAAATTTAGTGTACTAACAACATTTACTTTACCAAACAAGACATAAATTATACTAAACAAGTTATATGTTGAATTCCCTAAACAACTAACTGATGATTTAATACTCCACTGGGTGTATCCTGGATGGCAAAGACTGTTTAACTAGGTGATAAGTGAGTCAAGTACTCTGGCCCTAAAAATGTGGATAACGCAAGCTGAATTGATCTGACGCTGAGCAGACTTTGATTGATCAAATCTAATGAAGTTTCTCTACATAGGCGAAGCTGAGAGCAAGTGGCGATTGAGATCTGTGATTGAGATCTGTATGCCCTGACAATGCCGGAGCAGCAGTACGGTAGCCTGGTTTTTTTTTTTTTTTTTTTTTTTTGAACTTTATTTCCATATCATATTAATTATACAGTGTAGCCTACTGCCTTAATTGATTAGTGGGCCGAAGATCTCATACATTTATACAATACAATTGCAGCTTTTCTACGTATAAGTTAGTAACTAGTTAGTAGCAAGTAGCAAAGTACATAGAAACTACAATGGGCAATTAGTATGTTAATTAAGGACTAAATGGTGACCTAACTAAACTAGCTATATACTAGTCACTAAGCCTGCAGCGTTACAAAGGTGTCAGCTAATAGTATAAACCTACTATTAGGCCTTGCCCATTGAGCTAACCCCAATGGGCGTGCCCCTGACACTGGGCAGGCCATGGAGTTGGTCGCTGCAGGTTCCTAAAAAGTATCTATAAACTAGGTCCTACAACTAAACTTAACCTAATGTCACAGTTGGGTGCGTTGTCTAGATCGGTGGGGTTGCTCCCCACTCCCCCTAATCCCGGGGCTCGGCGGATTCTAGACTGAAGAGTCGACCTTTCCGTGCCCGGGCGGATTGGGAATAGGGTGCTGTCTTGATCAGTGTTTTAATAAGTCTCTAATCATGTGCTAATTTGGTTCATTCAGGTAGTCCCTTAAGACTTTCTGTGAAACCACGTTAGCCAGTTTGTTAATGGTCTGAAAGGTGTCTTGATGTCTTAGCAGTCTATATGTGTTATTATGAGGTAGTTGTTCGCGTAACTCTGAGGCCACATCATTGAAGAGTGGGCACTCGTAGACCACATGGTCAGGAGTGCCTTCCGGAGCACCACAGTCACACGTAGGTGTCGCCTTTTTCCCAAATCGACATAGATATGTCGAATAGGGTCCATGCCCAGTGAGAAAATGGATGAGTCCCCTGGTTGGTTCGAAATATGTCATTTCTATTCTTTCCCTGACATCTGGTAGTAATTCAAAAGTCCTGCGCCCTGTTTCTTCGCTTTCCCATGAAAGCTGCCATAGCTGTTCCCCTCTTAATCTGATCTCAACTTTGTTTTCAGTCCTACTCCCTAGAATTTCCTCTATTTTATCCAAGTTCCCCTTTTTTGCCCAGTACCAGGCGGCCTGCTCCCGAATTTTGATATCTAGTGGGCAGAGTCCCATTATGACTAACAGGGCTCCTCCCGGTGTAGTCCTGTAAGCCCCCATTGATCTCATAATCATATTCCTCTGCACTCTTCTCACTGTCATGGCAGGCACCACCCTCGTGAGCCTGTGTGCCCAGACTCCTGAACCGTAACCCACTATGGAGGTGAGTATGCTGTTATGATATAGTTTGATAAGATGTGGTGGGAGGTGGAAGCGTTTGTGTCCAATGACGGTAGCCTGTTCACTTCGTGCGGCGACATGACTTGCAGCTGGCGAGATGTGTGCAGCGGAGGAGGCGAGACGTGGAGGCGGCACCTGTGAATCGATCGCGGCCACAAAAGAAATGTAAAAATCTCACGGTCTAGCATTCAGGCACACGGATCGCAATTTACTCTCTACCACAGCCCTGAAATCACGGTAGATTTCAGTGTGTGACACACTCAATTCTGCTCACTTACACGACAGAGCTCGCAATGTACCAAACGTCAAGACTGGTAAACCAACAACGAATAAGTGTGCCCTCGACAAATGAGTAGTCTGAGACGTTTGAAGTCACATTGTTGGTACAATAAGAAGTTCACCTCAGGCTCCCCTGTCCAAACTTATCGCAAGTGAAGTCAGTCTGAGGACAGATCCCAAGTACCAACCACACACGACTGAGCTTCGACCAGAAGAACTTACCAGACCCAGGTCCCACACCTGAATGCCTCCCACCTCTCCAGAAAAAAGTTCCGTTTTCCCGCAAAGTGCATTAACGACACCGTCTGCACACTGTCTTGAGCCAATCACAAAGCTATAGAGGCGCTAAATCTCCCCTCCCACACAACAGCACAAACTCATGTCGAACCAACGCAAGTGTTACGAAACCTGCGTCTCTGAAAAAAAAGAAACTGCCATTTACCGCCTTTTTTTAAGTTTGCACATAGGGGGGAAAAGATGATTGTCTCCAAAGTTGAGTCTCTTTCCATGGCAACAAGTGAACAGATCTTTAACTAAATCGTCTGTACCTTGGAGCTTGTTAGTCCTAGCTATGAGGTGTAATAGAGACTCCATCTCTAAATGTTTCTCAGATGCCGGAGTTTTCTTATACAACAGGGGCAGCCGAGGGAGGTGGCTCACTGGCCTTCTTGCAGTATTGACAAACATGAAAACATGTGAATTTTTATTACGTGTCGCTCTCCACACAATGCCCAGTTTACGACTCCCCTGCGTAGATGCGTTCCTTTATGCCGTCGCTCCTGCCCGGGCTTCTGCTGGCGTCACGGCAGGTATCGCGGCATTGTTCTACTGGAGCCCTGTCCTGACGATGGGCTGCCCTGTCTAACCTGTATGGCTGTGGACCTGTCCAGAAAGATTTACTAAGGGATGGGCTTGCTGCCAATTGCTTTCAACTCCCAACAAGCCGTTTCTACGAGCTCATGCTCTTAGCACCCTACCAGGCTCAGGCTGTTAACTTTCTGGAGTCTCACTCAAGGTGCGTCAGGTTGTAATAAAATCTTTAATAATTTTCTGTTTGCGAAAAATAGGTGAGAGAGTAACTTGTCCTCTCTCACTATTATTAGCCAAAAATTCGCTTTGGTATCTCAAACCGTTTGTAAGAACTGAACGGTGGTATAAATACTCAGAAGTGAGTGCATTACATACAATCCGTTTTCTCGAGACTGGCAGTAGCTCTCGTCTCAAGTTTACAGAAAAATGTAGTACGTTAGCTCCATTTCAAACGGAGCAATAAGTGGACTAACATGCACCAAACGCAGACTCATAGAGACCCTTATTTTTCATTGCAAAGTATTCAAATTTAGCACCCTACATTACTAGATATAGATATATCACAATAACTACAAGCGCTAACGAAATGATAGGCTGCTCATCATGAAGTTTACGAATAAGGCTTTGAGATGTGAAAGAATCATTTTTTTAATCGAAAATTTTATTTACAACCGTTCGAGAAAAGTTGCTGGGCAACCGGCTTGCGTACGCCTCCATTACCGCAGTACAGCCAATGCAGGCAGAGAATGCTTCGTTCGTAACGGACGAAGCTCACGACTGTGTAGGCGACAGACAACTGAGGCGGTTGCCCCTCGGGAACAGAGACGTTGACTCACCCAGAGCTGAGAGCGAGAATGCGTTTCTACGCACCAGCTAAACAACCCTGCGTGAGCTCACAGGTCTGGTGTGTAGGCGATAGGCAACGGACTGCCCAGCACTTAGGACGAGAATGCGTTTCTGCACACTGGCCAAGTAATCCTGCGACAGTTCTACTCGCAGTCATACCAGGGAAAGGATGAAACCCAGCCAGTATAATACTGACGTAACAGTGTCGCCTTGATTTCTAATTTATGCATCCCTCAACATTAGATTTGTACTCGCTCCGTTTCTGCTCTGCGACAACACAATACTCCACGCCTTTTGTTATGCTTCTAGGTCTGCCTGTCGTGCCATCTAGTGGTCAGTTCCACATTACATATGGGTGTCTGGGAACTTTTGATCAGATGGTGTATAAAACCAAACCTGTAACAAGAAAAGTTAACATATGATGGTATATTATTTCAGTCAGTTTGGATTTGTAAGTCTATTTTGGTAGAAATAATGTGTTGTTTATCCCCAGCTAGTTTCGGCAATAACTTGCCACAGTAGTACTTTTCTTTTTAACTCTAAAAGACATAGAATGTAGATATTGCTCAGTTGAAACCATTAATTGCTTTTATCTTTGTCTTACGTTTTTATGTTCCTAATACATGGTGAAACATGTGACACATAATACCCTACTTATTTCATAAACAGTTCGACATATGGAAACCAAGTTTTCGGTAAATAATACTAGGCCAAGGGGAACGTATTATTTTTAAACATCCAGCCCTCTTATTTCTAGTATCAACCTACACATTCAAGGAAATATGTTCTTCTTAAATAGGACAATATACTTTTTTCATATGATGTGCAAGCTGTTGAAAATACCAGTGATATAACGCTAGGGATATGTTGGTTCTGAAACTGTTTGCAAAATTGTTCCATAAGTACGTTCAAATTCAAAGGCAAGGCAGCTGTAATTGGCTATTACAGTCACAACAGCAAGTGCGGCTCTAATGTTAGTCTCTGTTGTAAGCCCCAGGACGATAGACCTACGATACTGAGATAAAACATATTTTCCCTTGACCCTGGTTCATACGAAACATTCGAATTAGCTATGATATTTTATAAATGCAACTGTATGTTAACTTTTAGCATATCAGAAGGTACTTAGGAAAACTTCTTCGAATGCATGTGCGAACTCGTATTTAAGTGAACAGCTCATACGGAAACAGGTACACAGTCTAAAGGCTCGTTACAAATATGGCATGAGGAGCTAAATTGGCGGTATTTATACCGCTGTAGTCGATTACGCTCCATTGCCTTTCAATTTTTGCGAAAAGTTTCAACGCCAACATCAACAAGCGTTAGTGAACTTGTCTTTTCGAGAACCGATTATCGTCAAAAAGAATATCGTTCCACAATACTTCGATCGATATATGAATGAAGAGGAGTAAACATGAGACAAAAATTATATGGGCTCGTGGGCAATAGCGATTATTGTGAATGGTGTTATCAGAACCAGTTAGCCTGACGGTAAATGCTAAATTTATGAACACAGTTACCGTTCTTCGCAGTCAGATCCATGAAATTAACGGCGTGTTGCTTTTCTAACTCCAGTGTGAACGTAATGTTACTCTGCGTGCTATTAATCTACATTAACATAATATCATTATGATTGAGTGATCCCCTTTCTCTCGTATTTTAAAAGTATTGTTTAGTATCACTAGGTAAGGCACTTAATGTTTATCACATGACGTCTCATTTATGATTAGATTCATATTTACTTATGTCGTTAGGTATTTAGGTAAGCTGCGGAGAGACGTCATCTCGGTTTCACTTCGTGGCGGTACTTGGTAGGCTTTACCATGTGACGAGCAGTGGCGCAGTAGTAACCACCATTCTTAAATACATTTAGATACCTGTGTTCCGTTCCGCCGCCTTGGAAGCAACCATGCAAAGTTAATCTCGGTTTTTATCAACTCATATGCGGTAGAACGCTCACAGCGAAGCAGATAGTGTTTAAGATACAGATATTTGGTTTGCACTGCGAGGGATCAACCAACGTTACGGGGAGACTCCACATAAAAATTTAACTTTTCTTCTACTTCGCCGATTTCAACCGAAAATCACATTTATCATATAAAGATGTAGCAACGTCCAGGTTTTGAAGCTTGAATTTTTAATACGATTTTAATGGTATTTTTGAAAACCAGCTGTTGGTAATGGCCTCAGTATTCACATTCCAGATTTTGTAGGTGCATTCACAAGAGCTACCCAAGCACGACTCACGCCCCGCCCTCACAGCTTTAATTCCGCCAGTACCTCGTCTCCTAACCTTCCAAACTTCACAGAAGCTCTTCTGCGAACCTTGCAGAACTAGCTCTCCTGGAAGAAAGGACATTGCGGAGACATGGTTTACCCACAGCCACCGAGATGTTTCCAGAATGAGATTCAAGTGCTGTCTTGAGTACTTCGGCAGTTCTTAGTGTCCTACGGCCCATCGCTCAGTCGATATTTCAAATGTTTCTTAGACGTATTTGTAAATCGAATACAGCAAAATTGTTGTGGGAGCTAGAGCAAAGGCTCAAAGTTGTAAAAGAGCCACTAAAAAATTTTTTTTGAAAAGAACTGAAGTTTTAGGGTGAAGTTTCTCCTTATACCTGTAATCTTTCTCGAGCCGCCGCTGTCTGTACGTTCCTTACCTTAACTTGTGATTCGAACCCTGGACTTTGTCTTCATCAAGTTGCACTGAAACTCGCTCAAGGGACTGGAATATCTACCGTTATCTTGTCCCATTTTTGTGTCTTTTCATGTACTTGTGGCCCACAGTAAGCCTGTGTAGTCCGAAACTGTGGACCGGCTAGTTATCATCTGTAACGAGACTGCCTTTCATTTCTATGTGCTTACGAGAATATATCTGCTTCTCTTTTAGCTCTCTGTTACTGGTCTGTACTCTCCCCTTGTCCTTTTCACTGATCAGTTAATGTCTGTTAGCATTGGAATCCCTGCAGTACGAGAAGAAGAATCCGACGCCATCACGGTCCGCAGAGCAGCAGATCATGAGGTGGGGATCTTCTAATCTGATAGTAGGGAAGACTGTGACAGCCAGAACGTATTTATTCCTTTCTTTTCAACAGCTCCGAAGCCCAGATCATATGTACTATACGCTGATCCATGGACATGGATCATAATGCACTTACTATTGAAGTATGTTTTGTCAACCGATTTTTTTATTCCGTGTTTATAATTTAGTTTTAATGCTTTCCACTGTAGTTTCTGAACATACGGTCATAAGTAAAAATTTGTGGTTGCGTCAGACAGAAAATGAAATAAATTATGATCACTATCGATTGTAAAAATTTTGGCTTAAGCGTTCTTGTTCGAGCATTTCCAGTCCTCTACATTATTAGTTGTAATATACCACGCAGGAACCCTCGGTTGTTCCACCTACGGGCAAGTTGCGGGAGTTCGGACGGCGAGAAAGGGGGGGGGGGGGGGGTGATCAGTAGACTTTTCCTTGATGTTTTCCGGTCGCATGTTTCACTGGTCACAGTTGGGCACTGTTCACAGAACCCCGCTCCGGCTACTACAACAGCTGAAGCCGACGCCGCCGCCGCCGCCGCCGCCGCCGCCGCCTAGATAAATACTATCGCATGGCAGGCGCTTCGTCAGCCGGGTATACGCTTCTACTGTACATAATTGTTGTCTCTCCTGTATTACGCTATCGCGTCGTCTTTATTTCTCGCGTGGTCACCCTTGGGAATCTGTTTGCTTGTCTTTCACTTGTCCATCCCGTGTTGTTGTCGTCAGCTTCTCGCTTAGGACGCAAGTCGGTTTTTCTCCCCGTCGTCCTTGGGCTCTGCTCAAGTTCTTTGGTTCTTTTCACTCCGCCTGAGAATCTGCCACCTTACACATTAATCTATATCAAGCCACCGGAACCATGGGGATCTTATACTAAAATTTAGTCGCTGCATTTGGGGTTTATCCTGTATAAACCACAGTGGAACGCAATCTTAGTGCGTAATAACACACTTTGCTCTATGGTTAAGAGCTGAGAACAGAGATCTGTAGATTTTCCCGCTAGTTGTGCTACTCGTCTGAAATTATGACAAAAACCATTCATTCTGGGTGGGGTACCGAGCTAGGTGGCGCAATGGACTCGCACTGGGGAGGACGACGGTTCACATCCCCGTCCGGCCACCGAGATTAGATTTTCCGTGATTTTCCTAAATCCCTTCATTTATCGAGAATCTCTCGCCCAGCGCGAAGTCAAAAGCGAATGCAAGAAAGTCCAGATGATTCTTATAAATAAGAAGGGTAAAATAACAGGCACGCAAAATTACAGGTCAGTATCCTCCACATCGGTTTGCTGTAGAATTCTTAAGCGTGCCCTCGGTTGGAATATAAAAAATTTCTATTTCTTCTGTTCACGAACGGGCACGATTTTAGAAAGAATCGTTCATGCGACACTCGGCTTGCCCTTTTCTGACATGATATCCTGTGAACTATGGATGAAGGGCAGTAGGTTGATTCCATACTCCTAGATTCCGAAAATCATTTGACACGGTGGCCAACTATAGACTGTTAATGAAGATACGAGCATACGCAATTGGTTCCCAGGTATGTGAGTGGCTCGAAGACTCCTTATGTAATGGAACCCAGTATGCTCTCCTCGACGGCAAGTGATCACAAAGACAATGGTACCAGATGGAGTGCACCAGCGAAGTATAATAGGACCTCTAGGTACATAAATGATCTGACGGACAGGGTGAGGAGCAATCTGTGGCTGTTTGTTAATGATGATGTGGTTTGTACGGAAAGGTTTCGTCTTTGAGTGACTGTAACAAGATACAAGGTGACTTAGACTAAATTTCTATTTGATTTGATGAATGGAAACTGGCTGTAAATGTAAAAAAAAATGTAAGTTAATGCAGATAAGAAGGAAAAACAACCAGTATTGTTCAAATATAGCAGTAGCAGTCTGCTGTTTTGCAGAGTGACGTATATTAAATACTTAAGAGTAGCGCTGCAAAGAGATATGAAATGGAATAAGGATCGTAGTAGGGAAGGTGAATGGTCCACTACGGTTTATTGGGAGAATTTTAGGAAAGCATGGTTCATCTCTAAACGACGACGCATATAGGACACTAGTACAACCCGTTCTTGAGTACTGCTCGAGTGTTTGGGATACGCAACCAGATCGGATTAAAGGAAGACATCGAAGCAATACAGTGTCGGACTGGTCTGTTACTGGCAAGTATGAACAACATGCAAGTATTATGGAGATGCTTCGAGAACTCAAACAGGAATTTCTGGAGGGAATTCGACATTCTCTTCGAGGAACACTATTGAAAACGTTTAGAGAACTGACATTTGAGGCTGACTGCAGAACGATTCTAAAACTGCCAACGTACGTTTCGCTTAAGGACTACGAAGATAAGAGAAATTAGGGGTAGTGCAAAGGTATACAGACGGTCGTTTATCCCTCAATCTGTTTGCGAGAGGAGCATGAAAGGAAATCACTAGTAGTATCATAGGGTACCCTCTGCCACGCACAGTACTGTCTCATGTATGTTTGTATATGTAGATGTAGATGTAGAAGTAGAAACACAGGGATGGTGCCTTTGAAAAGGGCACGTCCGATTTACTTCTCCTTCCTCTCGTATTCCGAGCTTGTGCTCTGTCGCTACCGACGGGACGTTAAACTGAACTTTCATCCTTCTAAGCGTGTAGTACCTTTGCATCTGAGAGCTCCTTTTCACTCTCAGACGCAAAGGTACTACATACTCATACCTAGTCTCTGTTTCAGTAGCGATGGGCGCGACGAATTTTTTCCTGAGGCAGTGTGTCTCGATTCATTGCGGATGAGACACCGAGGTGAGACTCCCAGCTGACAATGGCGGCAGACTGCCCGCTCGACGTGCTGTCGGGGTGTGACGAGTAAGGTACGGGAGAAGTGCACCCGGATGGAAGCGCGCGTTTTACTTCGCTTTCCGCCAATGATGGCGCAGGAGAGTTACGGAAGAACCTCGCTTCCGTTCCATTTGCGGCAGGCTGAGTGCGATTTTGCGCTGGAGGAGACAAATGCCTGCCGAGCTTCCTGAAGACGCTGGCGGAACCGTAATGGCCGCACGCTAAAGGAAAACACTCAGAGGAGCTGGCCGCAGTGACAGCTGCGCCACGCGTTCGTGTCGGCACAGTGCTTCAATATCTGGCGCGCCGCCGTCTTCAGGATGCGCCACTATCTCGTCGTTATGCCGACAGAAAGCACAACACGTACGGCGACAGTCAGAATTCTCTCAATGCTCTTTTTGGCTGTCGCTAGATTTATGTAAGTCCTCCTTCCAGCTTATAGTTTCCCTCCCGATGTGTCTTGAACCGTTGTGATAGTGAACTGTGTACAGGGCTCAACACAGGTGACTCCTCCTTTACTGCTCATTGCGAGGACTGGTTGGCAAAAGATCTCCAGTCCTTACCTTTTTTTTTTTTTGCTCATTTTTTAATAAGTTGATCTACCTGTATGTATCACAGCCGTGGTCTTCCTGTACTTCTTTCACCGATGACATGTTGTTGTTGTGGTATTTAGTCCAGAAACTGGTTTGATGCAGCTCTCCATGCTGCTCTGTCCTGTGCAAGCTTCTACATTTCCAAGTACATCTGTAACGTACATTCTTCTGAATCTGCTTAGTGTATTCATCTCTTGGTCTCCGTCTACGATTTTTACCCTCCACGCCGCCCTCCAATGCTAAATTGGTGAGCCCTTGATGACTCAGAACATGTCCTACCAACCAATCCCTTTTTGTGCCACAAATTATCTTCTCCCCAGTTCTGCTCAGTACCTCCTTCTTAGTTACGTGATCTACCCATCTATTCTTCAGCATTCTTCTGTAGCACCACATTCTCTTCTTGCCTAAACTATTTATCGTTGTAATATCCACGACACTATGTTCTAGCCACAAGATGTTAAAATGAACTAAGTGTACAAACTTCAACAAATATTATCGATTCTACGTGTAAAAAAGACAGCATCGTGTAAAAATGACGATAATTATTTCATTATTTCTGTAATAATTTAATTTCTGTGTGAATTATAACTATTATCAGAGAACTACACTCATGGACAATGACAATTATAATCTTTTTTGTTATCTGTGATAATTGTAGTCAGTTGTTCTTCCAGTACTAACCGATGAAGTTGTTAGGTTTTTTTATTGGTAACGCCACCTCTATATAAAAATCACTGGCTGTGCTGTGTGCAGTCTGTGTCTAGTTTGCATTGCTGTCTGCCATTGTAGTGTTGGGCAGCGGCAGCTGGATGTGAACAGCGCGTAGCGTTGCGCAGTTGGAGGTGAGCCGCCAGCAGTGGTGGATGTGGGGAGAGAGATGGCGGAGTTTTGTAATTTGTCATGAACTGCTATATATATTATGACTATTAAGGTAAATACATTGTTTGTTCTCTATTAAAATCTTTCATTTCCTAGCTATGCCTATCAGTAGTTAGTGCCTTCCGTAGTTTGAATATTTTATTTAGCTGGCAGTAGTGGCGCTTGCTGTTTTACAGTAGTTCGAGTAACGAAGATTTTTGGTGAGGTAAGTGATTTGTGAAAGGTATAGGTTAATGTTAGTCAGGGCCATTCTTTTGTAGGGATTTCTGAAAGTCAGATTGCGTTGCGCTAAAAATATTGTGTGTCAGGTTAAGCACAGTCCTGTACAATTTTTCAAAGGGGACGTTTCATATGGCGACCCTGCCAGGATACCTCACTGGAATCTTCTGATTTTTTTCTTGTAGTTTGTGTAATTAGTGTAGCTATTGTTTATTGCTAGTGCGTAGTTGTAGAGGTAATCTCCTTTATAGTTGCAGCCTTTCATTGTTGTACAGTAAAACAGTTGTGGCATGCATGTAGATTTGCACCAAGTATTTCGCTGCTGCGCTTGCAATTAACGTGATATTATTTTCAGTGTTATGTTAATGTGTTCTCTTATTTTTGCTCTTCAAATTGTGCTTTTCTGTGTTATCGTGTGAAATATTGTGACAATAATGGCGTGTGAAAAACGTAACACTAGGCTCCAAAGTAAACTGAGAAATAATAGTGACGACGAGTGTAGCTTACCAGCACCACCGTGTAATGAATTAACAGACATTCAAAGTAGTAATTTGGTAACTGTGCATAGGGAAATGGAGCGGGCGTCAAATAATGGTGTAGACAGTGAAACAGATAGTGAACAGGGAAGCATTATCGATCGATCGGTCGGCAACAGCTTGCCTCAGGAATCCGAAATGACAGGACACAATCTTGAAAATACTGTAGATTCAGGTTTTGCGTCCTCACCCTTTTCTCAAATAAGTCAAGACACATTTTCTGCTTTTCAAACTGCGAATATTGCCGGTTCAAAAGCATTGCCGAATAGCACTGAGGAACATGTTTCAGACACAAGTGCACTGTTATTACAATTAATGGAACAAATGGGACAAAAGCTTCAAAAGTTAGACACAATGGAACAAAATCTTCAAAAGTTAGACACAATGGAACAAAATCAGAGACAAACACAGCAACAGTTAGACACAATGGAACAAAATCAGAGACAAACACAGCAAAAGCTTCAAAAGTTAGACACAATGGAACAAAATCTTCGAAAGTTAGACACCACGCTTGAACAAACATGTGAAGACTTAACTACTGAGTTACATAACATCGAATCTAAATGTCAAAAAGTCTGTAATGACGTAAAAACACAAATTTGTGAGCATTTCCAACCTATTTTTTCGTGGCATGAAAATGCATTACAGAATCACGAAGCAGCCATAAAAGAACTGCAAACTATTGTTCATCAAAATCATGAGACCCTGCAAGCTAAAATTGACTCAGTTGCATCTACCGATTCGAATACGCAACTTGCAAAAACTCAAGAAAACTTAAAGGACACAGTAGATACTCCGAAAATTGGTTCAGAAAGACATGGAGGAAATTAGTTCATTATCAGAGAAAGTAGTTGAACTTTCGGATCAGCTAAATAATTTATCTACGAAGGTAGATGATAATCTGAATGACACAAAACCGGTAGTCTTTAATGAGACAGAAGAGTGCGAACAAATTAGGAAACTGAAACAAAATCTGAATCACATTAATACGCAACACCAAAGAGAAATCCGGAAAGTACAAGATCAGCTGACACAGGTAATACAAGAATTACGTATTTCAGAGGACACTTGCGCCCCAATACGGGATGAGGGACACAGAAATATGGAACAGCCACAAAATAATAACACAGCGCATTTCGGAAATTATGACAGAAATTGGCAAGGTGCACCGAATTTTGAAATGGAACCGCCGAAACGACGTAACAATGACCGCTATGCGACTCGTCAACATGATGATTTTGACTATAAGCTGTTCATTACTACACGTAAATTTAAAACATTTAAGAATTCTGGCAACGACATTCATCCACAAGCGTGGCTCCATCAATTCTCTCATTGTTTTCCTCCCAACTGGTCGTTAGAACACACATTAGAATTTATGTGTGGCTACTTGGAGAATGAACCAGCTGTAAGAATGCGATCGGTCATTCACGATTGTCACAGTGAAGGAGAATTTTATCATGCCTTCCTCTCAGCATATTGGTCTCAAGCTACACAAGACCGAGTAAAACATAGCATCATGATGATGAAACACTTTGAACAATCTGAATTTTCCAGTCTTGTGAAATATTTTGAAGACATGTTGCATAAGAATCAGTATCTTTCAAACCCATACAGCCCCTCAGAACTCATCTGCATTTGCTTAATCAAATTACCTGAACATTTACGGCATATTATTTTGGCAGGACGTTGCAAAGACGAAATTGAAGCTTTTCAGGGACTCTTACAAGAATTAGAAATTGACACAGACAGTCGCGGGATGTGAAAACAGGAAAACAATCACTACAGGTCACATCCGTCACAATTCCGTGACGACAGAAACAATAACTGGACACGACAAGTCTATTCTTACAAAGCAAATCGTGACCAAAACAGACGCCACCCATATGACAACCACTGGCAGAGTAATAACAGTTACAGAGAAAGATCGTATTTCTGTAGTAATGAATATGACAGAGATTACCATAGAAACAGACAATATGGGAACCAAAATAATTATTATCAAGGGAGACAGAATAACTTTAGATGCAATGGTCCAGCGCGCAGTTACGATTCAGGGAGAAATTCTCCACCACATGACCGACAAACAAGAAACTATGTAAACTACCGACAAAACGACAGACGTGAATTTCATCAGAACTGGCGGGATTCTAACAGAGCTGGGCCCTCTCGCCAAGGCGAATTTGTAGAAGTTAGGTCTCCTAATCCCAATAACAACGCGCGCCAACAAAGAGACAGACAATGACTCGCGCCGCAGGCACCCACGTGCGCCGGCTGGCTCAGAGAAAAATTACATAGAAGCTAACCTTGAGAAAATTCCAGTATTCTTTACCGATGTATACTGCATGATAATTGCGTTCAAGCTGAAACTCTGAGTACTTTGAAGAGTAAAATATTGTACCACATTTCAAATGTAAAACCGTTTATTGAAAGATAATCTGCTTTTTAACTTTGTGTTTGCCATATAACTTTTCACTTTACATTACTAGTATGCTTTGTCAGACTTCGAATCTGTTAATATGCAACAATGTTTGAAGTTAAATATTCAGTCAAGAACCAAGAGAACTTATTTAAACAGAAATTACGAATGCATTGTTATTGTGAACAGACGACACAGTGTTATTGTGTGTGTACATTCTTGCTTGTTAGTTGCACGTTTATGTAACGACTATAAGGCTCACATACTTAGAACATTTACCAGTACTGCTAATGAGATTTTAATGCAACATTTTGGTTTACTTGAAAATACTTTCTGTGAGATACCAGATGACACAGTGGTTAGTTTATGTGATAGCTACACGATTTTATCACGACACTACTAATGAGTGACAATTTACAATGTTGCTTTTGCGGTGTTTCTGTTTTATATTTGCACAGTTTTTCTGAATTTTTCTGGAAAGTAAAACATGTTTTAGTAGTAACTTTTGTGGTATAGCTACAATGAGACAGCCTTTTCCGTAGCACAACAATACGTTACAGCACAGTAATTTCTTCATCACAACAATAAGCGTAATAACTAAGATATCTATACGCAAAGCATTTCTCTTTTGTTTATCATGAGGTAAGTACATTGACTTCTGCAGAACTTAGCTTTCGGAGGACAATAACTACGACACTTTCACAGAGATTATCTTACAGCAAGACGCACATTTAGCGCTACAGGACATGTGTTTGAGTGATTAATTTTGTACTTAAATCATTTATTTTTAAAGATATTTGAAGGACAATGATACAAAGGTTTTCCGTGACACATTTCATTCCATTGCTGTAATCTGTAACACCTGAGGGTATAATTACATTAATCCTCAGGGGGGTACACGCTTACTTTGTGTACCATGTGTTTGGCAAGCACAAGGAGCCCTAGCTAATATGGTATTTGCTTATACAACTTTACACATCGGTACCATATTTCTCTAACACACAAATTACACAGCTATCTGATCATTTAACTGAGAGATAAACTTTTTTTTACTATGTCAGTGACAGATGTTTACGCAATTACACAGTTGGATAACTTCACACTTATGAAACTGTATTTTGTCTGTACTTTGTAAACTGTTCATATTTCTTCAGAACCATTGTGATACTGTGAGAGCTTTGAATGATGTATTTGGTATGGGATTATGATTTTTAAAGTACGTTTGAGGTAGCTGACACTTTTGACATGAGCAGAGAATTTTTTTTAGGCTTAGAAATTATTGGAGGAAGTTACGACGATTTTGAGAGTTGACTGAGGTGTTATGATGTTATTATTACGATGACTATGTGTATTATGCTGTTGTGGTATGTTTATGATCAGTAAGCTGATGCTATATGAGTTATTTGATTATGCTACGTATCTGTTATGATGAAATATTGAAGAAGTGTCGACGAATAAGGTAAAGAATAATGAGTAGTGGTTAGGGACTCTGGTTTGTGAAAAAGGTTGTTGGAAACCAAGAATCGTACTTTAAGAGTTATGAAATGTGTGTATATGCGTGAATGTATCACAATGCCGGCAAAACTTTTTTGGACGCTGTTATATCAATAGGATTTTGTTTCTACAGATTTGTAACCCAAATTCTTGACCTGTGAAATATTTTTATATGAGACTGTCACTGTAGCGGAAATTGCCGTCGTAAATATTTCAGCAAGAAAGGTAAGTGACCTTGGCGTAATGCGTTTTGGGCGCCCAGCTGAGAGGTAGATGTCTCACAAAAGAAAGCCATTAGGTGCAAAAAAAAAAAAAGAGGCCATTATCCTCGCTATTGGCATTCCTTTGTGAAAAGCATCGCAAATACGACATGCTCGAACTTGAAAACATATGATTACACTGTGGAGCTCTTAATATATGATATGTACTAAAATGCCTAATGAAACGATGAGAAACATTTCACGGCTATCGTCTTGCTTGTTGAGAGAAATGCCATATGGATTGCTTTATGTATTTATTTACTCATTTTGTTTAATATCTAGTTTCTAGCTGCACTGCAGCATTGGTTGAAATAAAATTTTATAGATGTACTAATATAAATATTTTCTGTCTACAGATGGAGTAAATAATAATTTTTTTCAAAAAAAATGAGGGAGCACAAAGACATTTCCCTTCACAGGAACTGCATACATAATTTACTTTTCAAGTAGGCTACTTGGTAATTTTTTGTAGAATTAGTTTTTGTGGTGCACCACTTTCATTACTTAGACATTAAGATGTGATTATACATTTCCCTTATCTGCATTGTTATCTTTAGTGTACTATTTTTTCTGCTTGAGCTATGTCATGTTTAGGTATTTCATTTTCTGCTGCTGTTTGCCAGGCATAGCGCTACTGAATTTGACTTTGTGTTACTCTGCTAAGCCAGTTTTACTACTGATTTATTTCTCTTGTTTGCTGCTCATTGCGTAATATTAGTTGTATTATTGCTGCTTGCTTGGCCAATTTGAATATTTTGTCATTGCTGTTTGTATTAATTATTTTATGCTGCTGCATTGCCTCGTCCCTTAGTTTAGCATCTGAGCTCAGTAGATTTAAGTTAGCTTAAGAGGGGGTATACTATATAAGAGAATGAGTTGAGATGAATTGGAAGAAATGCATTGAGAAGCTATAAGAAACAGATTTGGCAAAAATGAGTATTGTGCACTAAGAAATAATTATTTTGAAAGTAATATCAATAGAATACAGAAAGCAGGTATAGATAGGACTTTTTGGGAATAATGATGAATGAAGGGAGATCTCCAAGAAGTAAAGAAAGTTTTGTTTGCAAAATACTGCAGTAAAACAAACCCTGTCCTTTCCTCTTGTATTATTATGCTATGTGTTTGTGTACCCTTGTGTATTTGTGTTTTTCCTGTCTTTATGTGTTTAGCTGATGAGAGCTATGTTGTAGAATTTTTCTAATACTATGTTATTTACTTTGTAAAGATGTTGAGACATTATTTATTCTGTTTTGTTGCTCATATGTGAATGTGATGTTTCAATAATTATTCTGATCTTTTATGTATGTACTCATGTCATAATTCCTGTAACACTGATGTATATGTTATTTCGATTTTTTTGTAAAGCCTGTACTACAAATGTTATCTGTATTGTTATGTTCTTTAATGATGTATTTTGTACCTTTGTTATTGTATTCTCATGTTATAAAATTGTAATTGACACCAGTTCATCAAATTAAGTAACTTGTAAGTTTCATTTCACTGCACACGTTTCTGTTGGTCATAGTATATGGACAATATGCGAGAAGTAGGGACTGATAGTGTTTGCACGTGTGTTAATAATTCAGCAAGGGACTGGATAACAGCATTGCTGGTTCTAAGGACAATTCCAAAAACTTTGTGAGTGCACAAGTGGTGGTTATGGACTTGCTATATTGTCCGCAAGACTCTTCGTTGGTGATTGTGCACCTGCACATTTGCAACAGATGGCTGCTGGCCGTCTCTACAAGGACTACAGTGGGTCTGCATCTTTGCTGACTCACCAGTACCATTATTTCTACAAGGACTGCAGTGGGTCTGCGCCACTGGTGGCCCACCAATATCGTAATCTCTACCAGGACTACAGTGGGTCTGCTTTGTGATGACCTACCTACCAATATTCTTCAAAACGTCAAATGACTCTGCTGTGGGTTTGCTCTGTTGTGGCCCATTACTTGTCTGCATGTCAAGAGTCAGTACTGTCTTTCCGTTGGAAGGACACTACTTTTTCAAGACTGCATGGAAATCCACTACTTCTGTGTGCATTCTCTTTTACTGTTCAGACTTTGAAAAAAAAGAAAAACACTGTAATTTTACTGTAATGAATCAGGACTGTCTTTATAGACTGTGAGAAAATTTTAGCTTTTGACCAACATTGTATCAATAAGTGTGTGCATTTGACATCTTTGTTATTGTAATTATGAAAATTTTTATCAAATCATTATTGGCCACTGCCCAAAACAATTTGTAAAATTTTTTGTGGGGAGCATGGGGGCTATGTAAGTAGGCTGTTTAGGTTTTTTTATTGGTAACGCCACCTCTGTATAAAAATCACTGGCTGTGCTGTGTGCAGTCTGTGTCTAGTTTGCATTGCTGTCTGCCATTGTAGTGTTGGGCAGCGGCAGCTGGATGTGAACAGCGCGTAGCGTTGCGCAGTTGGAGGTGAGCCGCCAGCAGTGGTGGATGTGGGGAGAGAGATGGCGGAGTTTTGTAATTTGTCATGAACTGCTATATATATTATGACTATTAAGGTAAATACATTGTTTGTTCTCTATTAAAATCTTTCATTTCCTAACTATGCCTATCAGTAGTTAGTGCCTTCCGTAGTTTGAATATTTTATTTAGCTGGCAGTAGTGGCACTCGCTGTTTTACAGTAGTTCGAGTAACGAAGATTTTTGGTGAGGTAAGTGATTTGTGAAAGGTATAGGTTAATGTTAGTCAGGGCCATTCTTTTGTAGGGATTTCTGAAAGTCAGATTGCGTTGCGCTAAAAATATTGTGTGTCCGGTTAAGCACAGTCCTGTACAATTTTTCAAAGGGGACGTTTCAAAGTGTTCGAACGTGAGACGTGTGAGGTCTGTAAAGAGAAAACCTGTAACTATATAAATTGTTAGTTATTATTTGAAAAATAGAGTCCCCATTGTCTAGACCCCCCCCCCCCCCCCCCCCGCCCATGAACCATGGACCTTGCCGTTGGTGGGGAGGCTTGTGTGCCTCAGTGACACAGATAGCCGTACCGTAGGTGCAACCACAACGGAGGGGTATCTGTTGAGAGGCCAGACAAACGTGTGGTTCCTGAAGAGAGGCAGCAGCCTTTTCAGTAGTTGCAGGGGCAACAGTCTGGATGATCGACTGATCTGGCCTTGTAACACTAACCAAAATGGCCTTGCTGTGCTGGTACTGCGAACGGCTGAAAGCAAGGGGAAACTACAGCCGTAATTTTTCCCGAGGGCATGCAGCTTTACTGTATGGTTAAGTGATGATGGCGTCCTCTTGGGTAAAATATTCCGGAGGTAAAATAGTCCCCCATTCGGATCTTCTGGCGGGGACTACTCAAAGGGACGTTGTTATCAGGAGAAAGAAAACTGGCGTTCTACGGATCGGAGCGTGGAATGTCAGATCCCTTAATCGGGCAGGTAGGTTAGAAAATTTAAAAAGGGAAATGGATGGGTTAAAGATAGATATAGTGGGGATTAGTGAAGTTCGGTGGAAGGAGGAACAAGACTTCTGGTCAGGTGACTTCAGGGTTATAAACACAAAATCAAATAGGGATAATGCAGGAGTAGGTTTAATAATGAATAGGAAAACAGGAATACGGGTAAGCTACTACAAACAGCATAGTGAACGCATCATTGTGGCCAAGATGGATACGAAGCCCACGCCTACTACAGTAGTACAAGCTTAAATGCCAACTAGCTCTGCAGATGATGAAGAAATTGAAGAAATGTATGATGAAATAAAAGAAATTATTCAGATTGTGAAGGGAGACGAAAATTTAATAGTCATGGGTGACTGGAATTCGACAGTAGGAAAAGGGAGAGAAGGAAATGTAGTATGTGAATATGGATTGGGGCTAAGAAATGAAAGAGGAAGCTGCCTGGTAGAATTTTGCACAGACCACAAATTAATCATAGCTAACACTTGTTTCAAGAATCATGAAAGAAGATTGTATACATGGGAGAACCCTGAAGATACTAAAAGGTATCAAATAGATTATATAATGGTAAGACAGAGATTTAGGAACCAGGTTTTAAAATTGTAAGACATACAAGGGCGATGTACTTGAGGACAATATTATGGAAATGGAAGAGGACGTTGATGAAGATGAAATGGGAGATATATTATTGCGTGAAGAGTTTGACAGAGCACTGAAAGACCTGAGTCGGAACAAGGCCCCAGGAGTAGACAACATTCCATTAGAACTACTGACAGCATTGGGAGAACCAATCCTGACGAAACTCTATCATCTGGTGAGCAAGATTTATGAAACAGGCGAAATACCATCAGACTTCAAGAAGAATATAATAATTCCAATCCCAAAGAAAGCAGGTGTTGACAAATGTGAAAATTACCGAACTCTCAGTTTAATAAGTCATGCCTGCAAAATACTAACGCGGATTCTTTACAGCCGAATGGGAAAACTAGTAGAAGCCGACCTCGGGGAAGATGAGTTTGGATTCCGTAGAAATGTTGGAACACGTGAGGCAACACTGACCCTGCGACTTATCTTAGAAGCTAGATTAAGGAAAGGCAAACCTACGTTTCTAACATTTGTAGACTTAGAGAAAGCTTTTGACAATGTAGACTGGAATACTCTCTTTCAAATTCTGAGGGTGGCAGGGGTAAAATACAGGGAGGAAAGGCTATTTACAATTTGTACAGAAACCAGATGGCAATTATAAGAGTCGAGGGGTATGAAAGGAAAGCAGTGGTTGGGAAGGGAGTAAGACAGGGTTGTAGCCTCTCCCCGATGTTATTCAATCTGTACATTGAGCAAGCAGTGAAGGAGACAAAAGAAAAATTCGGAGTAGGTATTAAAATCCATGGAGAAGAAATAAAAACTTTGAGGTTCGCCGATGACATTGTAATTCGGTCAGAGACAGCAAAGGAGTTGGAAGAGCAGTTGAATGGAATGAATAGCGTCTCGAAAGGAGGGTATAAGATGAACATCAACAAAAGCAAAACGAGGATTATGGTATGTAGTCGAATTAAGTCGGGTGATGCTGAGGGAATTAGATTAGGAAATGAGACACTTAAAATAGTAAAGGAATTTGCTATTTGGGGAGCAAAATAACTGATGATGGTCGAAGTAGAGAGGATATAAAATGTAGACTGGCAATGGCAAGGAAAGCGTTTCTGAAGAAGAGATATTTGTTAACATCGAGTATACATTTAAGTGTCAGGAAGTCATTTCTGAAAGTATTTGTATGGAGTGCAGCCCTGTATGGAAGTGAAACATGGACGATAAATAGTTTGGACAAGAAGAGAATAGAAGCTTTTGAAATGTGGTGCTACACAAGAATGCTGAAGATTAGATGGGTAGATCACATAACCAATGAGGAAGTATTGAATAGGATTGGGGAGAAGAGAAGTTTGTGGCACAACTTGACTAGAAGAAGGGATCAGTTTGTAGGGCATATTCTGAGTCATCTAGGGACCACAAATTTAGTATTTGAGGGCAGCGTGGAGGGTAAAAATCGTAGAGGGAGACCAAGAGATGAATACACTAAGCAGATTCAGAAGGATGTAGGCTGCAGTAGGTACTGGGAGATGAAGAAACTTGCACAGGATAGAGTAGCATGGAGAGCTGCATCAAACCAGTCTCAGGACTGAAGACCACATGATGATGATGATGATTGTCTAGACGTGGATTTATATTTATTTCGATTTTAATCCAATCTAATTAATGTTTTTAAGTGTTAATTTTCAGCTCCGCAATTAGGAGCACAGCCAGTAGCGGTAGTAACTTACAGCGGAGTTTACTAGTAGCTGGTATAAAAAATACGAAACATTTTCATTGAGCATAATTTTACATGCTAAGGAATAGAGAACAGGAGACTTTTATATCTAAATACATCAACTTGATATAAAATAAATCGAGAATAACAATAGACAAATTGACTATCGTGAGTCTGCCGCCATCTTAGCAAAAATATCTCCGCTGCAGTTTTGAATCGAGAATTGTAACGAACATAAGTGTTGTTAGATATAAATGAATGGAAGTAAATATGCACTGATGGTCCCGAATCTACTTTAAAAAACGGAATTCAACTCAGATTGAATCCTTAAATACAGAACTCATAGCACGTTACGTAATATCAATTTCTTGTTTGCTGATGTATGAAGTCTAATTATTTCGGACGATTTACAGTACATGAAATATTTTAATAGGAGACATACGACAGTGTTGTGCGCGGGTAGAATTTTGTGACTAAATGTTCCCTTTGCTAGAGAAAAGTGCTTCCGTCTTAAGTAACAGTTGTGTAAAATTTGATAAATGATATGCAATTTAATGTCACTCAAACGACTTTACAGACAACATTTATACACAACGTTAAGTGGAGATTTCTTTAGCAGAATGACAAATATTACCCGGATAATCATTTTTGAGATCAAACGAATTG
The DNA here is from genome assembly GCF_023864345.2 of Schistocerca serialis cubense. Lineage (NCBI taxonomy): Eukaryota > Metazoa > Arthropoda > Insecta > Orthoptera > Acrididae > Schistocerca > Schistocerca serialis. The sequence goes on from NC_064641.1 coordinate 800,148,252, forward strand.
TTACGCTGACAATAGGTGACTGATTTTAAATTTTTTTGATCTACCTGAAATATCATTTATAAGTAACTGAAGTCACGAAATACTATAAACCGGTTCCGCCACATCGTCCACGTTTCACTTCCATACATGGCTACACTCCATACAAGTACTTTCAGAAAAGACTTCCTGACACTTAAACCTATACTAGATGTTAACAAATTTCTCTTCTTCAGAAACGCTTTCTTTGCCAATGGCGGTCTACATTTTATATCCTCTCTACTTCGACCATCATCAGTTCTTTTGCTCCCTAAATACCAAAACTCATCTACTACTTTAAGTGTCTCATTTCCTAATCTGATTCTCTCAGCATCACCTGATTTAATTCGACTGCATTTCATCATCCTCGTTTTACTCTTGTTGATGTTCATCTTATATCCTCCTTTCAAGACACTGTCCATTCCTTTCACCTGCTCTTCCAGGCCCTTGCTGTCTCTGACATAATTACAATGTTATCGGCAAACCTCAAAGTTTTTATTTCTTCTCCATGGATTTTAATACCAATCCCGAATTTTTCTTTCCACCGTTGACATATTCCCCTATTATTGTTGTTGCGACCTCTTCATGCCCCAATAGATAACCAGTAACATAAACCCTTTTTTTTACAATGCCATCCCATAAACTCCTTTCCTCTTCGATTTTTTAAGGGAATTCGTCATTTGTGATCTTACCAGTACATTTGATTTTCAGGGTGCACCGGTAACACAACTTATAAAAGATTTTAAAAAAATTAAAAACCTCCTTTCCAATGTTACCAGTATGCAGTATGCAGATCTCATGCCACGCCCCAGAAAAATCTCAGAAAGCTTTTCCTGTTTTGTGGCTGATAATTTTTTTTTATCGAAGGCCCTTTTTTGGAATTCCACACCTTAATCGGTAAAAACGGTTCCCTTAGAGAATCACTTTATTGTCCGTCTGTCTGTCAGACTTTCAAGAGTCTTTTTTTCTCAGGAACTGGTAGAGATATCAATTTGAAATTTATGCCAGATCTATGGCGCCTTGGCGGTGTATAATATATAAGCTTCTTAAGTCAACGTAATCAAAAGAAACAGCCACTGATGTCGCATATTTTGATACCCCCAAACTCACTCAGCAAAATATACAGGGTACTTCCCGTTGACCTATAAACATCAAATTTTACAAGCAGCAAAGTTTCACAGTACCAATAAAGTAAACAAACCCAAAAATTGTTAAATTGTATTGATATCACATAAAAGATATATTTTTGCCATTAGAACTTACATTGCATTCGTCATCTGTCAAAAGCATAACAGAAAAATATTACTGCATGCAAAAACAAAATGTATGTGCAGTCATCTTTTAGTAAGTAAATATAAAATAATTTATTAAGTTTTCTCTCTCTGCATAGATAACCCGAAGTCCCCCGATCACTTCTTTTTGTGTCTAGGCTAGTGTTAGAAGCTACTGTAGAGATTTTGATACACTCTTGGAATTCCCAGGGCCGATATCTTGCTGGTATCGGTATCAATAACAGGCAAAAATCGTGGAGATTCTCAATTCCTGGGATGGCTGAACTGTCTATATACATAACGAAGTTCGTACAGGACACTCAGTGCACGAGTTCCACACGCACTTGGCGAGTTTTCCTTGGGTAATTGTACTTCTTACTTTTTCAAAGAAAAATTTGGAGTGGGAATTAAAGTCCAGGGAGAATAAATAAAAAATTTGTGGTTTTCCGATGACATTGTAAGGACTTGGAAGAACAATTGAATGAAATGGACAGCGTCTTAAAGGGAGATATAACATGAACATCGACAAAAGCAAAACAAGTATAATAGAATATAGTCGAATTAAATCAGATGATGCTAAGGGAATTAGATTAGGAAACGAGACACTTAAAGTAGTACATGAGTTTCGCTATTTGCACAGCAAAATAACTGATGATGGCCGAAGTAGAGAGGATATAAAATATAGAATGATAATGGCAAGAAAAACATTTCTGAGGAAGAGACATTTGTTAACATCGAATATGGGTTTAAGTGCTAGGAAGTCTTTCCTGAAAGTGTTTGTCTGGAATGTAGCCACATATGGAAGTGAGACATAGACGATAAACAGTGTAGACAAAAAGAAAATAGAAGCTTTCGAAAGGTGGCGCTACAGAAGAATGTTGAAGATTTGATGGGGTCGATTACCTAAACAATGTTCTGAACAGAATTGAGGAGACATGAAATTTGTGGCACAGCTTGACCAAAAGAAGGGATCGGTTGATAGGACAGATTCTGAGACACCACGGATCACCAGTTTAGTATTGGAGGGAAGTGTGGGGGGTAAAAATCATAGAGGGGGACCAAGAGATGAAAACACTTAGCAGATTCAGAAGGACGTAAGTTGCCATAGTTATTCAGAGGCGAAGAGGATCGCACGGGACCGACTTCCACAGAGAGCTGCGTCAAACCAGTCTTGAAACGGAAGGTCACAATAACAACAACAACAACTTCTTTTTTGATTTTTTCCATCTCAAGTTAAGTTGCTTCCTAAGCAAGTAAATAGACATGGTAAATAATGGCCGATAACTGGGTAAATTACTCGTACAACGACGCTAGTGATCTGGTGTCATTAAGTCATTAAGTTTTAATTATCACCTTGAAGCTATCACGTTATGTAATTCATTTTTTATTTAATTGCAGGTACATGCGTGCATACCTAGTACAGACTGAAATTCCCGCACCACAGTACCATATCGTCCTGCCAAAACAAAATGGTGCAACCCATCTTCACTATATCGGGTGATGCCATCTTGTTTAGGCGCTTCTAACGCTCTGCAAACAAAAAAAAAAACAAAAATATTTACGTGAATTTTATGACTATTCCACGTATGCAAAAAAAAAAAAAAAAAAAAATGCAAATGGCTCTGAGCACTATGGGACTCAACTGCTGTGGTCATAAGTCCCCTAGAACTTAGATCTACTTAAACCTAACTAACCTAAGGACATCACACACATCCATGCCCGAGGCAGGATTCGAACCTGCGACCGTAGCGGTCGTGCGGTTCCAGACTGTAGCGCCTTTAACCGCTCGGCCACTGCGGCCGGCATTCCACGTATGCTCTGACATGTTTTTACCCTTTCACAGGGTACACACTCCGATATTAATTCATGAGTAGTGAAACCGTGTGTTGCTCTGGGCCCTTACTCAGAAATCCGTCTTCCAGGGGCGTTGCGCTGTTGTTAATTTGGTGAGCAACAGTAAGATTAGTTTCATGCTATTCTCCATTTCTGTCTCCGGTTATCTTCCATATTCCAGGAAAACTGCTACACGCCACGTTGTTGACATCTGTGCTTTTCTTTTCTTTTGGATCATCAGTCTTCTGACTTGTTTCATGCTACCCACCACAATTCCCCTCCTACCCATCCTCTTCATCTTAGAGTAGCATTTGCACTCTATGTCCCAAATTGCATGTATTGCAATCTGTTTCTTCTCGTACAGTTTTCATCTAATACCATGAAAGTTATTACGTGATGTATTAACACATGTCCTGTCCTTCTGTGTCTTCGCCTAGTCTGTTTGTCTTATATTGCTTTCATCGTCGATTCTGCGGAGAATCTCTTCATTCCTCATTTTATCAGTCCACCCAATTTTTCAACATCCTTCTATAGCACTACATCTCAAACTCTTCGATTTTCTTCTTTTCTGGTATACCCACAGTTCATGTTTCACTACCATACAATGCTGTGCTCCAAACATACATTCTCACAAATTTCTTTCTCAAATTAAGGCCTATTTTTGGTGCTAGTAGACTTCTTTTGCCCAAGAATACTCTCTCTCCCAGTTAGTCTGCTTTTTTATGTCCTCCTCGCTCCGTCTGTTACAGGTTATTTTTCTGCCTAGGTAAGAGAATTCCATGATTTCATCTACTTCATGGACTCCAGTTTTGATGTTAAGTCTATGGCTAATCTCATTTCTGCTACTTCTCATTATTTTCATCTTTCTTGGCTTTACTCTCAATCCATATTCTGTACTCATTAGACTGTCCAATCCACTCAACATTTTCTGAAATTCTACAGTCACTGATGGTAGCAATATCATTAGCGAATCTTATCTTTCATATATTTTCACCTTGAATTTTAATCTAACTCTTAAACATTTTATTCACGTCATTGCTTTTACGATGTATAATTGCTTCTTTAATGTTTATATTGAAAGTTACGGCCGAGAGACTATAGCCTTGTCTTATACCCTTTTAATCCGAGCACTGGGTCTTCCATTCTTATTGTTCCTTATTAGTTCTTCTACAAACTGGCACTGAATATTATCCTTCCTTCACTATGGCTTACTCCTCATTTTCTCAAAATTTCGAACATCTTGCAGCCTTTTACATTGTCCGAAGCTTTTTGCAGGTCGATAAATCCAATGAATCGCTCTGCCTTATATACTCGTTTTCAGGTCTTCATCCAGTTAGCCTTTCGTTCTATCACCCACCATCCCTTCAGCGACAATTGATATCACAATATGTCATCAGTCATCCTTTCTCTTCCGTACATTAATTCTTTACTACACATTTCTTGTCGATTGCTCGTTGTGGGACATATTCATTCCTTACGCCATCTATCCATTATGATCTACTGTATATAATCATGCCACACAAAGCTGTTAAAAATATTTATTGCGATTTCAGTTTCGTCGTTTTGTCATTTTCAAAGATTCTGAAAGCGAACACAGTCACCAAACAAAATATACTAGAGTTCAGATAAAGTAACAGAATCTTCAACCTCAAAACATGGAGGTACTTGACTAGGATGTTTGTGACGCCTCCTGGCAAGATATTTACAAAATCGTTATAATATATAAAAAAATAATAAAAATAAACATTTATCTGTATTATTATTTGTTATATCCTAGCCAGTAATGCCACCCGAGCCCGCTGCCAAAAGGTTGGCAGCATCGAAGTCCGGACGCCGTCCGCATAAGCAGCGCCAGCGAGACAGGAAATCGCCGCAAGTCTGCGCGCGCCACCGCTGGCTTCTGGTTTCTTAAGCGCTGGAGTCGCGAGCGCTAGGACAGTTCTGTATTCGCCGCTCAGTTGTATACTCGCCACCGAATTGTGTTCTTGCTAGTCAGTTGTGTGTTCATCGCAGCAGAGTTGTTGTTTGTCGTCAGCCGACGTTGACCTAGCCGCTCCGACTCGAACTAGACAGATTTCTGTAGACACGGAGTTCACTACTGTGTTTCTGTATCTTCGTTAATAAAGATAAGTACCGACTTTTATTTAATCAGAGTGTTTGGGTTTTCATCTTTCTGTTCACTGTTCCAGCGGACCGGTCGGCCCGCTATTAAAAGTGTGGCGGTGACTTCGTAAGCCGTTTCTACAGCGAATGGTTTGTCGCTACGAACGCCGCCACAAAACTGGCGACGAGGGCTTCCGAACTCGTGTGCAGGGCTGGTTCAACTTGTTTCTGGTTATACTAATTATAGCGATAAAATTTTGGGGGCTGGTTTAATTTGTGTTCACTATGTCTGCCGAATTACAACAGTTGATCTTGTTACAGAGTCAGCAAATACAAAGTCTGGTGGAAGCAATCGCCAAACAAGCGGCTAATCCTCCAACACAAAAGGAACAAGCACAGGCAGCACCACCTTTCCGTGCTTTTGATGCATCAAGAGAAGAATGGCGAGAATATTTCGCGCAGTTGCAGGCGCACATGACAGTCTACAAAATCACGGGTACTGAGCGGCAGCTTTATTTGATTTCCACTGCAGGCGTGGACGTCTATCGACTACTTTGTAAGTTGTTCCCGGAATCCAAGCCAGAAGCTTTAGACTATGACGTTAACAAGCTTGCTGAGTATTTCGAGTCGCGAGTTCATGTGGCAGCAGCCAAATTCGAGTTCTTCAGATTAAAGAAACTGCCACATCAATCTAATAAACAGTGGTTAACAGATTTACGGGGCCTCACCCGTCAGTGCCGATTTAATTGTGTGTGTGGAGCTTCCTACAGTGATGTCATGTTACGAGACGCTATTACTCAAAACATTGCAGATTCTCGTATTCGTGCTGCTATCTTAAAGTTGCCTGACCCGTCATTAGAGACTGTGATGAACATCATTGAAGCCCAAGATACTTTTGACTATGCTGAGTGTGAGTTAGATCAGCCATGTATTTCTCAAATTGCCTGTGCTAAGCAAGTTATGTCACGCCCGCGGCCCCACCGGCAGAGGCAGACTGTAAACGCTAGCCGGCCGCGTCATGTTAAACACATTCGTCAGCCGCGTGTGCAAAATGATAGAGTTAAAGTCTTGCCCTAAGTGTGTTCTTGCTCATCCTCGTGAACGTTGCCCGTTAAGAAACGCGGTTTGTCACTTTTGTCAAAGGAAAGGACACATCCAGACTGTTTGTTTGCGTAAATGCAAGAACAATTCTAGTGCTGCCCAGCCCATGGATATTCATGTTCTTCAAAGCCAGCCCGCCCAGAAGGTCGCGTTTAAAGACTCTTCCACGGTTCGTGTGGGTAATAAACTTGTTCGCAATAAGCCACCCACCCAGACCTCTGATATGCGATCCAAGCGTAATTCAAACGCTGTAATACGTAATGTACAGACTGCAAGTGAAGCGGGAGTTGTTGTTCCACCCGCCCAACCCACGAGTTGTCGTAAGCAGCGAACACGCGCTAAACGCGCTGATTTTGTGTCTTCCGCCTCCACTGCACCGATCCAGAGACAGTGTAATAAACTATTCGTGCAGCTACGCATCCAGGATAAGACCTTCAATTTTCAACTAGACACTGGTGCGTCTGTGACTCTCATAAATAGTGCTACGTATGCGGCTATCGGCCGCCCTAAATTTTCAGCGGCAAAACATTCTTTGGCTACTTATAGTGGAGAACAAATTCCTGTGTTAGGTGTATGTAGCGTGCCAGCCACATTCCGTGGCAATACAAAAACAGTTTCATTCACAGTGCTCCGCGCTACAGACAATGTAAACATTTTCGGATTAGACTGTCTTGACTTGTTTGGCCTGTCTATCCAAGACAATGTGTTGCAAATTAATTCTGTTGTTGTTCCTCAAGACAGCATAACCGATTTGTGTAAACAATACAGTGACATATTTAAAGACGAACTAGGTTGTGCTGCGAACTTTGCCGCTCATATTACGTTAAAAGATAATGTTCAGCCTCGATTTTTTCGTGCTCGTCCAGTGCCTCACGCCCTCCGGGCACCTGTAGCAGATGAACTTCGTCGTTGGCAAAACAACGGTGTTATTCAACCCGTTTCAGCGAGCCAGTGGGCTTCTCCCTTAGTTATTATAAAGAAACCGTCTGGCAAGTTACGTTTGTGTGCTGATTTTAAGTCGACAGTTAATCCTCAGACTGTCATTGATTCTTTTCCTTTGCCTAGACCGGACGAGCTGATGGATAAGTTAGGGGACGCTCGTTTCTTTTCCAAAATTGATCTCCGTGAAGCATATTTGCAATTGCCCCTCGACGAGCAATCACAACAGTATTTTGTCATAAACACGTCGTTGGGGTTGTTCCGTTTTCTGCGTTTGCCTTTTGGTTGTGCGTCAGCTCCAGCTGTTTTTCAGCGTTTTTTGTCACAACTTCTGGCTAATGTGCCATCGTGTTGCAACTATTTAGACGATATTGTTGTGTCCGGTCGGACGCCTGCTGAACATTTCCGTAATTTGGAGTGTTTGTTTACAGTGTTGTCTCAGGCAGGCCTACGTTGCAACATCGATAAATGTTCATTTTTCCTTACGGAGTTGGAGTATCTGGGACATGTTATTAATGCTCAAGGCATTCATCCCTCCCAGTCACATTTAGCAGCTATTCGTGATTTGCCCGCCCCTCGCAATCTGCAGGAATTGCAAGCAGTTCTTGGCAAATTGACATATTATATTATGTTTATACCTAATGCATCACAGATTGCTGCACCGTTGCATCGTCTCCGCCGCAAGAATGTTCCGTTTGTGTGGTCAGCTGATTGCCAATCAGCCTTTCAGCAGCTTAAAGAGGCTTTATTGAATGATCGTTGTCTGGTCCATTACGACCCTAACAAGCCTCTGGTGTTAGCTTGTGATGCCTCTTCTTTCGGCCTCGGTGCTGTGTTGTCTCACCGAATCGGTAACACCGAACGTCCTATTGCGTTCGCATCTAAATTGCTAAACAAAGCTCAGTGTAATTATAGCCAATTGGACAAGGAAGCGTTGGCTATTGTGTTCGGTGTCACAAAATTCCATCACTACCTCTATGGTAGACCATTCTATTTAGTAACAGATCACAAGCCCCTGACGTCACTGTTTCATCCGTCTAAACCAGTTCCTCAGCGGACAGCTCCGAGACTACAACGTTGGGCTCTTTTGTTATCACAATACCAGTATGAGATACTGTAGCGCCCTACAGCTCAGCATGCAAACGCTGACGCGCTTCTGACGCGCTTTCTAGATTGCCGATTGCTGCGGATGATGTCTTCGATTCCTCTGACGACTCTTGCCATCAGATTGACGCCGATGAGCATCAATCCCTCCGTGATTTTCCGATTGATTATCGTCAGGTGGCACGTGAGACAGCTACGGATCCTCATCTGAGTTTACTATTACGTTTTGTTCAACGTGGTTGGCCGTCCAAGGCAAAGGACATATCGGATCCTGTGGTTCGTCGCTATTATCCGCAACGTCATCTGTTGTCTGTTTCGCACGGAGTTTTGCTGTTACGCACCGAGAATGACCAGCTTCGTGTAGTGGTTCCCCAAGTGCTCCAATCCAAGGTCCTCGACTTGTTGCATCAAGGTCATTGGGGAGTGGTCCGCACCAAGCAGCTTGCCCGCCGTCATTGTACATGGATCGACATTGATAAGCAGATTACGCAGATGTCTACAGATTGTTCGGCGTGTGCCGAACACCAAGCTGCTCCGCCTCAACGCTATTTTGAGTGGGCACGCCCTGCCGGTCCCTGGCAGCGAGTACATATTGATTTCGCTGGTCCATATTGGCATTCTCGTTGGCTCATCGTGATAGATGCATTTAGTAATTTTCCGTTTGTTGTGCCCATGCAGTCTACAACGTCTGCACAAACTATACAGGCGTTGACTTCAATTTTTTGTATTGAGGGTCTTCCAGAAGTTTTAGTGTCTGACAATGGTCCACAATTTACCTCTGCTGAATTTGAAAGTTTTTGTTCTGCCAATGGCATTCGCCATGTTCTTACTCCGCCGTTCCACCCTCAATCGAATGGTGCAGCGGAACGTTTTGTACGCACATTCAAGGATCATATGGACCGCCTTCGTGCTACGCACTCTCGTCAGCAGGCCCTCATTACGTTCCTGTCGTCGTACCGGACCACGCCACGCGACGGCCCTTCGCCTGCGGAGCTTCTCCACGGCCGTCGTCATCGCACCCTACTACGGTTGTTGCACCCCCCGGATCGACCCGCCGCTTCTGAGCATCGCACGCGTTTTCAGCGCAACGACGCCGTTTTTTTCAGAGTTTATCACGGTCGCCGTCGTTGGGAACGTGGTACCGTGATAAGTGTCCAGGGTCGCGGTTTTTATACTGTTCAAGGTGCTACTGGGGTGCACAGGAGGCATCAGAACCAGTTGCGCCGCGCTGGCCGCCCGGATTCTGCCGCTCGTTCTTTGTCCACAGATTTGGTCCGCGGCGGGTTCCAGCCGCGCCTTCCGACTTCGCTGCCGCCCCCAGGGCAGCAGCAGCAGCCGTCGCCGCTACCACGCCGACAGCCCGTCCCGTTGATGCCTCCCGCGCAGCTTCATCCGGGAGCGCCCGAGGTGGTCGCTCCGGCGCCTGCGGTCCCTCTTCAGTCGCCACCGCCTTCGGAGCTGATGGACGTCGACCCCTCAGCCGGGCCGCCTTCCCAAGCGGTGGCTGTGCAGCCTGTCCTGCAGCCGCTTTCCTTGGGCACCCCCAAGGAGTCTGACACCGCAGCGCCTTGTCCGGCGCCCACTCAGCAGCCGTCGACGCAGCGTCAGGAGACGCTGCCTCTCTTCGTGGGTCCCGACGCCCCGTCGCGTCCAGTACCAGAAGCTGCGCCCGTGGTCACAGGCGTGCACGCTGACCTCGGTTTTCAGTCGGTGTTTCCCGAGGCCCCGCGCAGCCCATGCTGGGGTGCGGACCGGGGACTGCCACAGACAAGTCTCCGCCCCGGTCTCTTCTGCTACGCCTGCGGCCAGACCCCTCCCCCGCCGTCGACGCTCGCCACGTCATTATTCAACGACGGTGCGGCGATTTGGGGGGGAGGAGTGTTATATCCTAGCCAGTAATGCCACCCGAGCCCGCTGCCAAAAGGTTGGCAGCATCAAAGTCCGGACGCCGTCCGCATAAGCAGCGCCAGCGAGACAGGAAATCGCCGCAAGTCTGCGCGCGCCACCGTTGGCTTCTGGTTTCTTAAGCGCTGGAGTCGCGAGCGCTAGGACAGTTCTGTATTCGCCGCTCAGTTGTATACTCGCCACCGAATTGTGTACTTGCTAGTCAGTTGTGTGTTCATCACAGCAGAGTTGTTGTTTGTCGTCAGACGACGTTGACCTAGCCGCTCCGACTCGAACTAGACAGATTTCTGTAGACACGGAGTTCACTACTGTGTTTCTGTATCTTCGTTAATAAAGATAAGTACCGACTTTTATTTAATCAGAGTGTTTGGGTTTTCATCTTTCTGTTCACTGTTCCAGCGGACCGGTCGGCCCGCTATTAAAAGTGTGGCGGTGACTTCGTAAGCCGTTTCTACAGCGAATGGTTTGTCGCTACGAACGCCGCCACAAAATTATTATTATCATTACTATTATTATTTCATTACTGTATGAATGGTTATAGATTATATATCAAAGGAAATAACAGTTTTTCATTTTTATGTTTTTGCAATATTTATATATCTACATTTCACAAATAACGTCTGTGGTCGGCGAATGTATGTATCAAAGCAGATAATGAAAAATAATTACAAAGATGCTTATTAAATTCTCTATAAATAGTGGAGGTTAAAACATTACTCTCTCTGTCTTCTTGTAGCCGTTAAAGTTGTAAGAGCCTGTGACGCTCGCCTGAATGCTTAGATAGCCTTCGTTTCTTTTGATCGAGAAAGACACAATTGGAGTTTGATATTTGTAAAAGGGGTGTACTTTCAATTTATATTAATTTTATGAAGATAGAAATTGTTAAAATTATTACCTGTAATAATTTATTGCTAACTTGCCCAAGATTTCATCCCACATTCTTAGCAGTTTTCAGCATATTAGGAATTTTTCATGACGCAGAGCCGTGCAGCGATCGCGAGCCGCCTCCGCGGCAAATTCAAATTAGACTGAATGAAAGCAGTTTTCCCGCAATATAGCGGGCAGGTAAACGGTACATTAAAATTCTCTTTCAGCTTCCTGGAGACTTCAGAGGGAAATTGTGGATTTTATTATGTCATTTTCAGGTGGACATGGGCAGCTGCTGTTATGTTATCAGTTACGTAAATAATTCATGAGCGATAAAATTTTACTTGTGGGTGACCAAAGACTGCTGTACAAAACCTGTTCTGGCTACTAACATAATAATCAAATTTCATTTTTTTTTTTAGTTCCATGCTCTCATGTTAGTCGGGGCAGTTAACAGTGTTCATATATTTTTTAAAAAATCCACTCCAGCTTTTGCGTTTAGTGAACATAACATACTGTAACTTCCGTACAGGTAATAAGAGTAATTTTCTGTGCATTCAAGAGATGAAAGTAGCGAAGGGCATTTTTTTATTCCATAATTAGTTACAGTAATGATACCATGTTCCATATCTAACAAGCCAGGTAAGTGATATATAAAAATAGTTTGCAAATTAAAGATCGTACGTCCACAGCAGGAAATCTTTCAGTGTTGTGCGTATCCCCACATTATAGGTCAAAGTGCATAAAGTTAAAATATTTTCAACTGCAGAAACTAATAGTGAAAATCATATTTTATCTGTCGTGCTCGAAACAATAAGCAATATAAATTTAATTAAAATATTATGCCATATAAACTACATATAAAGTAAAAAGGGTGCGCAGTGGGGATTACACGACATGTTACAGGCCACTCTGTAACGGTAAGTGGTGACATGCTGGTATACTGTTTCCAGAACTCCGAATCTGATTTCTTAAAACTGTTATTTCACCCCCTCGTCCCAGATGGGCGTGATGGCTGACGGCGGAACAATACTCCGCTCTTCCGCCAACAGTTCAAAATATACTAAGATGGGAAAATTTTTTTTAAACGGATATATACCGTACATATATTGACGCTTTTCATTGTTGACATTTAAAATAACGTACAGCAAAAAGATGTAGGGCATTTAGAAACAATGACCTGGTAGAAAAATGAATGATGGATGACCTGCTTCGACGGGGAGTAATTGGTAGAGCGAAGGTGGATTGGCTCTTTTGGATAGTTATAGTGCGTCGAGGATTACTTACTGGGTTCAGGCTGATTGGGCTGTGGGGATAGATATAACGTGGAGGGACGGTTGGGAGGAAAAACATGGGGATTCAGGATACAGGAAGCTAGGATGTGGGCCAGGCCAAGATCAAGAGGAGGAAAGGGGGTGGGGGAAGAAAGCGATATGTCTGATAGGAGGAATAGATATCAGGGCACTATGACATATGATTGAGGACTAGCAGGGACCGGGAGGCGTTAGACTAGGATGTCGAGGTGCCCAAACATTAGAGTGGACCTGGTTGTGCGAAGAGACGGTTTGAGTGTTTAGGGGGAATACCGACAGGCCTGCGAGGGAGACATGGTGATGGGTGTGTGATCTTTGGAAGGAGTGAATATTTGTAAAACGATGTCTACGAATCTGATTAAGTCTTCAGCAGTGGGAACTGGGCAGAGGGAATTATTAGGATGGATGAGGTCATCAGTGGAACGAATGGGAACAGTTAATTCTGGCTTTATGGGTGAAAGCTGGGCTTTACATTTGGAGGAATTCGTAGGATGTGGAAGGTCGCAGATGTTGTAGACAGACGGGGGAGGGGGGGAGGGGAGGTACGATTGCGGCACTCTTTTAGAAAGCAATGAACTTTGCAGTGTGGATAGGCGGGTGGACTTTTACTATCAGCAGTGTGGTGCTCACCATACATTAGACAGTTATGGCAATGGTAGGACTGCGTTTTGGACTGGGATTCTGAGAGTTCAACTTTATAATGACGAGGGTAAATCAGGGCTCCATCTTAAAATAGGTGGTGTTGAGTTCTGCTGCGACGTCCTCATCAGTGACTCACGGTCGACTTTTGTGATCACAGCAGGAGCGTGGTGGACAGCGGATGGTAGCAGTGGTTTGGTCTGGGAGTTGTGGTGATGAGAGGAGCTAGGTGGGCATTGAGACCGAAGATACTATACGGGAGTTTATGGAGGAGGTCGGTGTGGAAGTTGGGATTAGGAGGTTCGATCAGGACCCAATCCTGTCTGAGGATGATTTGCTGTACGTCCGACTTTCCTATGTATTTTTCATTTTGAAAAGAGTTTGTTTATTGTAGTATAAATATTGTTATGTGAATTGTTTTGAATGCGTGTACATTAAAAGCCTGAAGCTTGAGGAAGTCTGCTCACAAGTGACCTGACATAACCTGTTTGTCGTAGCAGTTCACGACAAAATGGCTCAGCTACAGAGACAAAGGCAGTGGGCTGCTAACGAACAACTTAAATCTCCTCCATCGCCTGTAAGTGTTAGATCAAATTATTGTTACGTCCACGTAAAAATTCTATACCTTACCATGCAGTTAATTTTATTAAACGTCGCCCCACTAACTACCGAATTTTTGTAATACTTTACGAGGAAATGGCAGGTATTAAAAAGTTTTTGTTGACGCATACTGAGGTTCGAAGATTTTATCACGGCAGAAGTGTTTTCGCACACTCTTTCTACGTTTCGAAGGGGTCGATGCTGTGGCTTCGTTCTCTGTATGACCTTGTGCAAATAATACCACATGGAGGACAAATATATTACATCGCATAGCTATCAGTAAATTTGATGCATTTGAAAATTTAATGTTAAACTTCTAAATTTGTGTTTTTATGTGTCTGGTTGGTATCAGGAAACTTAAATTGATAGAGAAACACGCAAATCTCAGTGCAGGGCAACAGAACTGTGCTAAAATTTAATTTTGAATGGAAATATGTGAAGCTCACAGTGTGAAATCCAGACCAGTCGGTGTATTAAACAATCTGTGAGCGAGAAAATAATCCATTTTCAATTAGATTTATGTATTCCATCTGAATGCAACACAAAAATTACTCATATTGCAATGATGCCCCTGAAAATAGATAATCTTTATGTTTAGTCTATTAAACGATCATTGTGATAGAACTGAGCAAATGAACATCTAAGTTTAACGTATCCGACTTTCTGTTAAACTGCTCGAAAACTCACGAGATACCACTTTCCCGAAATCTTTTACTTATTTGAAACTTCTAAACTGATATGATATTATTTTCACCATACGCTCTGACAATCACTGTATATTACAGTGGAGATTAACTTTGATGGTAATGAAATTCGTTGGCCTACATGTGAGAATGGAATGCTCGTTTGTTCTGCAACCTGTTACTACTAATATGATGATGAAACTGTCAAAATCAAATCAAGATGGTATCTTACCACTTTTCATAAAAATGCTTCTGCTGCGCACAACTCGCGATGTGTAATGCGAGTATACAAACACATTCATAAAGGAAAACAATTAAAAATGAAGAACTAAACTTAACGACTGACAAATGAAAACAAAGACTCCAAGTATAACTATACTTTATTAAGCCATAACAACAATACGTCCTTTCATGAAGTTCTCACAAACAGACAAGTTAGCAAAATATTTCTTAATAATTTTCCTAAGCACAATTATTTTCTTGACACTTGTTCCAACTGTAAGACAAAACCATATGTTGAATTATAATATTTATACTGCAAACTTCAGCCATGCGCATTGTCCTACAATAAGAAACTACACAGTTACAAAGATGAAAAAACTGGGTTACCTTAACGGTTGACTTTGTAATTCCTTCATTAATATTTACTCAAAATCGTCAATATTCCTCAAAGCACATTATTATAAAATCCTTTTTAAATAATGCCGCCTCCAGTACATGGCAGGTCACCTTCCATCCTTTTCAAACTGGGTACATTGCCAGACTGTCTAAAACACACTACTTCCACTCTCCTCAAAAAAATTTACCTCTCTGACCAACATCTGTGCTCTCAGAAACAGACTTACGAAGAATATGGCTGTATCGATACTACAGAGGTTGAGTACATTTATCAAATCCACAACCACATTCATATTTATGGCCAAAACTTCTCGAAAACTTTGAGGACATTATCACTGATAAAATATTCACTTAGCATAGCTAATCAACCTAGCATTTACTTAGTAGTGCAGCACATCTGGAACGTGCTTCCCTTCTCTCAGTTATCGAGAGTTGTTTTAGATGACGTTCCTGTGGTACTAGAAATAATTCAAGCACACGCATTGACTTCATTTCCACTTTTTTCGGTGAAGACGTTTCGAATGCCTGCTTTCAGTAATATTGCTTTCTGCAAATGCTTGACAATATTGAGGCAAACCGTCTTCTTTAAATACTCACTCTTACCCAGTTATGATTGTTTAAAATATTTAACCAAGATATATATTTTATTTATAAATGCATCGTTTTTTATACGAGGGTGAGCCAAATGAAAACCTTAAGTTTCTAATAAAAAATCGAAATTTCGCGCCATTATCCTGTAAGTTGGTAAGCGTGCTACAAACAGCGTGCAGAATGGCCTGTAGGTGGCAGCACAGTGCAGATGCACACATACTCGCAGTACCAGTATAAGGATGGCTGCCCCACTTGCGACTTGCACCAGGGAACAACAGCGTTCTGTTATTCGGTTTTTGCGTAGTGAAGGTGTGAAACCTATTGAAATTCATCGACGAATGAAGGTTCAGTACGGGGTGATGCATGTCTGTCACAGCAGCAAGTCTACGAATGGAGTAGGAAGTTCGCAAATGGTGTGACTTCAGTGGAAGATGCTCCTCGTCCGGTCAGGCACATCAAATTGTGACAGCAGTTGAAGCCATAGTGAAGGAAAACCGCCGAGTGACACTGAATGACATGGCAGCATGCTTACAGATTAGTCATGGCTCGGTACACCACATTGTGCATGATGGGTGCCAAGGCAGCTGACTCCTGAAATGAGAGAACGACCTGTTGATGCTTGTGAAGAACTTCTTCGACGCTTTGAATGAGAAGATGATGGCTTCCTTGCAAGAATCGTTACTGGGGACGAAATCTGGATTCACTTCCACCAACAACTTCCTCATCCACCATACTCACCAGACCTTGCCCCAAGTGATTTCCATATGTTCGGACCACTCAAAGACGCAATGGGAGGAAAGAAGTTCCGTTCTGATGAAGAGGTACGCCACGCGGTGCATGAGTGGTTGCGCGGACTACAAAAAATTTTATTTTTTTTCTAAAGGAATTTATGCACTTTGTAAGTGCTGGAGGACTTGCATTGAGCGTGGGGGAGATTATGTTGAAAAGTGATACAGCTTTGTACCACTTCTGCACAATAAACAGTATTTAAAAAAATATTTAAGATTTTAATTTGACTCACCCTCGTATGTGGGACTGCTTACATTACTGTCCGCCGCATACTCAGCACAATGTTCCTGTAACTGGTACGCCCAAGGCACAAGCAACTGCAGCGTTGAATCACCGTCAGTTTCCTTTAATCTTGGTATCCATTTGAAATAATACGAGAAAATAAATTAATTTCCACTTGTTTTGGAACTGAGATAACCAGGTAGCTGACATGTTTCCGATTCCACGTAAAACTTCAGAAATTTGATCATGCTGCACAAACACGGATTTTAGCATGACACACAAAGTAATCCAGCGAGCCGTCCGTGGTGGTCGAGCGGTTCTAGGCGCTTCAGTCCGGAACCGCGCGACTGCTACGGTCGCAGGTTCGAATCCTGCCTCGGGTATGGATGAGTGTGATGCCGTTAGGTTAGTTAGGCTTAAGTAGTCCTAAGTTCTAGGGGACTGATCACCTCAGATGTTAAGTAGCACAGTGCTCAGAGCCATTTGAACCATTTAATCCAGCGAGTTTCAACGTGCAGCTTCCGGTAAACTACAACCGTGATTCCTTCACGTGGCTACTCCTTTTTAAGTAAGTTACGGCATGTTTCATTGATTCCAGCAATGAGTGAACATTACGACAATATCTCTGTAACCATCTTTTCACAACTGGGGGTGGGGGGGGGGGCGTAGAACAGTGCTGAAGTTGTGGAAGTTGTGGTTGTTGTATAAAAGGCGACAACAGCTCTGTAGAGACTTCTTCACATTTTCCCCTGATCGGTAACGAATATAACCTTCAGGGGATGGCCTGTGAATATCCCTAACTTGCTTATGTCAGTTACAGCTTCGTCCCGTACATTTGTTGCATTTTTCTCCAGCAAACAGGAACTTGATCCACGGCTTCCTGCGATGCTCTTGACAGGATAGTTACGCGCTTAGCGGCGTCTTGGTTGACTAGAGCCCTCTAGGACGACCGCGGCTCGCGAGGTGAGGAGCTGTCGGGGCAGTGACGAGATTCGGTTGGCGGCAGTGACAGAGGGAAGACAGCGCATAGAGCATCGTGAGTAGTCAGGCGGCGCTTGGTGCGAGGTACGGTGCTGACATTCCGGCGCCTGGGTCTGGCGGCGAGCGGAATTGGAGTCCGAAAGCAGTCACCGGCTAACATAAGCGCTGTTTAAGAGTCGTGTCTATCTCGAATCCTGAGGAGATCGCGGGCGTTTACCCTGGCGTGCATGTTAATGGCGAGCTCCTGGACTAAATGGTGAGACATTTTGGGGTGGAACCTTTGGATGTCGTTGTTCCGTGCAGCCACTTTGATTTTCGCTAGTCATTCCTTAAACCACTTGCACGCTGGTCCGGGACACTTGGTACTACAAGTCCATCTAACTGCTCTGTGCCCTGATTCCCTTGCATTACAAGTGTGACAGACATTCGGCAATTCCTTATCTTTTTATTTGGTACTATTAATGTGTTAAGTGGTGAATTTTATGAATCAAAGTTTATTCTCTGTATAAAACTTCAGCCGCCATTTAAATTGGAATTGCAAACTTCTTGTTGTCAACAATCATAGTAACAATTTTGCGCTGTCAGACGGTGCTTTGGTATTTAAAGTTGTGTGCGGACTGTCTGGTCATTATCACCTTGGGTTAGTTGTTGATGTTGTTGTTGTGGTGGTCTTCAGTCCTGAAACTGGTTTGATGCAGCTATCCATGCTACTCTATCCTGTGCAAGTTTCTTCATCTCCCAGTACCTACTGCAGCCTACATTCTTCTGAATCTGCTTAGTGTATTCATCTCTTGGTCTCCCTCTGGGATTTTTTCCCTCCACGCTGCCCTCCAGTACCAAATTGGTGATCCCTTGATGCCTCAGAACACGTCCTACCAACCGATCCCTTCTTCTAGTCAAGTTGTGCCACAAGCTCCTCATCTCCCCAATTCTATTCAATACCTCCTCATTAGTTATGTGATCTACCCATCTAATCTTCAGCATTCTTCTGTAGCACCACATTTCGAAAGCTTCTATTCTCTTCTTGTCTAAACTATTTAATGTCCACGTTTCACTTCCATACACTACACACGAATACTTTCAGAAATGACTTCTTGACACTTAAATCAATACTCGATGTTAACAAATTTCTCTTCTTCAGAAACGCTTTCCTTGCCATTGCCAGCCTACATTTTTATATCCTCTCTACTTCGACCATCATCAGTTATTTTGCTCCCCAAATAGCAAAACTCCTTTACTACTTTAAGTGTCTCATTTCCTAATCTCATTCCTTCAGCATCACCCGATTTAATTCGACTACGTTACTTTATCCTCGTTTTGCTTTTGTTGATGTTCATCTTATACCCTCCTTTCAAGACACTGTCCATTCCGTTCAACTGCTCTTCCAAGTCCTTTGCTGTCTCTAACAGAATTACAATGTCATCGGCGAACGTCAAAGTTTTTATTTCTTCTACATGGATTTTAATACCTACTCCGAACTTTTCTTTTGTTTCCTTTACTGCTTGCTCAATATACAGATTGAATAGCATCGGGGAGAGGCTACAACCCTGTCTCACTCCCTTCCCAACCACTGCTTCCCTTTCATGTCCCTCGACTCTTATAACTGCCATCTGCTTTTTGTGCAAATTGTAAATAGCCTTTCGCTCCCTGTATTTTACCCCTGCCACCTTCAGAATTTGAAAGAGAGTATTCCAGTCAACATTGTCAAAAGCTTTCTCTAAGTCTACAAATGTTAGAAACGTAGGTTTGCCTTTCCTTAATCTTTCTTCTAAGATAAGTCGTAGGGTCAGTTTTGCCTCACGTGTTCCAACATTTCTACGGAATCCAAACTGATCTTCCCCTAGGTCAGCTTCTACCAGTTTTTCCATTCATCTGTAAAGAATTCGCGTTAGTATTTTGCAGCTGTGACTTATTAAACTGATAGTTCGGTAATTTTCACATCTGTCAACACCTGCTTTCTTTGGGATTGGAATTACTATATTCTTCTTGAAGTCTGAGAGAATTTCGCCTGTCTCATACATCTTGATCACCAGATGGTAGAGTTTTGATAGGCCTTGCTCTCCCAAGTCTGTCAGTAGTTCTAATGGCATGTTATCTACTCCCGGGCCTTGTTTCGACTTAGATCTTTCAGTGCTCTGTCAAACTCTTCACGCAGTATCATATCTCCCATTTCATCTTCATCTACATCCTCTTCCATTTCCATAATATTGTCCTCAAGAACATCGCCACTGTATAGACCCTCTACATATTCCTCCCACCTTTCTGCTTTCCCTTCTTTGCTTGGAACTGGGGTTCCATTCATGCATGTGGTTCTCTTTTCTCCAAAGGTCTCTTTAATTTTCCTGTAGGCAGTATCTATCTTACCCCTAGTGAGATTAGCCTCTACATCCTTACATTTGTCCTCTAGCCATCACTGCTTAGCCATCTTGCACTTCCTGTCGATCTCATTTTTAAGACGTTTGTATTCCTTTTTGCCGGCTTCAGTTACTGCATTTTTGTATTTTCCCCTTTCATCAATTAAATTCAGTATCTCTTCTGTTACCCAAGGATTTCTACTAGCCCTCGTCTTTTTACCTACTTGATCCTCTGCTGCCTTCACTATTTCATTCCTCAAAGCTACCCATTCTTCTTCTACTGTATTTCTTTCCCCCGTTCCTGTCAAGTGTTCCCTTATGCTCTCCCTGAAACTCTGTACAACCTCTGGTTCTTTCAGTTTATCTACGTCCCATCTCCTTAAATTCCCACCTTTTTGCAGTTTCTTCAGTTTTAGTCTACAGGTCATAACCAATAGATTGTGGTCAGAGTCCACATCTGCCCCTGGAAATGTCTTACAATTTAAAATCTGGTTTCTAAATCTCTGTCTTACCATTATATAATCTATCTGAAACTTTTTAGTATCTCCAGGGTTCTTCCATGTATACAACCTTCTTTCATGTTTCTTGAACCAAGTGTTAGCTATGATTAAGTTATGCTCTGTGCAAAATTCTACCAGGCGGCTTCCTCTTTCATTTCTTAGCCCCAATCCATATTCACCTACTACGTTTCCTTCTCTTCCTTTTCCTACTGTCGAATTCCAGACACCCATGAGTATTAAATTTTCGTCTCCCTTCACTACCTGAATAATTTCTTTTATCTCATCATACATTTCATCAATATCTTCATCATCTGCAGAGCTAGTTGGCATATAAACTTGTACTACTGTAGTAGGCGAGGGCTTCGTGTCTATCTTGGCCACAAAAAATGCGTTCACAATGCTGTTTGTGGTAGCTTACCCGCACTCCTATTTTTTATTCATTATTAAACCTACTCCTGCATTACCCCTATTTGATTTTGTATTTATAACCCTGTATTCACCTGACCAAAAGTCTTGTTCCTCCTGCCATCGAACTTCACTAATTCCCACTATATCTAACTTTAACCTACCCATTTCCCTTTTTAAATTTTCTAACCTACCTGCCCGATTAAGGGATCTGACATTCCACACTCCGATCCGTAGAACGCCAGTATTCTTTCTCCTGATAATGACGTCCTCTTCAGTAGTCCCCGCCTGGAGATCCGAATGGGGGACTATTTTACCTCCGGAATATTTTACCCATGAGGACGCCATCATCATTTAATCATACAGTAAAGCTGCATACCCTCGGGATAAATTACGGCTGTAATTTCCCCTTGCTTTCAGCCGTTCGCAGTACCACAACAGCAAGGCCGTTTTGGTTAGTGTTACAGGGCCAGATCAGCCAATCATCCAGACTGTTGCCCCTGCAACTATTGAAAAGGCTGCTGCCCCTCTTCAGGAACCACACGTTTGTCTGGCCTCTCAACAGATACCCCTCCGTTGTGGTTGCACCTACGGTACGGCTATCTGTATCGTTGAGGCACGCAAGCCTCCCCCCCCCCCCCCCCCCCCAACGGCAAGGGCCATGGTTCATGGAGGGCTTGAATTAGTTATGGTTTATAAATTTATCAATTGAAATTTCACGTCATTGGAGATTGTTTTATGAACTATTGCTTTAGTAGTAACTATGGTTGTCACACTACAACGTTCAACATCTCTTCCTGCATTTGGCGCTACCCAGTGCTTGGCTGTTGATTTTAGTATTTTAGGTAACTGTGTATTAATACTGGGTTTGTGTGTTCTAGAAGCCGTTATTGGTGTGCGTAGGCTCTCCTGCCTGTTGTCACTTGAGCTCTCGAGCGCGGAATTCAGACGTGCACCCCATGTGAACGCCAAACGTCGAGAATGAGCTGATTGCTGAGTAGATCTTTTAGGCTATCATAACATCATGTTGCCGAATGTTGTCTATAATAGTTCATTCACGTATTTATGAGATCTTGCTATTTGAGTATTTCTGAAACCTAATAGCTTTTACAAAATGTTTATTTTTCATATTCACAACTAGTCAGCTCAGATCTGCAGTTATGTTAAAGTTATATTAGTGTAAATTAATTTTTTATGAGTTTAAAGTTGGGGCCATAAGGCTGTTTTCCTTTTAAATTTTTTTGAAATATTCTCATTTTTTTTTACAATTGAATAATCGCTGTAGATCACAGCAATTTGCAAATACTGATTAATCATTGTGTTGTTACCAGTGCTCTGTTTTAATTAACGTGGTGAAAATAAATTTTTGTTCCCTCAAATGGGTTCAGCATTCCGCTCCAGCAGCCAATGAGACCTACTTGCCAATCCGCCACCTTACCAGAATTCTGCATCAAACCGAACCCGGCCGGCCGGGGTGGCCGAGCGGTTCTAGGTGCTACAGTCCGGAACCGCGCGACCGCTACGGTCGCAGGTTCGAATCCTGCCTCGGGCATGGATGTGTGTGATGTCCTTAGGTGAGTTAGGTTTAAGTATTTTTAAGTTCTAGGGGACTGATGACCTTAGAAGTTAAGTCGCATAGTGCTCAGAGCCATTTGAGCCAAACCGAACCCGACTTTCGCACTGCTACTCTTGACACGGCGTATAGCCACCGATTGCCACACCAAGAAGCCGCAGCGGTGGCGCCTTATGTGCCACAGCAGAGCGGGCATCTCCAAGTCAGCGCGACTGCTGAGGAGACCGCCTTCTACTTGTGTCCTTCACGCCGCATCGTCTGCTTCTAGCGAGTCCACACCAACACATCTTCAGTGAACATTCTAGAGCGACAAGAACTGTTTACTATCCAGAAACTTTCTGGCAGATTAAAACTGTGTGCCCGACCGAGAGTCGAACTCGGGACCTTTTGCCTTTCGCGGGCAGGAGAGCTTCTGTAAAGTTTGGAAGGTAGGAGACGAGATATTGGCAGAAGTAAAGCTGTGAGGACAGGGCGTGAGTCGTGCTTCGGTAGCTCAGATGGTAGAGCACTTGCCCGCGAAAGGCAAAGGTCCCGAGTTCGAGTCTAGGTCGGGCACACAGTTTTAATCTGCCAGGAAGTTTCATATCAGCGCACACTCCGCTGCAGAGTGAAAATCTCATTCTGTTTACTATCCAGTCTTAGCTTCTGAAATAGTATTGTATTGTATGTTAACCAGAGACATAGAAACGACGGAGAGGCCTCAGCCGCAGTGGTCTCACAACCCCACGACGACTACCGCAGTCCACTTCACCCCTCCGCCGCCCCACACCGAACCCAGGGTTATTGTGCGGTTCAACCCCCGGTGGACCCCCCAGGGAACGTCTCACACCAGACGAGTGTAACCCCTAAGTTTGCGTGGTAGAGTAATGGTGGTGAACGCGTACGTGGAGAACTTGTTTGCGCAGCAATCGTCGACAGTGTTAATGAGGCGGAATAAGGGGAACCAGCCCGCATTCGCAGAGGCAGATGGAAAACCACCTAAAAACCATTCACAGACTGGCCGGTTCACCGGACCTCGACACAAATCTGCCGGGCGTATTCGTGCCGGAGACTAGCCGCTCCTTCCCTCCCGGAAAGCCGTGCGTTAAACCGCACGGCCAACCGGGCGGGGTCTGAAATAGTGGTTGAGCTTCATGATCTGTTGTCTGAGCCGATTTGCACGAAATTGAGTATTCGTATGTGTGTGTTCAGGTCACTAATCGCTACCAGTATTTCAGTGTTCTCCTCTCATGGTGTTTCCCTCAGCGCAGTATGAGTAGTTGAGGGTGGTGACGAGTAAAATCTCCTTCTGTGGTTGTATCAAAAGTACGACACAACAGTTTAATGGGAGGAGGTCCATCACTCTGGCACTGTGAATTCACGTATAACGATTTATAGCACGGCTTATACACAGAAAGAAACACACCCTTGAGGAAAAACTGTTGCAGAAATATCGTCGTAATGTTCATCCATTGTTGGAATCATCGAAACATATCGTAACGTACTTAAAAATGAATAGCCATGTGAAAGATTCACGGTTCTAGGTTAATGTGAAGCAACACGTTAAGACTCGCTGGAATACTTCGTGTGTCGTGCTGAAATCCGTGTTTATGTAGCATGATCAAATTGCCGAAGTTTTACGTGAATTTGGAAAAATGTCAGCTACCGGGCAATCCCAGTTCCCAAACCAGTGGAAATTAATTTATTTTCTCGTAATATTCAAATGGGTACCAAGATTATGGAAGCTGACGATGATTCGACGCTGCAGTTACTTGCGCCATGGGTGTACCAGCAACAGGAACACTGCTGGTAACGCGGTGGACGATGAGGCAAGCACTCCCATATATCTGAAACGACGCATTTATAAAGTAAATCTACATTTTAGTTAAATATTTTAAACTGGATACGAGAGTATATGTAACGAAAACGGTTTGCCTCAATATTATCAAACATTTGCGGAAATCTGCACCACTGAAAGCAAGCGTTCAAAACCTCTTAAACGAAAAAATATGCGTCATCTAAAGCAACTCTCCATTAATGACCAAGGGCACGTCATAATTATTTTCTGATTGCAGCCACTCAGGTATGGAACAGGCAGTAGTAACTCGCTTGTCATCTTCTTTGAAGCCATAATCCATCAGTTGAACAGTCATTACATAATCACGAATATCCAGAACGTCTAGGTTAAGTCGTTTTCTTGAGTAGACCATAGTTGCGCAGTCACTGTCCACCCCATATTGCGAGCTAATTGTTGGCACACCAACGGATCTCACTCACCGTGTACACTCGTTGCACTACTACACAGATGATCGTAGTCTTACTCATTCTGATGATGAACTGGCAGTGTACTTCTCTTATATACAGTCATAATACTTTTTTAAGATGCATACACTGCTATAAATAATGCATATAAACAGAGATAACGAACAGCTCACCCCGTCTTTGGAGATCTGGTAATGGGCTGAGACGTCGAGATGCATGCCAGGTGTGGTGAAGAAGCAGCGTAACCGAGTGTTTAACATTAGCTACTGTTTAAACAACTCAAGCTGTAAATATCTCAGTGTTGGTATGATAGCTGACCAGGACTTCGATCTGTTGGCTGTATTAGAAAATCTACGATTTTGCAATGCTTAAGTGATATAATCAACGGATGACTGGTTTAGACTGTGTGATAGGTCAGTGCATGTTTCTGCGTGTTCCACAGCAATGTTCATTCGTTGTCAGTAATGCTGATAAATCATGCTGCAACTCCTCTGGAACACTTAAACAGCAGAGAGTGCATACATCTGCAGCAACAGACGTTTAATAATCTAATGCACATAAGTTACTCAATAAACTAAAGTGGCAATCATATGTTCATCAGTTCTACGAAATATTGGAGAGTAAACTGTTGAAGTCTGTTGGCCAGCCTCTGCACCCATCGAAAGAAACTGTCAATCAACTGTGTAGTTCATGTTGTACCAGAATGGAGGTGCACATGCATGAGCCAAGAGTGCCAGATAGAGGCCTAGAATTGCGATCATATTTAAGTCTGTTCATATACCCTGCAATATGCAAGTGTTTAAAATTAAAAGAAAGTTAAGAAGCTACATGTACATGGTTACTCTATAATGTACCCTACATGCCAAAGTGAGTGTGTAGTCATTGCCATGACAGTGGGGAAGAAACATCCCTGTCACAAGAGTCTTCTGGTACCACCTGGTCCTGTAACGATTAATGAAGCTGGAGGACGAAGAAGAATGACTCGTTAGTTCCCAACAACGAATGAGCTTTAATTATAGGCCCATCGGACTGTGGAAAGACTGATCTTCTTCTAACATTGTTAACACATCTTGAGGGGGTCCGCTTTGAGCTTGTATATATTTTCTCAAGAACGCTATTCAGCCAAAACATCAACAATTGGAGAAGATATTGTACGGTATTGAGGGGGTAACGTAACAGATGGACAGTGAAAGCAGCGTTATTCCACTACCTGAAGAAATGAAGCCAACAGCATATTCATATTTGATGACATCACGATGGAAAACCATGATGAGATTAAAAATACTTATTCCTTGGTTGCCATAAGCAAGTCGATACATTTTATTTGAGGCAGACATACTCAAGGATCCTGAAGGCGTTGGTCCAGGAATCTATGAACCTTATTATAGCTTTCAAACAGGACAACCTGAATTTGAAGCAAGTTTACTGAGCACATGTAGGAGCCGACACGCCATCCAATGAATTCGTTACCACAGATGGGAATTGCTGCAATAATTCGCATTATGACTTCCTGGTTATTGATGAAACTGCGCAGGCTGCTGTGGAGTCGTCATTTTAACTTCATGTGATCACACTGTACTCTGGCGACAATGGTTGGCACATCTGACACGGGAACATTTCCTTGTGATGCTCTGGCATATGGTGCAATTTCATTATCATATGTATTGTCGTCGTCTCTTTTTTTTCTGAGCCTTTAAAATGTGGGAGGTTTCGAAGGAACACCCCGTATTATGAACATTGCCTTAGAATAGATTGAAGAATAGGCAAATGGTCCACTAAAAAACAAGTGTAGTGATGGTGTTAAAAGAGGCAATAGTGTTTTATACACATGTACTGAGAAGGGTGATTAAGATTTTTAAATTCTCATTTCAGTATTAATAGTGTAGAACAAGAATTTTTACATGGTTATTTGTTCCACAGTTTTAGCAAACTCATGATATCCCCACCACTCCCTCACTGCCTCCTATACTTCCCCAGTCAGCCTTACTCCATTTCTCCTTCCCCCTCCCCCTCCCCCTTTCCCGCCAAACTTCAACATATAGACCCTACCTATTTAGAACACTGACTGCAGTTACAAAATACAGTACTATGATATGTGGTTTTGCATAGATAAGATTGGTTGCTGACACAGCTAGTTACGTAAGTTCTACATTTATGTACAACTCTTTTTAATATTTACTGTACGTACTTAGTTTTACTTTGCTTTTAGATCTGTAGATGATCCTGTGTGATCGAAGCATGTACTGTAATTAAAAATGTGTAACTGAGATGGAACATTAAATGAGAATTATCTTACGTATCAATATAGTTGCTGTTTCTCACAAGACGAATATGTCGGATGTAGTGAAGATAATTAACTGTAATGTGTCTTTACAATGACCAACGTGTGGTACCGTAATTTGTGACTCACACACTATCCAAGTATTCATAATACACATTGCCATTGTGCCACATATAGCCAATAAGGCCACCATATTTTCTAGGCACAAATTTTGGGCACCTTACACAAATTTTGATATTGCAAAAAGTCTTAATTTAATTTAATAAATTGATAATTTATACATTAATTTTAATTTATACGTTATTAGCAAATTCTAAGGCAAAGAACCAGACCAACTGTATTTGCAAGATTGTGAATTTTCTTCAGCATGTATTTATTCTTCAATAGTGTAGTGCTGGGCGAAAAAACTACTTGAGACATTAGTGTCAACACTGTAGTGGGTACTAACAACCCTAGCATTACTGTTAGAGGTGGGTGAGCTGATATTATAACAACGCATGTGGAATATTAGACCACTTTATTAAAACTTGAACGAGCAGAATGCTTAACTTGGAAACACTCGATGCCCATCGGAATGTCACTAACGTATTTGCTACTGTCGTTGTGTTCTATAACTTATCACTTGACATAATACAGAATCATAGTTTCATCCAGTACAGAATTGACTATAAACTTTGATACAGTTCGGGCTTCTAAAACAACTCGTGGTACTCGATCTGAAGTAAGACAATACTGTCATAGTAAGTGATGACTGCATAGTGAGCTGAGCAGCATTGCGCTCTGACGTACTCTTCCAGCAGCGGCAGTATATGGAACCTCTTGGGGGGCGTGTCTGCGCCGACGTCTCATTCATTGCTGCGTTAGGCAGTGACTGTCCTTACCTGTGGTTCGGTCGTGAGGTACCAACTTTGCGTGAGACCTCCTTCTTCAGATGACACTATAAATAGCATCCCAAAAACAGCATCATAATTCACTGTAGTCTCTAAATTATTTTCAGAGTTTCTACAGCGAGCTGTGCTTTGTCACTGGTCCATATATTATTTGTGTGGGAAAATACCCTTTCAGTGGCAGCGTTGGTGCCAGGAAGGCAGATGAATTTTAGAATGACACGATTGAAATGAGAAATCAGTTCAACCAATCTTCGAGTGCAAAGTGGTGTTAGCAGTCCATTAATTGATTTTCTCAATGGTTATAAATTGTTTGTCACAGTCAGACCCATCATACGTTTCATTTTCCGCAAACTGACCACGTGGCTCAGTTCTGATAATCGGAGAAATTCCTTTAGTGTCATCCCATAAAGGTATTTAAGGTAACCAAGCTGTAGGATGGCAAGTTCTGGAAACTTTCTTTAGCCCTCCCTTTCAAATGGTATAGAGTAGTTTAGTAGGAAAAGTACAGATTATGAAACCTTTTTACCTCTGCTGGAAGTGAACCTTCCTCTGTTTCTAGTTCTTCGAGATTTTTTGTAACATTTGAGGAAAGAAACAGGTCTCCATTTTTGGTCTCCAAGTTAGTCTTCAACTTACTAATACGATCATACCAAATAGAGTGAACATCTGTCCTTCCACTTTTTTTCCTGATTCATGAAATGATGAAGTGTGACTGTGTACAGAGTACAACCATAGTTCAGAAAAGGCTTTCTGAAACAAGCTTTTAAGGAACAATGGACATTTATTTTCAGGTTGGACGTATGATTTTAATGGTTTAAACATTCTGATGACTTGTTCAACAGCAGGCAAAAATTTTAACCATCTAGTCTGAGAATAACTCAAAATCGTTGCAAATCGTTTCCACAAGGCTGCAAAAGTCCTTCAGACTTTCACCTCTCACAATTTATGATTTTAAGTACAGAGATATTTCGGAAATTATCATTTCTACATGTACAGGCAAAATATCAGTAGCTGCTCGAACAGTATTATGCAATACATGGGCAGCACACCCAACCCCTATCAGCCCATAGCTGAGATGCATTTTTAGTTTGGTAAAAACCTTGTTCTGACCTTCTCCTTCAGCGCCTCCAAATTTGCAATTAGTATCATCAGCATACAGTCAACAAATTTTTCTTCTGCACTGATTACTCAGGGGCTATCCGTTAATTAGTCGCTCACAATAGTAGATGTCTCTCCAGACAATCATTTTAATTGTAATATTCTTACTTATACACCAGTTTTGTAATCAAAATATCCAACAAAGAGAGTGAAAAACCTTTATCTATTTGTGGTTAGATGCACCAGTCATAATTCAAATAAATGTCACTTTTTCCAAATCACATCGCAACAAATCTAAAGCATGAGTGACCTGTTTTTATAAAATTACTTGCAAATTAGGGTCTAATGTTGCTTGAAGAAGTTTTGATGTGCAATCCATAGAACTGAATCTATGACTGCGCTAGGTTCCATAATATGCGAAGACTCCCCAGTTGCAGCTTACCTTTTCCTGACCACAATGTTTCTTAGATTTCAAGAATGATTTTAACATTGCATAGGATCTGCTGTGGAGACTACTCTTTAATGTTGTCAGTTTTTAAGTGGATCTGTATATTGCCACATCCACTGTAACTTATTGTGAAAGTAGAAGTACAAGTAATGCAACGTTCTTTTCCTTTCCAAAGAACTAACGTTGCTGAAGAATCGAAATTCTTTCTCTAATTGTACACTGAAGAAGCAATTGCGCTTCTTTGAACTCATTGCAACCCTGAAACATGGTTATTCATGAATAAAAACGACTAAACTTAAGTGATGCAATGTAGTGTAACACTTCATAGCACATAACACAGTCTGATATAATTTGATGCATGCAGAAGACATCTGGAATCATCAACCAGCTTTATGCCTTGTGTGCGCAACGCAAGAGCAGAATCTCGTTGTCAAACGGTTTCACCAGCTTAATTAAAACTACTAATAAAATATACTGGTACAGATGAAATAAATATCCAGTTTGGGAAAAGCAGTTCGTAATTGTTAAATCCTGGGTGGAATATGAAACGTAACAGACTATTTTTCATAAGATTTCGAAGCTAATTTGGGTTTCTTGATAAATTATTTAGTCATTAGGTAGCAACTATACATGTAATTTCGTCATTTGAGCTCTGCAGTGTGATTTTCAACAACTTCATGGCAAAGTTGGCTAATTTTACGTCCATCTTTGGTAGCAAAATGTATCTTCGATTCGTTTAATTTTTAATTACGATTTTTCATTTATAAAAACTGGATGACAAAACAAGCAACCAGTATACTGTATTTTATAATGTTAAAAATTTGTAACAGTTTTGCTATTTGGGGAACAAAATAACTGATGATGGTCGAAGTAGAGGATATAAAATGTAGACTGGCAATGGCAAGGAAAGCGTTTCTGAAGAAGAGAAATTTGTTAACATCGAATATAGATTTAAGTGTCAGGAAGTCTGAAAGTATTTGTATGGAGTGTAGCCATGTATGGAAGTGAAACGTGGACGATAAATAGTTTAGACAAGAAGAAAATAGAAGCTTTCGAAATGTGGTGCTACAGAAGAATGCTGAAGATTAGATGGGTAGATCACATAACTAATGAGGAGGTATTGAATAGAATTGGAGAGAAGAGAAATTTGTTGCACAGCTTGACTTGACTAGAAGAATGGATCGGTTGGCAGGCCATATTCTGAGGCATCTAGGGATCACATATTTAATATTGGAGGGCAGCGTGGAGGGTAAAAATCGTAGAGGGAGACCAAGCGATGAATACACTTAACAGATTCAGAAGGATGTAGGGTGCAGTAGGTACTGGGAGATGAAGAAGCTCGCACAGGATAGAGTAGCATGGAAAGCTGCATCAAACCAGTCTCTGGACTGAAGACCACAACAAACAACAACAACAACAACAACAAGAGCTTTGCTTGTCATAATATCAACTTGCTGTACTATTTTGTAGCATAATGGCACCTAATTACTTTGTAATTGCCGTAATGCACAACACAAAACTAACTGAAAATGCAAACAAAGTGTTTATTTGGGCTACTGTGTTATATATTGGGATTCCATCTGAACTAAAGGATTATGTGCTCATGTTTGAAACACGAATCATCGTAAGAATTCTTGGGATAATGTAGTTTCAGTGTGTTTAGCAAAAATGTAATCAGTGTTATTTGTTTCAGTCATTTCATTTATTTTTCCATGAAAACGACAAATACGTATTTGACTTTGTATTCAGTTTCATGTACTTCAACTATAATCTCCGAATCACAACATTTTCTTTAATTTTGAACAACTTCTATGACTGTAATTAACGAAATTACGATATGGAAAAATGTTTTAATCGTTAGTGATGGTATATAAGACCTATGAGAAAATGTGCAGGAGCGCAAGTACAGTGTGAGATCTTGAGCTGAACTGTCCGATGTAACGTCAAATAAATGCATGTACTCATGATTTTTTTATTTTTCACGGATTAGAGAACCATGGTGTTCTCTGGACTGTTATTAGCGAACTGTAGCGGAGCTACTAAAGAGAGTTTAAATTCAAGCCAATGTTTTTCTTTTTTCTCTCTCTTTTTTTTCAACACCCGTCCAATCTCAAGAAGTTTTGTTTCACTTACGATTTTCAAGATTAGCAGTCATAAAGACTTCATTTGATTTACTTTTATTTTTCTATTATTATCCACAGCTAGGCAGTTACACTACAATATGGTGGCGGAGCTAGGATAGTGACTTAATTCAGGTCAAAGTGCTAAAGTTAACTTGGGAGTTTCAGACGCACCATTCTAACACCAAGACCGAAAGACATTATTATTTGGAAAGTAACATTTTTGACTGGATCTGAAACATTCTGGTACGAAAAATTACGAGAATGGGGAAATTGGGTAGTGGAACTGCGAGTACCAGTGGCTGCTATAAATTTGGACATCACATCAACCGAGGAATATCATTTACTATTGTTTAATATTTTCTTCAACGTGGTTAATGCAGCACGCTATGTGAAAAACTTTTCGTTTAGGGCGTGTTTCTTTTCTTTGTGTGTGTGTTTTTCGTATATTTTCGTTAAGTGCGACAACAGTAGGACCAACAGTAAAGAGGCGGAGGGGGTGATAAATTTGATACAAGATAATAAGGAGAAAATTCAAGATAATGTGATATAGAATCAGAAGGGGAAGCAGTAGGTGAAAATTCAAACAGTATCTGTTGATCGATTCAAGATTTTAGCAACAACCTTTTCAATATGCTTTTGAAACACTGAGGAGAAATTGGATGAACAAAGCCAGAAGCTATATAGACAAATTGGGAAAAAGCTTCAAGAACAGAGTGAGGATCTGACTAACAATTAGATCGTTTAGATAAAAACTTAAAGAGGAAAGGTCAGCCACTAAAATGCATCACAAAAGATTTAGCTTTCCTGGGGAAAACAAATTCCACCCTGTAGAATTTATTTGCCAGTATAAGGATAATTTTACTAACATTATATCAGATAACTTGAAAATTAAATACATAAAAAAATTTTAGATGGAGAGGCGCTGTCGTGGGCCAATCAGAATTTATGTACAACTATGACTTCCACAGAATTTGAAAAACGTCTTTAAAGAAATTTTGGTTTGAAGCCAAACAAATTAGGATTAAATCAGAATTCTTGAATGGATCATGTTTCAAAGAACGTAGTACTCACATGAAAGATATTTGTGAACAGCAGCTTAAAACACTTATACGCTTTGATAAACAATTAGATAAGATAGTACAAATAGATACAATAAAGAGGCATTTGCCACATAAAGTGCAGTGTGGTTGGTAGACAGACAAGATGATTCCATTCAACATTTTTTAAATCTGTTGATACGCTAGATATGACATTAGAAAGAAATGAGCGACAGAGGGATAGGCAAAGGGAACATGGAGTGATCATCGTGGAGGCAGGGACATAGGATGGACAACCACTGCAATGAAAGACGCAAATATAATAACAGAAGAAATAATAATTGGAATGAAATATGAATATACAATGAAGAGGATCATGAAGATCATAAGCAAAGAAGCGGCCAGTGAGAAGGCAATGACACAAAGTTTGATAACAGGGATGGATCGTAAAATCAAACTATGCCTCATGGGGAGCCTGTCAGTTTGGGGGTGAGAGGTAATAGATACCAAAATCAGGCTAATAATTCTAGGAGAGGAAGTTGTAATTTTCAGCGTGGGTTCCACAGTACAGATTACAATACCTCACACCAGGTAAATGGAACAAAGTGTAGCAGGGAGTTTTTGGAAGATGTATTAAGGGAAATGAAAGAGGAAGAAAACAGGAAGCGGAGGGCTGAAGCTGATCTTGATGGTGATGTCTTGGCACACTTATTTGATGAATCCTGTAGCAATAACAGTGTTTTGGTTAAAGTTACTAGTGGTGTTAATTGTGATGAGCTTAGACTTGTGAGGCTATTGAATGATGAAGACATAGTGGAGAATGGTGAACCTATTTGTGCAGAGGTTAAATGTGTTGATACAGAATCATGCACTTGAGGAGGGAGAAGATAGTATAGGTAGTAGCTGTGATGATGACGATGATACTGATGATGCTTGTGCTGTGAATAGTGATGTTATTGATGATGATTTAGGTAATGATACTGTTGATGATGTTTCTGTTGTTGAAAGTGATGACGATGTTATGCTCTCTAAGAAATAAGATGGGGTGATCAATGTTGAGATTAAAGAGGAAACATTGATGAAAGATGATGATAAAAAGTATAGTCGCAGGTCTTGACGATGATTTAGTGAAGAATAGCGAAGTACATAATGATCTGCTTATACCAGTTAAAATAAGTGAAATAGTGCCCACTTGTTGTGATGTCAGTAAGCAAAGTGAGATAATTAATGATGAAATTGTGAAGGTTACTTGTGACTATTTTGATAATGTTGGTAACGGTAGGTAAATACATGAAGTTTTGAAGGGAGTTTGTCAGGACATACATCCAAAATGGGGGGTGGGTGAATTTTGAGCTTGATGAAGAACCAGTAGATTACAATGTAATTTTTGAAAGCTTACAGCCTGTGGAAAGTGGAGAATACGTAGAGGAAGAGAGAGGTATGAGTTTCAGAGACATAGAAGAGGATTTGTTTCATGAAGATGAAAACATTGATAATTGTGACTTTCATGGGAGTCCATATATTTGTTTTCAAAGTGGTAATTGGAGGGGTAATTGTCTGGATGACAGTGAAATAAGATTTAGAAATTTATTTCTATGACAAAGGAATGTCTATGCATTACTTATTTTAAAGTAAAAACCAATCCATTTCCATGACCACAAGATTAATACTTATTTTTACAGTTCTTAGTACTGTGTCGTCCAGAGATCACGGTGCCACACCAAAGTCGGCAAAGAACATCGATACCACAGACATTAGCGATGTCTCGCTGCAGTCTGCAACGACCAATGTGAGAGGCTGAAGCAGACACGCCCTGTCTCTCAGCACAGCATCACCCTCGTATGGAGATCAATATAGTGTCAAGCATGTAAGCGCTGTACCCAGTTCGTGACCTCAGCCGAAGCAATCGATATCATCGAGTAGAACTAAAGAGTTATTCATGTCACAGACGGAAATGTACTTTTGTAAATGTGGAACATTGTACTTCACGAGGACAGCTGTAATTGCACGCATCAAGTGATGCTCTAATAGTCAATGACAGCTTGATAAAACACCCCTGTGACAAGGAGTGTATCAATTAAATAAATTGATTTATTCGTTTATGTAATAAAATGAACTAATATTTGTTATGTTGTTCCCATGAGTCATCTTCTAAGGCAATCAAGGAACTCACATGGCTGAACGACTGTAGTTTTGTCTCGCTATAACAAATGCCGACGAGAACTGGGACTTAACCTGCTCGTCTTTCACGCCAACTGCATGCCCTCTGCACGCGTTGCACAGGTTTTTCTGGGTGTTGCCCTATTGCTGGTCTGCTGTGTTAGTGTGTGCCTAGCTATATTTCACCATGTCCGAATCGCCATAGGAAATGTCTCTAATCTATGTTGCACGATTTCAGGCACAGTACATTGAACTCCTTCTGCCCACTGTTAGTGAACTGACGTCTACATTGGATTGTAGGCAGCACAACCGCCAGTAACTGCTCCAAAATTTTACCCGTACCACAGATGAGACGAAGAATCATCAGGCTATAGGGTGCATTTAGAGACTACCGACTCCAAAATGACAGGTATGGTGTGTGCTGGTTACTTTTTGCACACCATTGGTCTTTACGTGTGTCGCCTCTGTATCAAATTACGTACTGTAACTATTCCCGAGAAAGTCAAGTACGACAATCTTGCGAAATTGTTGGATTAACATTTTGACAGTCAAATCCGTGTAATACCAGCACGGTTTAAATTTTTTCGTCTGAAACAGCGGCCTGCTCAGTCAGTCAAACAGTGGATTGTAGAACTCAGAAGTCTCACCAGGCATTGCAAGTTTAGGTGTTATTGTGGGATTAAATATAGTGAAATCACATTATGTGATGTTGTCACACAGAAGCCGGCCGAAGTGGCCGTGCAGTTCTAGGCGCTGCAGTCTGGAACCGCGGGACCGCTACGGTCGCAGGTTCGAATCCTGCCTCGGGCATGGATGTGTGTGATGTCCTTAGGTTAGTTAGGTTTAACTAGTTCTAAGTTCTAGGGGACTAATGACCTCAGCAGTTGAGTCCCATAGTGCTCAGAGCCATTTGTCACACAGTATGTATCTGACGCACGCTTTCGCACTGCAATTCTAAAACTGCCGGGCCCTGATTCAAAAACGATTCGATCTGTAGTTGAATGTCAGGCAATTGTGGACTAAACAGAGGTTGATTTTGAGGGTCCATATGTTTCTTTTGTTTTTAATGCGCCAGACACTCAGTCTCATGTACAGAATAGTGCTCAAATAATTAAGAACAGGGCTCAGACAAACAGTAACAACGTTAGAAGTAGAAACTTCCAGTCTCACGTCACACGGCGTGTGTTACAAAACTCTGGGAGAAAGTCATTTCCTCGGTGCTTTACGTGGTAGGATCGGATTGTCGTTGTCTTAACTTAAACTGCTTTCGATGTGGACGTAAACGTCATATTCAGTCAGTGTGTTTATACAGCACATAAGGCCACAGCAACAGCAGTCATGCGAGTGCTCGATGCCCACAGTTAGGATGTCAACAGATGATTACATAAAGGCCAAGCCATTCACTAAGGAACAAGCCGAACCAAGTACTTCTGCATTGCGGAAGTCTTCCACTGCCATATGCCGACAGGTGAACAAATTTCTTGTTTGCTTAAAACTGGAGCAAAAGGCTTTTAATTTACGGTTGGTCACAGGTGCTTCCGTTTCCCTGATAAATTAAGACACTTATGGCAGAATCAATAGCGCACCACTACATCAGCATACTTCTATTACTTCTATTTTGTCTGCCTGTAATGGACATAGAATTCCAGTCGTTGGTGCGTGTACTTTGCCAGAAATTTTTCAGAGTGTGACCAAATATATTTCATTTCATGTACTCACTTCTAAAAGCAGTGCAAACATATTTGCGTTAGACTGGTTTGATTTGTCCAATTTGTGCATTCAAAACAATGTGTAACAAATCATTGTCTCTGTGCTTCATATAGATGTTTCTGACTTGTGTACAAAGAATTGTTTGAACCAGCCATGTTGTTGTTGTTGTTGTGGTCTTCAGTCCTGAGACTGGTTTGATGCAGCTCTCCATGCTACTCTATCCTGTGCAAGCTTTTTCATCTCCCAGTACCTACTGCAACCTACATCCTTCTGAATCTGCTTAGTGTATTCATCTCGTGGTCTCCCTCTACGATTTTTACCCTCCACGCTGCCCTCCAATACTAAATTGGTGATCCCTTGATGCCTCAGAACATGCCCTACCAACCGATCCCTTCTTCTGGTCAAGTTGAACCAGCCATAGGAACGTCTAAAGACTCTAAAGTACACATAACTGTGAAGGACAATACACGGCCGTCATTTTGTCGCACATGACCTGCCCCCCAGGCATTATGTGAACAAGTTGCTCAGAAATTGCCAAGATGCGTCACCCAACCCATTTCTGCAAGCCAGTTGGCGTCACCCATGGTCATTCTGAAGAAGCCTACAGGTGGTTTACGTTTGTGTGCGGACTATAAGGCAACAGTAAAGGCAAAAACTGTAATGGATTCTTTTCCTTTTACACGTCCAAAGGAACTGATGAACAGATTGGGATACGGCAGATACCTTTCGAAACCTGATTTCCGAGAGGCTTATATACAGCTATTATTAGACGAGTAGTCCAAGCAATACTGTATTATAAACACTCACTTAGGTGTGTCTTCCAGTTTCAAAGCCTAACGTTTAGAAATGCTTCAGCTCCTGCAATTTTTTCAACGGTTCCTGAAATATTGACAGCAAAAGGCCCTCCTTGTACAAACTATATAGATGATATTGTTGTCACGGGTCATCCGCTGGCTGAAAATGTAGCAAATTTGGAGTGTTTGTTTAAAGTTCATTCTGGTGCTGGCTTAAAGTGCGATGTAGAAAATTTTTCTTTCTTCCAGGAAAAACTGAACTACGCGGGAGGATCGGAAAGTAAAATACAATAATTCTTTTCCACCGTGGTATTGTAGCTGGAATGTTGAAATTTGGTGACGATTTAGTTTGAACTTTGCGCTGAAGAGTATTTTGTTTCCATCTGTAGCTCTAGCGAGAGAACCCTGAACTACGAAACAAACAAACAACTTGTGAAAAGCAGCGAAGTGCAGTTTGATATTTGTGGGCCAAATGGCATAAACCGAGTGAAATTCACAGGGACATGCGTAGCGTGTAGGGGGACCGTAGCAATGTCTCCAGGTGGTCTGCATTCTTCCAAGAGGACCAGGTGAACCTTAGTGATTCGGCACCCTCCGGGCGGTCGGCAACAGCTGCAACCCTGCAGAATGTCGGAGCCGTTGAGGCAGTAATTTTGAACGACCGTCATGTCCTTTGGTGCAGTGTACGATATTATTCGTGGCACGTTGAAATTTCGTAAAGTTAGTGCTCGCTGAGTGTCTAAGAACTTGACAGACAACCACAAGGGCCAGAGAATGATGAGAAGCTTGGATCACTTAACGTGCTACGCCGCGGTAAGGCTTGACTTTCGGAAAAGAATCGTCACTGCTGATGGGTCGTGGGCGCACCTCTACACGCCCGAAACCAACAGACCTCTATAGATTGGAAACATGCTCGTTCCCCAGCACGAAAAAGATTCAAAGTAATTCAGGAAGGTGTTTGTGACAGTGTTCTAGATATGCATGGTGGACTTTATTGAACACGGGACCATTGTGAATGCTGCAGCCTTCATTAAAATTTCGATTAAACTTCAGTCGTGCCCTTGGCGACAAAAGGCACAACATTGATGCTGATGATGTTAGAATTCTTCAAGACAACGCTCGCCCCCATTTTGCTGCTCCTGTTCGTGAGACAATCGCCAAATTTGGGTGGAAGGCGCTCCAGCATTCACTATACAGTATGGACCTTATACCGTCAGACAATCATCTGTTTGGTGCAACGAAAAAATTCCTGGCCGGCAAACGCTTTGCGACAGATGTGGAAGTGAAATGAGCAGTCCGCAGATGGCTATAACGTAAGCAAACAGACTTCTACGAACAGGGCATATTGAAACCGGTACCACAATGGGAGGAATGTGCTGAGAACGTTGGTGACTATGTAGAAAAGAAGGTAAAAGGTGTAAGTTCATTCGTGATTTTTTGTTGTGTTACCTATTGAGCTTCTTGGTATAAAAATTATTGTGTGTTACTTTCCAATCTTTACTCTTATTTGGCTCACATAATAAATGCTACGTCGCACTGGGCTGCTATTAGATATCTGCCAGCGCACCGTAACAGTTCCAATGAGTCACGGGAAAGCTTACCTATTATATCAATTTTATTCCAAACGCTCCGCTAATTGCTATTTCGCTTAACTGTCTACACTGGAAAAATGTTTCTTTTGTGTGGTCCAAAGAATGCCATTACGCATTTCAGCAACTGAAAGACGCACTGTCAAGTCACAGATGATTGATTCATTTTGACCCAGCTAAGCTTGTCGTATTAGCTATGGATGCGTCTTCTTATGGGATCTGGGCTGTGCCCTCCCATAAGATTGGTTGTTGTGACAGACCTATTGCTTTTGTCTCGAAAATTCTAAAAAACGCAGTGTAACTAGTCAGCTTGAAAAAGTGGCTTTCACCATTGTCTATGGTGTTAAGAAATTCTAACAGTATTAGTATGGTCGGAAGTTCTACTTGCTGACATCATAAGCTTTTCAGCTGTTCAATCCTGGGAAGTCTGTCCCACCATCGTAACATGTGTCCGCCTCACACAATGAGATCGCAGCGCCACACCAAAGTAGGCAATGTCTCACTACAGTCCACAACGACGAATGGAAGAGGCTGAAGAAGATATGCCCTCTCTGACTCTCCAAAGCAGCACCGTTGCACGGAGGTCACCATAGAGACGAACATGGAAGTGCTCTGCCCAGTTCGTGACCTCAGCTGCAGCAGTCAACATCACTGAGGTGAACTAAAGAGTTATTCAAGTCTCAGACGGAAATGTACTTTTGTAACTGTTGAACATCGTACTTCAAGGAAAGAGTTGTGATTGTACGCATCAAGTGATGCTCTAACAGTCAATGATAGCTGTAAATTATCAAGCACTCTTATTGCAAAGGATTGTATCGAGTTAAGGAAATTTTTTTATTCATTCATGTGATAAAGTGAACTAATACACTACTGGCCATTACAATTGCTACACCAAGAAGAAATGCAGATGATAAACGGGTATTCATTGGACAAATATATTATACTAGAACTGACATGTGATTACATTTTCACGCAGTTTGGGTGCATAGATCCTGAGAAATCAGTACCCAGAACAACTACATCTGGTCGTAATAACGGCCTTGATACGCCTGGGCATTGAGTCAAACAGAGCTTGGATGGCGTGTACAGGTACACCTGCCCATGCAGCTTCAACACGATACCACAGTTCATCAAGAGTAGTGACTGGCTTATTGTGACGAGCCAGTTACTCGGCCACCATTGACCAGACGTTTCCAATTGTTGAGAGATCTGGAGAATGTGCTGACCAGGGCAGCAGTCAAACATTTTCTGTATCCAGAAAGGCCCGTACAGGATCTGCAACATGCGGTCGTGCATTATCCTGCTGAAATTTATTGTTTCGCAGGGATCGAATGAAGGGTAGAGCCACGGGTCGTAACACATCTGAAATGTAACGTCCACTGTTCAAAGTGCCATCAATGCGAACAAGAGGTGGCCGAGATGTGTAACCGATGGCACCCTATACCATCACGCCGGGTGATACGCCAGTATGGCGATGACGAATTCACGCTTCCAATGTGCGTTCACCGCGATGTCGCCAAACACGGATGCGACCATCATGTTGCTGTAAACAGATCCTGGATTCATCCGGAAAAATGACTTTTTGCCATTCGTGCACCCAGGTTCGTCATGGAGTACACCATCGCAGGCGCTCCTATCTGTGATGCAGCGTCAAGGGTAATCGCAGCCATGGTCTCCGAGCTGATAGTCCATGCTGCTGGAAACGTCGTCGAACTGTTCGTGCAAATGCTTGTTGTCTTGCAAACGTCCCCATCTGTTGACTCAGGGATCGAGACGTGGCTGCACGATCCGTTACAGCCATGCGGATAAGATGCCTGTCATCTCGACTGCTAGTGATACGAGGCCGTTGGGATCCAGCACGGCGTGCCGTATTACCCTCCTGAATTCACCGATTCCATATTCTGCTAACAGTCATTGGATCTGGGCCAACGCCAGCAGCAATGTCGCGATACGATAAACCGCAATCGCGATAGGCTACAAACCGACCTTTATCAAAGTCGGAAACGTGATGGTACGCATTTCTCCTCCTTACACGAGGTATCACAACAACGTTTCACCAGGCAACGCCGGTCAACTGCTGTTTGTGTATGAGAAATCGGTTGGAAACTTTCCTCGTGTCAGCACGTTGTAGGTGTCGCCACCGGCGCCAACCTTGTGTGAATGCTCTGAAAAGCTAATCATTTGCATATCATAGCATATTCTTCCTGTCGGGTAAATTTCGCGTCTGTAGCACGTCATCTTCGTGGTGTAGCGATTTTAATGACCAATAGTGTATTTCGTATGTTGTAGTTCCAACTAGCCATCTCTCAGAGCAATCAAAGAACCCACAGTTATGACTCGACGATTCTAGTTTCGTCTGGTCGTAACACTTACAAAGATCTCAAGGAAAGAAAACTAATTTGGAAGGGGGCAAGGTGTGGGGCAGGGAAATGATTTGGAATTTGTGTGGAAAAATGTACTCAGACCCTCCCATGCTATCTACATATTCTACAGAAGTCGTACATCCCACATGCAATCTTGAAAAACATAGCGGCCACACGAGGACCCGCCGCTCCGTGTATAGACACTCTAGCGTGTGGCCTACGTGGGCAGGCAAAGTCTTACTGAAAACACACTTTGAACATATGTATATAGAGACTGGACATTATTCTGTACGGTTTTCTGTCATTGTCAACTACACGTTAAATCCATGTAATTATGCAGAGTGGCCAGAAACTGTCTGAAAATCTTGTAACGGTGTTGCAGTGTAGCTTGTGCTGAGAAATAACCATTAAGAAAGAAATTCGGTGCGTTGCCAGTTTTCAAGTTAATTAACACTGCAGCTAGCCAATCAGGCCTCTGCGTGCGCAAATTCAAGTGACTAACCAGATACAATTAGTCTCAGTCGTTCTCATAGCGCACATGGGTTGGGTTGGTTGGGTTGTTTGGGGAATGAGACCAGACAGCGAGGTCATCAGTCTCATCGGATTAGGGAAGGAAGTCGGTCGCGCCCTGTCAAAGGAACCATCCCGGCATTTGCCTGGAGCGAGTTAGGGAAATCACGGAAAGCCTAAATCAGGATGGCCGGACGCAGGATTGAACCGTCACCCTCCCGAATGCGAGTCCAGTGTGCTAGCCACTGCGCCACCTCGCTCGGTAGCGCACATGGCAGCACATGAGACTGCGGAGCCTTTGCCTCAGGTTCGATCCTTAGCACCATCCTATGCTCAATTTTTGTATCGCTCTTTTGTGCGCTTTTGTGAAGCCGAATGAAGAAAACTTTTGGCGATACCGTCCCTGGTGGGCTGTTCATATTTGCGCGGGCAGCAGCCTCATTGGCTAACTTCAATGCTAATTAGTTCGAGAACGGGGCAAACCCACCTTGCAACACCCTTACAACCTCTTCTTTCTGACCACCCTGTGTAGAATCGCCTGCAAATACCAGTTTGGCCAATTTTATTTTAAGCTGAGCAATCTGAGACTAGTATTGACCCAATTTGAAGAATTGTTTACACATACTGAGAACATTAAAAGCCCTATTATACTTCCTTGATGTATATAAAATGTTATTTCATCTTCCATATACAGTATTTGACTACGTCTGTAGATATGTCAAGATGAATTGAAAAATAACAGCACTTATTGTAAGGAATAAGACAGTCACCTCCCTTATATTGTAGGTGTCAATTAGCACGTGGGCCAGCCCCTGGAGGCGCTCGTTTTGGAGGTTGTCTGTTTAACCACAATCGTTTCCTTTTCCCAGTCTGCACGCTGACATCAGACATCGAGAGATCAAGATTAAGTAATGTAAAGCTACAGCCTTTTTGACCTCCAAGGCCTCAGTTATGGTTTGCACAAGCGGACGTCAGTTTTCAACTGCACGACATTGTTTCAGACGATGACCAATTCGCCGTCATTACTTCACAGCTGGACTTGAACAATATTGAGTAAATTGAAAATATTCTGTCTCACTGCTCTTTTACCGTGCGTAGGGAGACTGCCTTGCAGCGATTTGATGTTCCTCCAGAATCTTTGAATAGTGATTTTGGTAGCGAGGAATCCCCATTTCAGCTACTATACTCGCTATGTGCTTTAGCTGGTCCAGAACTTCTTTTTAGCCAGTCTATAAAATTATTTTGGTTACTGCAGCTCCTGCAGGCAGTTTACGGAGTTTTATCCGCGTTTCGAGACCTTTCTAAGGACGAATTGGCTCTGAAGGCAGATGCTGTAGTACATGCACGTGGCGAAACTGTTAGTCATGCACAGAAGTAAATGAGGTTTTGGGCCCCGGCACCAAACTGTGCGTATCTGGCCCAACAATTCATGTTCATCGTGCTGAGAATTCGGCAGAGCCGTCTGTGGAGCGAATCCTCACTGAAATGGCGAGAGTCAACGTCGAGACGACAGATGGCAGCCATAGGAGCATACGGCATGCAGGGTCTATATAGACGGCATGCCGACGATTGGCCTCCACGCCGTTTCGAGTGAT
This sequence comes from Schistocerca serialis cubense, assembly GCF_023864345.2. NCBI lineage: Eukaryota > Metazoa > Arthropoda > Insecta > Orthoptera > Acrididae > Schistocerca > Schistocerca serialis. Next base: position 800,191,497 of record NC_064641.1, read on the forward strand.
GTTGGTATTACATTGTAAGTAGGCTATTTAGGTTTTTTTAGGTTTTTATGTTGGTAACGCCACGTAACACTGTATGAAAATCACTGACTGTGCTGTGTGCAGTCTGTGGCTGATTGGCATTGTTGGAACATTCACTATTGTAGTGTTGGACACGGACAGTCGGATGTGAACAGCGCGTAGCGTTGTGCAGTTGGAGATGAGCCGCCAGCAGTGGTGGATTTGGAGAGAGAGATGCCAGAGTTTTGAGAGGTTACTATAAGCGGACGATCTGGATCTGTGTCCGCCAGAAAAAGGAAATTTGTAAAGATGGATGTCATGAGTTGACAGATATATATATGATGACTTTTGAACATTATTAAGGTAAATACATTGTTTGTTCTCCATCAAAATCTTTCATTTGCTAACTATGTGCCTATCAGTAGTTAGTGCCTTCAGTAGTTAGAATCTTTAATTAGTTGGCACTATTGGCGCTCGCTGTATTGCAGTAGTTCTAGTAACGAAGATTTTTGTTAGATAAGTGATTCATGAAAGGTATAGGTTATTGTTAGTCAGGACCATTCTTTTGTAAGGATTATTGAAAGTCAGACTGCGTTGCGCTAAAAATATTGTGTGTCAATTTAGTGATGATCAGAATAAGTAAATAGAGAAATGTCTGAGTGCGTTCAGTTTTGCTCAGCTGTTTGAAAATCAAATAACATAGAAGTTTACCAGCACAGTCATTCACAATTTTTCAAAGGGAACGTTTCAACATACGCTTGAGTCACAATGCTAGGCAATGTTCACAACGTTGCGGGTTCCCACACAATAATAGCGGTGGCGTACAGGCTCGCGAGTCCGTTTCAAAGCCACCAAGCGCCTTCCTGAATTACATACTACCACAGTTGCTGCCAGATGCGAATCGTCATGATTATTTGTCTTGGATAAAAGATCTGGAATGGAGATTTTAGTCGACACAGGGCCAGAGATAAACGTCATTCCACAGGACACGAAAGCTAAGCCTCAATTTTATGGCGCTTCTACACTCACAAATGAATCTACGATTAAGACATATGGATGGAGACTTGGTGCGTGCAGGATGGCTTTTCCTCTCGTGACCTTTTTAAGTGGCCGACGTTACTGGCCCCATACTGGACGCTGATTTTCTTAATTTTTTTGTTTCTAGAGACCTCCGTAATCATCTTCTTGTACAGTCTTCTTCTGTAGCCGCAAACCCTTCCGCATCGGACAGCATATGCCATTCTGCCTGCACGGAAGTCACAAAGATTTCCACGTCTCCCATGACTTCTACATTGCGACAACTTGTCTCCATCCCGTGCATGTCTCGTTGTAGGATGCACATAAGTGCCTCACGCAAGAAGACTGCACTATTGGATTCGCATGAATACACGGAGCTGACTTGACTTCAGCAGCATTCACTACGTTACAGCAGGGGATTGAACATTTCACTTATCTTTACCAGAAAGGAAAGGAGTCTGTAAGGATCATGACTGACAGCAATGGTTGTCTAAAGCAGCAGATTGCTGACACGGAGAAATCTCTTCCCAAGGCCCAGGCAGAAGCGATGCCCGACGAGAGTCCTGAAGGCGCCCCACTCTCGCCTTCATCTTTCACCTCACCTCCCCATCCGGCCAATGACACTGCACATCTGTTGCTTCAAGAATTCCCTGCCATTATGGATCCGGTATCGGGGCAGTGCCAGCGGAAAGATTCTACCGTCCACCACATTCACACAATGCCTAGTAAACCCGTGACATACCACCCACGGCGATTACAGCTGGAATATTTAAGAGAGGCTTTTGCCTTCGTAGCAATACTGGCAGATGGAACAACGTCTCCTCCCGACAGTGTTTGGGCAGTCCCACTACGGATGGTTCATAACAAAGACGACTCTTAGCGTTTTTGAGACGACTTTGAAGGACTGAACTCAGACACGTTACCCAAAGCTGGACGTGTTACGTTTTACAAGCAGTTTGGAGGACGCCTCCGTACACAGCGTCGTAGACTGTGCTAAGGCTTTTGCGCAAATCCCGATGGCAGAAGCAGACAAGGATAAGAGTGCCATCACAACGCCTTTTGGGTTATTTCGTCATAACGCCATGCCTTTCGGTCTCCGTAATGCTGCCCAGCTGTGACAACGTTTTATGGAAGTAGTTTTGCAAGGTTTAAATCACGTGTTTTGCTATGTGGCCGGTGTGTTGGTTTTTCTGGTAATATGATTGATGTCCGATTTGCATGTGGTTTTCTCTCATCTGCACGGTGTCAAAATTAATAAAGATAAATGTGTGCTCAGGACAGAATGCATTTCTTGGTTACCTCGCGTCCAAAGTCGGTGTTCTAAAATTCAAATGGCTCTAAGCTCTATGGGACTTAACACCTGAGGTCATCAGTCCCCTAGACTTAGAACTACTTAAACCTAACTAACCTAAGGACATCACACACATCCATGCCCGAGGCAGGATTCGAACCTGCGACCGTAGCAGCAGCGTGCTTCCGAACTGAAGCGCCTAGAACCGCTCGGCCACAGCGGCCGACAAAGTAGGTGTTTCTCCCATACCTCAGAACGTGGAAGATATTTTGCGTATGCACCTTTCCACGACATACAAAGACTCACGCAGGGTGTCGGAATGGTTAATTATTACTGGCGAGACTTGTCAACGTTTACTTGCTATGTACCTCTCTGTCAAACATTTTCGACAATGACTATCTGCCTGTTGGCTCCTGTCTCGTGTTCCTCAGCCGACGTCCGTCTGATGATTTTTCTGACGTTTTGCCAACACGAGTGGCTGGCATTGTCAAAGTTTCCCTCTCCATTGCTGGTGGTGCACTGGAGCCGAGCTTGCGTCTGCAGACTATATGTACCTGACGGGCCAACGTCCGAGGGCTGCTCCGCTCTCATCTCCGGTTCGGTTCTCTTGCTGCCTGCGACGGTCGTTCGCTGCAGCACGGGAAGCCAGGATCCGTTTACCTTGAGGTTTTCTGCTTTTTGGTGAAGCTGTTCTCTTGTTTGTGTATTTCTATAGCTTCCCTGAACAAGCGAGTGTGATAGTTCTTTTCTGCAGCCAGAACTTCCGTGTCGACGAATTTTACTACGTGGTCGGTCTCATACAGCGCGTGCTCTGCCATATCGGATTCCTCCACCTGCCCCAACCTGCAATGTCGCTTATGTTCTGTGATCCTGGTGTTGATCGATCGTCCAGTCATTCCGACATCAACTTTTCCGCGCCTGCATGGTATGCGGTATATTCCCGGCATTGCAAGTGGGTCCCTTTTCTGCTTTGCCGATCTGAGACACTCTTTGATCTTCTTTGTCGGTTTGAAAATCGTTTTTACGCCGTGTTTGCGCAATATACCGCCTATTCTGTCCGTCTCTCTGGGAATGTATGGCAGAAAGGCCGTACACGGCATTTCATTTTCTGATTTGTCAAATGGTTCAAATGGCTCTGAGCACTATGGGACTTAACATCTGTGGTCATCAGTCCCCTAGAACTCAGAACTACTTAAACCTAACTAACCCAAGGACATCACACACATCCATGCCGGAGGCAGGATTCGAACCTGCGACCGTAGCGGTCACGCGGTTCCAGACTGAAGCGCCTAGAACCGCACGGCCACACCGGCCGGCCTCTGATTTGTCACTTCGCGGAGTGTTTGGTTCTGTTACACTTCTAATATAACTTGTGGAGTACCCATTCCTCCTCAGAACTCTTTCCAGTTGTTGCATTTCGCGTCTGAGGTGCTGCGGCTCACATATTCGTCTTACCCGCGTTACGAGCGTATTAATCATGCCTTTTTTCTGGCTCGTGTGGTGATTTGATAGTTTGTGCAGGTGTCGGTCCGTGTGTGTCTGTTTGCGATACAGGCTGTGTCCCAGGTTTTCACCATCCCTTGTGACTAGCACATCTAGTAATTTTAGTTTTTTGTCCTTTTCTACTTCCATGGTAAATTTTATGTTGGCGTGGAGGCTGTTCAAGTGTCTTAGAAAGTCACCGAGCTGTTCTTCAACATGGATCCACACAAAGAAGGTATCATCGACGTATCTGTATCACACCTTAGGTTTACAAGGTGCCAAGTCCAGTGTCTCTCCTCGACGTTTCCATGAAGAAGTTGGCCACCACTGGACTAAGAGGACTACCCACGACGACACCTTCCAGCTGTTCGTAGAAGTTGCCATTCCACATGAAATAGCTCGTGGTGAGACACGCATGAAGAGTCTGAAGAATATGTGCTGTTATAGGCTTCTCTATGCTACTTATGGTGCGAGACGTCTCACAATATGTTACGATCTTTTATATCATTTCGCTGGAGGCGGGCCATCTGATGTTTTACACGCCTTGTCACACTCTGGAATTAACGCTTCGATCAAGCTAGTGGCCTCCAAAATGGTATGGGCAGGAGTATGGAAGGAAGGTCGGCAATGGGCACGATTCTGCATTCCGTTCCAGGTAAAGGAAATTGGCCATCGCACGACTTCTCCCAAGCACTCTTTCGCCACACCAACAGGTCGATTTTCTCGCATTCATGTTGACATCGTACGATCCCTTCTATTTCAGAGGGTTTGTGTGCACCTTAATTGGCAAACTTATGAGATGGCCCGTGGCTTCCCTAGTATTTGACATTTCTGCTTGCTTCGTGCTTCGTTGCCAGAGCTATCGTATCCACGTAGTTCAGTAATCCAACGGCAATAACTTCTGAAAGAGACCGTCAATTTGATTCTCAGTTATTTCATGAATTAGTATGCCTGACAAATTGCAAGCATCTGCAAATTACGAGAACGCATGCACCGTACCCTTAAGGGCATATTGGCCTGTCACGATGGAGCATGATCCCGACCACCCATGCCAGTTCCCCCATTACCCTCCACAGCCCAGACCTGTTCCTGCAGATGTATCAAGTGTGTTTTCCTTGAGGTCCGGATTGCTCCAGGCTTTGTTGCAAGAAGGCCTCTTAAACTTGTGTTCCTGCATAGCTCTCCCAAATGGCGGTGGGGGCTAATGTGGCGTGTGCAACCACTGAGATAGGTCGAATTAGTAACGGATGTGCATTATATGTGTGTCATATCTTGTAACTTATCTTCATTGCTTTATTCTTCTTGTGTTGTGATGCAGTCTATACATGTGCTTCTCTTCTATGTAACGAGACTGAGCCGTGTTAAACAGAGAGAGTGTATTAAAGTGCTTATTACGTGACATGACACCCCACAGCGTCACCACTGCACTTCCTGCACAACGTTCATACCGGAAACTTAAGAAAAAGTTGATTCGTCGACTGTATGCATCACAATAAGAGCGTGTGCATCAAGTATTAATGTAAGAAGACATCAGAGACAGGAAGCTGCCACAGTATCTGAGGCACATGCATAGTAATGTCGACACGGGAACTGCACCCAACACATAACTTCAAATGCTCTTGAGAAGTCATCCTCTGGCTCAGGTAAAAGCTACAGTAGCATCTCAGACAGAGACGCCCTTGAATACCATTGCAAATATGGTTTCAATGGTTCAGGATGAAATACATTACTGTAGTCGCGTCATCGTCATCAGCAATGACATGGGCGGATTACAATCATCTCTCAGACAAAGTGGAGGCTCTACAGGGTGTATCGAAAAGAATCATCCGATTTGGAATGTCTATCTTTCTGAAACTAAATACACATACAATGAATGGGAAACTGCAAAAGTTTTTTGATACCTTTTCATAGGTGTTCAATACGCCGCCCTTGAGATGAATGGCATATACCAGTGTGGTATTCAGATTGTCCCCACACTGCAGCGAACATGTCTTGAGTTACAGTTTCCACAGCTGCTGTAATGCGATGTCTCAGTTCATTCATTGTTGTTGGCAACGGAAGCACATAAACAGAGACTTTTATAAACCCCCTCAAGAAATAATCGCATACTGTCAGATCCAATGACCGTGGAGGCCAGTAATGTATTCTGAATCATTTCGTCCAGTGTGACTGATCCATCGTTCAGTAATCCTTTGATTTAAAAATTCCCACACTTCCAGATACCAGTATGGCAGCGCCCCATCCTGTTGCTAAATAAAGTCGTTCGAATCAATCTCCACCTCTGGGAAAATGAAGTTCTCAAGCATATCGAGATATGTATTTCCTGTAACAATGCTTTTGAGAAAGGAAAGTGGACTATACACCTTTTCCCATGAAACTGCACAAAACACGTTAAATTTTGAAGAGTCTCTCTCATGTTGTACAACTTCATGTGGTTGTTCCGTACCCCATATTCTCACATTATGACGGTTCACCTTTCCATTTAAATGGAATGTTGCGTCATCACTAAACACCAAGTGTGGAAGAAAACTATCTTCCTCCATCTTCTCAAGAACCAAATTACAGAACTTCACAAGTTGTTTGTCACCTTCACGAAGAGCTTTCAGTAGTTGGATTTATGTGGTTTCATGTGTAAACGTCGACGGACCACACGCTGGACGGACATAGGGGGGGGGGGGGCATGTAGAGCTGTCGAGTTGCACAGCGAACGGATTTCTGCGGATGCATTTGACGTATGTGTCAGACACTCGGGGACGGCCCGGCAACTTCCATTTGCACAAACAACCTGTTTCTAGGAATTGTTCAAATGGTTCAAATGGCTCTGAGCACTATGGGACTTAACAGCTGAGATCATCAGTCCCTTAGAACTTAGAACTACTTAAACCTAACTGACCTAAGGACATCACACTTGTCCATGCCCGAGGCAGGATTCGAACTTGCGACCGTAGCGGTCGCGCGGTTCCAGACTGAAGCGCCTAGAACCGCTCGGCCACACCGGCCGGCTCGGAATTGTTCACGCCATCGTGTAATGCTCTGTGCTGTAGGAGAATCCACACCATACTTAGTACGAAAGTCTCGATGAACAGTTATTACTGACCTGCACTGCACAAAACGTAGAACACAAAACGCTTTCTGTTGTCCCGACGCCATTTTTACTAGAACTGAAGTTGGCGCACACTGCTGCTACCTATCGGGAACTATGTGAGAACTAAGTAAAACTCGAGAGTTTACTCTTTCCAACTACTAGAAATGAAGTGGGCGCCTACTGCTGCTACCTAGCGGGAACTATGTAAAACTCGAGAGCTTGCTCTTTCCAACAGTACGTTGTTCATGCACATCTCAAATAACATAACAGTTATGATTCTTTTGAATCGGATGATTCTTTTTGATACATTATGCATATTTTTTTCGGTTGAAGAACAGCCCCCCTCCTACCCACTCAACTTGGAAGGTACGGACGGTGGGAGAAGGTGGGAGGGGGGGGGGGGGGAGCGCTGTGGATAGTGATGGGGTTGGTTGCTTGGCTGGTGTTAAAGCAGACCAACTCGCGTACACACAATGTGTCTTGTGAGAGCCAGGGAGGCTGCCCCGGGAAACCAGGTGCAGGACGCATTCGAGGTGGGTGCTGCAGAGGGTGCCGGCGACTATCTGATGGTGACGGCGTCGGTGTCCATGAAAAGGCGACCTGCGGCATTGGCGGCAATGGCGTCGCAGGTGAGCAGGCGGAAACTTCCGTCGGTAAGACGTTCGCGGATGGAGGCACCCGCTCGGTAGCTGCGTAGGAGGCTGTGTTGAGGCGGATGGATGTGGCTGCGTCACGGCGGTGGACGTCGACCAGTGAAGAAATCTGAAACGGTTTGATCTACGGCAAATTCACTGAATTCATAGAGTCATATCTGACTGAGGTGGCGCTGACGCGTAGCTGAGCAGCCGCGAATAGTAGACTCAGAGTCTTAGCACGATTCTCATCTGAGAACAACTTAAGATTCCCATAAATATAGCTTGTTGTGCGTTCGATATTGAACTCTGACGTTTGGGTGAAACTTCGTGGTGAAGTCTGAAGCTGGAGCAGAACAGTAAGGACAAAGCAAATGCAGCAATGTCCGATGGCGTCTCCCACGCAGACGTTCTGCCGGCTGGATGTCAGGAGCACGGAAAGCACGATGTGAACTCAGAAACAGCAGTAAGGTATCTTCACATGAATTCCAGTGTGCTTCCAAATTGTGCGAATTCCTTGGAAGAAAAAGAACGTCCACTGTCAGAAACAATTGTTTGTGGCAAGCCTTCGAGAGAAAATTCAGGAGCGTGAGCCTTAATAGTGATGGCGGCATTCGTCAAATGCATTGGCATAACAAAACGGTATTTGCTGTAGGCATCGATGATAATCAACCTACGTGTTCATCAAAAGGGGCCAGCAAAGTCTATAAGGAGGTGTTGCCACGGAGCCGGCCGGCGTGGCCGAGCGGTGTTAGGGGCTACAGTCTGGAACCGCGCTACCGCTACGGTCGCAGGCTCGAATCCTGGCTCGGGCATGGATGTGTGTGATGTCCTTAGGTTAGTTAGGTTTAAGAAGTTCTAAATTCTAGGGGACTGATGACCTCAGAGCCATTTGAACCATTTTGTTGCCACGGAGTATCAGAAGATGGCCAGGAGAAAAATTCCCGGCGCGGAGCGGCCTGATGGTCCGCAGTGTGCCGTCACACGTTCTATTTGCTTACCGGAACGAAGCCACGGACAATGTTGGCATGCCAGCTGCTTAGTGTGAACTGTTCCCCAATGACCTCTACGTAGAAGACTGAACACCTGCTGTTGCAGTGAGCCAGGTATGAACACTCTTGTCTGTTCATTAGGAGTGTGAAGCAGAATCACATCATTCGGAAGAGATAAACTGTTGAAGTGCACAAAGTATCTGTTATATCCTAGCCAGTAATGCCACCCGAGCCCGCTGCCAAAAGGTTGGCAGCATCAAAGTCCGGACGCCGTCCGCATAAGCAGCGCCAGCGAGACAGGAAATCGCCGCAAGTCTGCGCGCGCCACCGCTGGCTTCTGGGTTCTTAAGCGCTGGAGTCGCGAGCGCTAGGACAGTTCTGTATTCGCCGCTCAGTTGTATACTCGCCACCGAATTGTGTACTTGCTAGTCAGTTGTGTGTTCATCGCAGCAGAGTTGTTGTTTGTCGTCAGCCGACGCTGACCTAGCCGCTCCGACTCGAACTAGACAGATTTCTGTATCTTCGTTAATAAAGATAAGTACCGACTTTTATTTAATCAGAGTGTTTGGGTTTTCATCTTTCTGTTCACTGTTCCAGCGGACCGGTCGGCCCGCTATTAAAAGTGTGGCGGTGACTTCGTAAGCCGTTTCTACAGCGAATTGCTTGTCGCTACGAACGCCGCCACAAAAGTATCTTCGAACAAAGGGATCGGGAATACATTTCTGAGAGTGCAGTGAACCTTTGCGAATGTAACTTTTTAGCAGTCGTAGTGACTGGTCACGCTCCGTGGCTTGTGCGACCCTCCGTGAATCAATAGAAAAAGAATCCAGTGCTTGCGAATCAGGGGAATCAATATGTAAACAAGAAGCTTCCGACACGTTGAATGCTTCATCTGTACTGACAGGTAAACATGAAAATCTGTCGACGTTTACGTGTTGCGTCTTCGGGTAATACAGAATTTCATACTGGTAATTTGACGATAATAGCGACCAGCGTTGAAGCTTTTGCGCCGTGCACTCGGGAACTTGTTTCGACTCATGAAAGTGCAGTCAAAGGCTTATGATCCACGACCAGTAAAAATTTTCTTCCATACACCTAAGGTTCAAATGGTTCTGAGCACTATGGGACTTAACATCTGAGGTCATCAGTCCCCTAGAACTTAGAACTACGTAAACCTAACTAACTTAAGGACATCACACACATCCATACCCGAGGCAGAATTCGAACCTGCGACCGCAGCGGTCGCGCGGTTCCAGAGTGAAGCGCCTACAACCGCTCGTCCACCCCGGCCAGCTACAGGTAAGTATGAAATTTAGTGACACCATATATTATATTCCTTCTCCAGCTGACTATAATTAATCTTAGCATAGTTCAAAGTTTTGGAAGCAACTGCGAAAGCGCGTTCTGTTTTGCCAATACTATGGCATAAAACCGCCGCGACGCCAAGGGACGAGAGCATCGACTCCAAGTACAAGTGATCTGAGCGTATCGTAGTACATAAGACAAGATTGACGAAGCAATACATTTTTCAGTCTTTAAAAAGTTTGGTCACAGTCTTTTGTTCAATGGAACGGAATATTTTTACGTCTGAGGCGGTTTAGAGGCGCAGCAATATGCACTGCATCAGGAATGAACTTCAAGTAATACTTTAGTTTTCCAAGAACAGGTTGCAGTTCACGGAATTCTTATGAGATGGCAATTGCTGAATTGCTTGCAAATGTTTTGTTGAAAGACGAGCACCACTGGCGTCGATGATATGTCCTAAGTGTTCAGTCGTTGAACTGAATAAAGAACATTTCTGCAAGCTACATTTGAGACCCGCCTCAGTTAAAACTTGACAAACACAGTCCAAATTTTAAAGGTGTTGTTCTGGTGTTTATCCAGAGGTGATTATGTCGTCATGATAATTCAAACAACAAGGCACCTTGGACGTTACTTGTTTGAGAAATTTTTAAAACAATTTTTAAAACAACAGAAGGGCGGAGGTGGCAGCTGAATACCTTCTTTAGCTTCTGGCGCCTTTTGCTGCCGAGCTGCTAGTGCTTGTACGAGGCGAGAAACTGCTGACAGCAGTTCTGCTTTTGTTGACTCTGAAACCGAACAAGAGATGTGTCCGGCACTTCGATGTTGCTCTCCCTGGTTTTCCGTAATTCGTTAAACAGCTCAACTTAAATATTTCAGCTTATGTATTTCAACTTAAAATATGAACACACAATACAATAGAAAGAAAAGAACCGTGCTGCTATGGTGTCCAAATCTCCTTGTTCCATTTCCTTTGCCTCGTCGCTAGTCCGTTATGTCTTCCTTGCACACTGTGTAGTTCTTTATTGGATACAGGAGCGAGGAAGAGATGCTGTTCATGAAGAGAGAACTCAGATATTAATTTATTCTACATCTAATATCAAATAGCAAAAATAAAACATAATTTGGTTGACGTATTTGGAGTGTCAGTTGCTAACGGCAGATTTCAATGTAGAAATACACTGAAGAGCCAAAGAAACTGGTACACTTGCCTAATATCGTGTAGGGCCCCTGCGAGCACGCAGAAGTGCCGCAACACGACGTAGCATGCACTTGACTGAAGTAGTTCAAATGGCTCTGAGCACTATGGGACTCAACTGCTGAGGTCATAAGTCCCCTAGAACTTAGAACTAGTTAAACCTAACTAACCTAAGGACATCACAAACATCCATGCCCGAGGCAGGATTCGAACCTGCGACCGTAGCGGTCTTGCGGTTCCAGACTGTATCGCCTTTAACCACACGGCCACTTCGGCCGGCTGACTGAAGTAGTGCTGGAGTAAATTGACACAATGAATACTGCAGGGCTGCCCATAAATCCGTAAGAGTACGAGGGGGTGGAGATCTCTAATGAACAGCACGTTGCAAGGCGTTCCAGATATGCTCAATAATGTTCATGTCTGGGGAGTCTGGTGGCCAGCGGAAGTATTTAAACTCAGAAAAGTGTCCCTGGAACCGCTCTGTAGCAATTCTGGACGTGTGGGTGTCGCATTGTCCTGCTGGAATTACCCAACTGCGTCGGAATACACTGTGGACACAAATGGATACAGGTGGTCAGACAGGATGCTTACGTAAGTGTCACCTGTCAGTCGTATCTACACTTATCAGGGGTCCCATATCACTCCAACTGCACGTGCCCCACACCATTACAGAGCCTCCATCAGCTTTAACAGTCCCCTGATGACATGCAGGGTCCATGGATTCATGAAGCTGTCTCCATATCTGTACACGTCCGTCCGCTCGATACAATTTGAAAAGAGACTTGTCGGACCAGGCATCATGTTTCCAGTCATCAACAGTCCAGTGTCGGTGTTGTCGGGCCCAAGAGAGACGTAAAGCTTTATGTCGTGCAGTCATCAAGGGAACACGAGTAGGCCTTCGGCTCCGAAAGCCCATATCGATGATGTTTCGTTGAATGGTTCGCACGCTGACACTTGTTAACGGCCCAGCACTGAAATCTGCAGCAATCTGAGGAAGGGTTGCACTTCTGTCACGTTGAACGATTCTCTTCAGTCGTCGTTGGCCTCGTTCTTGCAGGATCTTTTTCCGACCGCAGCGATATCGGAGATTTGATGTTTTACCGGATTCCTGATATTCACGGTACACTTGTGAAATGATCGTAAGGAAAAATCCCCACTTCATCGCTACTGTGTCCCATCGCTCGTCCGACGGCTAAAACACCACGTTCAAACTCACTTAAATCTTATAACCTGCCATTGTAGCAGCAGTAACTGTTCTACACTCACGGTCATAAATTAAGGACAATGCTGACACATGGTAACACAACGCTCTGGTTGGCGGTTTGCGGGTTTAAATCACCTCCGGGTATGGCCATGCAATGCACTGACCTGCGGTCGTCGCACGTTGGCGCTGGCAGCAGTCCACATATGCAGAGGTGTGTTGGTGCATGTAGGATTACGGTGCAGCGAGTAAGTGTGCAATCATTTTTAGATGTGCTGATAGTGACTGTGTGTTGAAAATAGCTCAAAGAAGACATATTGATGACGTTATGAGGTAGAATAGTAGGGCGACTGGAGGCTGCTCAAACAGAGCAGGTCGTAGCACGGGCCCTCCGTGTGCCACAAAGTTTGACCTCAAGATTATAGCAACGATTCCAGCAGACAAGAAACGTGTCCAGGCGCTACAGTACGGGATGTCCACAGTGTACAACACCAGAAGGAGACCGATATCTTACCATGAGTGCCTGCAGACGGCCACGGAGTACTGCAGGTAGCCTTGCTTGGGACCTTACTGCAGCCACTGGAACAGTTGTCTCCAGACACACAGTCTACAGACGACTGAACAGATATGGTTTATTCTCCTGGAGACCTGCAAGGTTCATTCCTCTGACCCCTGGTCACAGGAGAGCCCGTAAAGCCTGGTGTCAAGAACACAGTACATGGTCATTGGAACAGTGGTCCCAGGTTATGTTCACGGACGAGTCCAGGTATAGTCTGAACAGCGATTCTCCCCGCGTTTTCATCTGGCGTGAACCAGGAATCAGATACCAACCAACTTAATTTCCTTGACAGAGACCTGTACGGAGGTCGTGGTTTGATGGTGTGGGGTGGGATTATGATTGGTGCACGTACACCCTTGCATGTCTTTGACAGAGGAACTGTAACAGGTCAGGTGTATCGGGACGCCATTTTGCACCAGTATGTCCGCCTTTTCAGGAGTGCAGTGGGTCCCACCTTCCTCCTGATGGATGATAACGTACGGCCCCACCGAGCTGCCATCGTGGAAGAGTACCTTGAGACAGAAGATATCAGGTGAAAGGAGTGGCCTGCCTGTTCTCCAGACCTAAACCCCGTCGGCACGTCTGGGATGCTCTCGGTCGACGTATCGCTGCACGTCTTCAGATCCCTACGACACTTCAGGAGCTCCGACAGGCACTGGCGCAAGAATGGGAGGCTATACCCCAGCAGCTGCTGGACCACCTGATCCTGAGCATGCCAACCCGTTGTGCGGCCTGTGTACGTGTCCATGGTAATCATATCCCATACTGATGTCGGGGTATATGCGCAGGAAACGTGGCGGTTTCTAGCACATGTATTTCGGGACGGTTTTCTCAACTTATCACCAATACCGTGGACTTCCCTATGTGCCTATCCTATTAGCGCCAGTTTTGTGTAGTGCCACGTTGTGGCACCACATTCAGCAATTATCCTTAATTTATGAGCATGAGTGTAATAGCTGGGCCAGACAATTGCTGTCTTATATAGACGTTGCTGACCGCAACGTCGTATTCTGCCTGTTTACATATCTCTGTATTTGAATACGCATGCCTATACCAGTTTCTTTGTCACTTCAGTGCACATACAGACACAAAAGATGTATAAATCTGTCACTCTTCGGTAAAATATCTATTCAAAAGCCGTCTAGCCCTGGCCACTATGAAAGTGTGTAAATGTTATTCAACTGGCAAACTCACAAAACGGGGTCAGTGCATGAACGATCGAACTGAAGTATACCCACCGCTGGAGCTTCGTAGAGCATCTCTTTGGCAGTAGAATAATCGTTTGTGGCAGCCATAGAGTAAATATCTCTGGAGTGAGCATTCACATGCGCAGAACAGATTTTGTGTTGTCAACATACATTGCCGGCCTGGTCACGTGATATCGGGACGACGTGTGTTTGTCCGTATAGCGCCGTGTATATTTAGAATGTCACTACATCCCTAGTACAGACGGAATCTTTTCGAACGTGTCGTGGATTATTTATATATGTTGCGCAGACATTTTAACAGTATCCATTTGATGCCGGGAATAAACCAGCTACGTAACTTTTAAGGGCAAGGCATCCTGCTTCTTTGCGATAGGTGTCACATTAGGGATGCACTCGATTTTTGGTAGTTTTCGGTATGATACGGCACTTAGTATTACAGAGAATGACGTACATTTTTGCAGTGATGGTCTTGCAAAACGACTTGACAGTACGCTAGTACTTTTGCAAGTGTCCGAAAAACACCGAATTTGCCATACATTAGCGATTATATGCCTGCTAATTTGTCCTTTTTTCTTCTATTTCTGCATATTTATTTTCTCGTTTTTCCGACCTAAAGCACAGTTTTTCTTACTGGTGATGCTTTGAAGTATTTATTTAACGCATTTTACGTACTTGCTCCCAGTTTATTAAATAAATAGTAGACTGAGTAATCTATATACATAATCGACAAGTTACTGATAAATGCTTGGAGGATAGTATTTGCTGAAACAATTATCCATTCCCTTTCCTGTTCCACTAACAAATTTGCGAGAGGAAGCGATTGTTTGTAAGCTTTTGTACGAGCCGTTATATCTATTATATAGTCATAAAATCGTAAAAAAATAGGTCTACAGAATCAATCCTTAATTATAATGCGTCTCGAAATTTTTAAACATATACAGTGTCTCTTACTAATATGATAACTACAATTAGAGCTACATGGTATGTACCCATGAAAAGTTACTATCCCTCCTTTTACATATTTTTCTTTGCATCCGTAGCAACAACAGTAATTCACCATCGCTATTACTCTATCAACAAACGGTTAAACAGAACAAAAACTCTTGATATTATAAACTTCAAACGCTGCAGAAAGCACACACGCACAGCGAAGTCCCGAAAACACGTGACAATCCTGGTTTGATGTTGACAACATCCGTTGAACGCAATGCTCACTCCAGAGATATTTACTCTATGGTGGCAGCACTCTTGTGTCGCAGTCGTGGCTGGAGGAGACGTGGCAGCACAACTGGCAGTGCACGTGTTTGAAAGTGCGGTCACCCAGACTGCGGCCGATACCGCAGTTTTTATATCCGGCGTTTCTTCAGGGTAAAGGAACTAGTGCCGTAAAGGAACAGGTGCCCGCTACATTGCACAGGTAGTTATCCCCATGCTCCTTGCCAGCTCAATGACAGGAAGGTGATGTGCTTTTTCAGCAGGACAACGCACATCGACATACCGCTGCTGCGATGCAACGTGCTCTTTGTGGTATACAGCAACAGCCCTTACCACTAGGATCACCAGTTCTCTCGCCAGTTGAACACGTATGGGACATGATGAAGCAGGAACTTGATCGTTCTCTTGGGCCTGCAAGAACCATTGCTGAACTGCAACGAAAGCCGCCAGATGCTTGGTAAAATCTGTTTCAGGATGCCATTTGGCTTTTATATGATGGTTTGCATGCGAGGAAACACACCTGCTTTGCCGCTACAGGGGGAGTACACTGTGTACTGATGCTACTGTCTGGGCATCCTTTACCGTGACATGCGTGTTTCGTTTGGCATAAATATGTTATCCTTTAGTGTTTGCCTGTTGCCAGAAAAGTGACACATGTGTTACACACAAAAATAAAATTCTAGAATGAAGTATTCACTCTACAGCGGAGAGTGCGCTGATATGAAACTTCCTGGCAGATTAAACCTGTGTGCCGGACCGAGACTCGAACTCGGGACCTTCGCCATTCCCGGGCAACTGCTCTACCAACTTTTTTTCGTTGATTCCTTGACTCATTTTTTTTTATTACAGAGAGCACGCAGCCCTCTGACCGAACACGCTGAGCTACCGTGCCGGTGACCAACTCAGCTACCCAAGCACGACTCACGCCCCGTCCTCACAGCTTTAATTCCGCCAGTACCTCGTCTCCTACCTTCGCAGGAGAGCTTCTGTGATGTTTGGAAGGTAGGAGACGAGGTACTGGCGGAAATAAAGCTGTGAGGACGGAGCGTGAGTCGTGCTTGGGTAGCTCAGTTGGTAGAGCACTTGCCCGCGAAAGGCAAAGGTCCCGAGTTCGAGTCTCGGTCCAGCACACAGATTTAATCTGCCAGGAACTTTCAAAAATAAAATTGTTCAAGAATAAACTAAAGATATAAGGAGAGTTATTACACAAGAAACAAATAAAAACAGAAAGGAAATTCAAATTCAGTTCCCAGGTAATAGCTGAGGAAGAAATGGCACTAGGAAACCATTGGCATGAATTACAATGATTAGTTCCTCATATTATCAGCAAACTATGCACCTGCTAATAAAAAACCAAAATATCACAGCACCTGTTTCTTCCAGTAGACTCTCTATACATCAATAATAGATATTACTTTCAAAGATAACTAGATATGACCTCCTTTGAGGTATCATTATTACCAGTCACGTACTTCATGGATAATTCTTGACATGCTCAAATAGTCACATCCAATGTAAAACCTGATATAAGGCCGGCCGAAGTGGCCGTGCGGTTAAAGGCGCTGCAGTCTGGAACGGCAAGACCTCTACGGTCGCAGGTTCGAATCCTGCCTCGGGCATGGATGTTTGTGATGTCCTTAGGTTAGTTAGGTTTAACTAGTTCTAAGTTCTAGGGGACTAATGACCTCAGCAGTTGAGTCCCATAGTGCTCAGAGCCATTTGAACCATTTTGAACCTGATATAAGTTAACTATCTCTAATTACCGGCCCATTTCTCTCAATCCACTTTTAAAAAGAGGATGTGGCCTACAACAGAATACTAAATATGTAGAGTTAAACAGAGAAGCTATTCTGTGACTTTAAAGTGCTCAAGAAAGAGTTTAATGGGTTTCATTGTGAGACCTCCATGAATCAGTTCCACTTGCTTATGATTCTCACAGTAACAGTCTAATATCTTCCTTCCCATTAACTAGATTTGTGAAATCTCTATACCTTAAAATTACTCTGCGCAAATAACCTTTGACAGTTGTCAGCTATCTGATATTTTGCAATAAATAGAGACCGGATTATATGCATTTGTACGTTGCACATGTATTTCGTATTTGACTCCTTTTTACTAGTTACTGCATATTTCCGCTGTAAGTTTACAATAGTTTAAAAACCTAGACGATTCGGCTCTAGTTCAATCTCACAGAGTGACCGCGACCAACAACTGCGTGCTATCGCTAACTGAGAGGCTACTTACTGGGTAGCCAACTGTTTACTGTTTACTGAACAGGAGTAGGGCAGGCAGAGTCAACGCGCCTCCTGCCCACGCCCTCGCGTAATCCGCTCCCGTGTCACACCGCATGCGTCGGCAACGATTAAATTAAATTACGCAAGTCGTTAATTGCAGGTCCATTGTTTCAGTTTGGTTTTCTTTTAATCTGTACAAAATTTAAAATGTTTACCCGTAGTGTGCAATGTATTGTGCACCATGCCGCCCGAGAAAAGAAATGTCGTTTCGTTGATAGCTGGCCATCCTGAAACATTTACATATGACGGAAATGTTTTATATTGTCGAGTCTGCGAGAAAAAAGTCTCATGCAAAAAATAAAAAAATGTTTCAGATAGACCAGTATGTAAAGAAAAATCTTCATATCACGGGGACGTAAAAGAAAGGCTCACGACGTTTGACAGCGGCAAGTAGTAGTAGCAGGGATTAAACCTCCAAAAATAACCAAAAATGGATCTGTGTGAAGCATACATTGCAAGTAATATTCCGCTTCATTACAAGCCCTATCATCAAAGATTTCCTGCGCAAATATTGCGCAAATCAAAATATACCAAATGAAGCAACATTGCGTAAAAATTACATACATACAATTTATCTACATGTTCTTGAAGAAATACGCAGTTGGTGGCCTATAAAGAACTGGAAAAGGCAAATCATTCTACAATCGCCAGATTTGTGAATGAGGGTACTACAAGTTTTCGCAAGCTTCTGCAGATGAAAGCGCGTTCGTCTTTCTCTCAGACGCTGCATCCTATATAACAAAATCAGGAAAAGCCCTCCAAGTATTTTATCTGAATTTGATTCATGTGACGTTCTTTGCTCGTGTGTGTGTGTGTGTGTGTGTGTGTGTGTGTGTGTGTGTGTGGTTTGAGGTTTTCGGGCGCTAAACAGCGTAGTCATCAGCGCCCAAACGCATAGAAACGGGAACACATGCAGTGAAGGGACGAAGACGGACAGCGAACAAGGAGAACGGCTAAAAGACACAGACCTGACGCAGTTACAAATCCTCACATACAGAGGCAAAACAAGAGGAGAAGAAACGCATTAAAAAAGGAAAGGAAACACAAGGAAAAGAGAACAGAAATCGAAGTGAAACAAGTAGGTAATCGTGACTGGCGGACCTCTTACCTAAAGCCTGGGTGAGCCAGTCACCCAGCAGCACATTAAAATCCTCTCCCTAAAATCCGAGGCAACAAATTGGACAGGACACAAAACCGTAAGACCTTAACCACAGTTGTTGCGTCGTCTTGCAAAATAGAGGGCAAATCCGCTGGCAAGGAAACCACCTCCCTCTGGTCAGAGAATAAAGGACAGTCAAGTAAAATGTGGCGGACAGTAATCTGGACGCCACAAGGACTGCAGATTGGGGGGTCCTCCCACCGGAGTAAAAAACCATGCGTTAAGGGACTACGCCCGATGCGGAGGCGAGTGAGGAGAACCTCATCCCGCCTGCATGACTGGTAGGACGTACGCCATGGCCGCGTGGTGGCCTTGACCAGACGCAGCTTATTTTCACCGACTGCCAGCCACTCCTCTTCCCGTTGACGCATAACACGAAAACGCAAACGGGAGGTAACAGCATGGAGAGGGACGGCACATTCAACAACGTGAAGGAGGGAACATGCATCTTTGGCAGCCACATCCGCCAGTTCGTGTCCCCTAATACCCACGTGCCCCGGCACCCAGCAGAAAGAAACCTCCTTCCCCTGCCGTTGCAGGTGGAGTAGGGCATCGTGGATGTTCTGGACGACCGTATCCGCTGGGTACAAGTGTTTCATCGTCTGAAGGGCACTCAGGGAGTCAGAACAGATGAGAAACTTAAGACTGGGAACACATCTCATCTGCTCCAATGTCCGCAAGATCGCAAACAATTCGGCATCAAAGATGGTAAACGCCGCAGGAAGCCGTAACTTGACGACTCGATCAGGGAAAACAACAGCACAACCGACAGAGTCCCCCTGTTTAGAGCCATCCGTAAATACTGGTACATGGTCGGCATGCTGGTTTAAAATATCGTAAAATAAGGAGGTAAAAACAAACGCAGGAGTGCAGCTCCTCCGGCTCTCTGACAAGTCTAAAAGGACGCTGGGCCTCTGGAGCAACCAGGGAGGCAGGTGGGTAAAACCCTGGAGTTGGGGTGCCACACGCTCCACACCAAGGGACTCAAGCAAATGCTTGGCACGAATCCCAAATGGTCTCGTTGCCCTTGGACGACTGGAAAAGAGACGTTCCATAGGCGGTCGGGCAACAGTAGGGTATGCAGGGGAGGTAGGACAGGCAAGGAATTGACACACCCGTCGCACCATGAGTAGTTTCCGCCGGATGGCGAGCGGCGGTTGCCCTGCCTCAGCACACAGGCTGGGGATGGGACTGGTACGGAAGGCACCAGTGGCCAGCTTGATACCCTCATGGTGTACTGCGTCAAGAATCTTCAGATACGAGGGCCTCGCTGACCCATACACAGTGCATCCATAGTCAAGACGCGACCGGACGAAAGCCCTATAAAACTGCAGCAGACGCACCCGATCTGCTCCCCAGGACCGATGGCTCAGACACTTCAAAATATTCAGCGCCTTCAGGGCCCGCACCTTGAGGTCTTTAAGGTGCGGCAACCACGACAACTTCTTTGCTCGTGATGTAGTAAGATCCACGTTTGGGAATGTAAACAAACTGATTTCATCCATAAAGAAAGTGTTTCTTAAGGAACCTGCTTGCATCAGGACCTACAAAGAAAAACTACCTCCTGAACCACTGGTAGGTAACTCGTTGGGGTACGCGGATAGAAAATGTGTTGTTTTACGATGGACATTTTGAGGCCATCAGAGGTATAGTAAAAGACTTCGATAGCGGAAAGGCTTTGTCAGTTTGCCAGTGCAAGAAACCATTTAATGATTCCAGTAAAAACAAAAAATGCTGTGATTAGCACTCATTTTTCCCATATACCTGCGAGTATTAAAATGCTTCAAACTCATTGCTGGAGGTATTCCCGAGAAAACTCAAACAAAAGTTTGAGAACAGTCTGGAAACAGGCTTTGAACCTTGGTCCCAAACCGATAGTTTTATTAAGGGAATGGGTGAACTTTTACCAGAAACAATAAGTGCCAACATAGCACCCAAATTGAAATACTGCGCCGGCCGGGGTGGCCGAGCGGTTCTAGGCGCTACAGTCTGGAACCGCGTGACCGCTACGGTCGCAGGTTCGAATCCTGCCTCAGGCATGGATGTGTGTGATGTCCTTAGGTTAATTAGGTTTAAGTAGTTCTAAGTTCTAGGGGACTGATGACCTTAGAAGTTAAGTCCCATAGTGCTCAAAGCCATTTGAACCATTTGAAATACTGCCCAGTTGCCTCATTTTGAGTGATCGAAGACTACTACTGAACATTTGGAACAATACGTGATGTTTACAGTAGTAGCAAAATGTAAAACAATTTGTAAACGATACTTCAGTCCAATAAAATTAATTAAACGTTTATGTTGTTCAAAAATTCCTTATTATTTGTTATTTTTGAAATAAAATATTACAGAGTTCTTATGCGAGCCCCTCTGCGTGTGATATTTCTCGAAGCTGGACCTTTGAATGTAGATTGTTTCACAGCGATTTGATTGTTACAGACAGCAGCAACAGTAAAGAAGGAACAATACTTGAAACATGGTATGCATCTTCTCTCTGCAATTTTTTAAAAACTTGTCTCAAATGACCCTACCGAAACTCTACCACAAAGTATACAGATCATGAGATGAGCATTCTAAATGTCCCGATTTTTCGTGTGGCCGGCGCTCCTCCTCGCAGTCGATATGCACAGGACCACTTCGAGATATCAGAAGCAGTATCTGGAGCACTGCAGCCGCGTGGCAAATCCGCGTGAGTAGTGCTCGTCTATTTCACTCGCTATGCACGCGCAAGCGGAAACACGCGGCTAGTAGTTTACTCACTCGGTATCACGCGACGCTCACTCGAGGAGTGACGGGCAACAGCCGCGTGGCCTCGCCGTGCCGATAACGAAACAGACTCTACCTCTACAGCTTCGACACAACGTAGCGGCACTAATGACCCCGGCAAGCATTCAGATGCGTTTAGAATTAGAATTTCTTTTTAGCTGTAGATTTTCCATTTTTTCTATGGAGAAGGAGTGCACTTATACCTGAGATTCACCAAGTCTTACCACAGGACAAGGACAATTTAAGTGACAACAGAATATGGAATGCTATTGAAGCTCTTTGTTTCATTTGTGGAACTGTATATTTCCGTGAAATAATAGGTGATGAATTAATGTTCATTTTCAGTCAGCTGTTAAAATCGCACTGAGGTTTAGTCAAGTTTTTATCAGAACAAATTAAAAAGATTTACATTGAGAGTGTGACAACAGACTAATTGTCAGCTTTGTTTAGAATCAACTAAAATTCAAACCAGCTACACCGAAGGTTTTTATGAATAACTCGAGCAAGTGAACTAGTTGGGCTCGTTACATTTGACAATATGAACAGAAAGAGAAAAGAAGTGAAGGGTGTAGTGATGAAAAGAGATGGGTATTATTCCAACAGATTTCTGTCTGGATGATTATTCGAATAAGTAGATCATTCAGACAAATTTAACCACCAATAAATTATCTGTAAATTAAATGTTTAAGAACATGTAACACCACTGGATTTTATTTGTTTACTTCTAGTACAAAATTAGCATTTGTTCCCTTGGCTCAGTGCGGTTTCTGTTTTATAAGTAACTCAGTAATGGTTTGTACAGAAGTGTGCTTTTATGGCTCAGTGGCTTAAGTTGCAGACTACAAAACGTATGCTTAGGGTTCCACCCCAGTTGGTCATACGATTTTCTGTTATCGCTTTTTCCACCTATAACAATGACAATAATACCAAGTTGCACTATATTTCGGAGTACGTGTTGAAGTGTAGCTTCCCCTCTGACTATATCTGTTTAGAGGTGGGAGGAAGTAGAGGCCTAGGAAAGCACTGCAGTGCTGAAACCATCCTTCAAGTCGAGCACGGCTTTACTTCATTTACAGTGTAACAAATGAAACATAAGAATGCTTATAGGCGGACGGCGTCAGCATTTTAAGCCATAACGCACTCGGCAGTCGCAATGTTAAGCTGCCAATTAGTCAGCCACCTGACGGTCAATCGTGAGCGATCGTCCGAGAGGTATGGACGTCCAATATGTTATGCGTTTTTACTCATAACAAACGTACTTCACTGTAATTATAAAAATTATTTTTCCATCGTTTTACTTGCTTTATGCACTGAGGATTATAAGTTCACTTATATGGATGCTGGAGCATGTGGAAAATACAGTGACTCATTTATTTTTATGCAGTCAATTTAACATGAAAATCTCGTTAGTAGATACATGAATATCGGTGAAAAGTCTCCATATCAAACAAGGGAGTGCTGATGCCGTGCGTCATTGTCGGAGACAAAGTTTAACAGGCAAGAAAACCTGATCGTCTCGGACTAGGAGATATATAGAATACTCTCTAGCAAATAAATGGAAGCGGAGAATTTTTCATTGCCCAATGGATGTTCGAGAAGAATTTGCAGTTGCTGTAGTAAATGGATGCTGTATTTTAATAATGTGCCAGAATGAAATGGCTGTAAAATTTGAAAGTCATTGTACGTTCCTCCAGAACTGGAAATTCTTCCAAGTCCTACAAGCTGACGAAAGTCGTCATGAAATTTGTTTCAAGATGAAAGGAAGATCTGGCTGTTTCGACAAGTGCACAGACGCCGAAGGCAGCCACGTTAAGTTCTCTACGAGACAATCTGCTCACAATTGGCAGCGCGGAGCCAGCTGGCTGTCGCAGAAGCCCAGTACGCGGGCTGCAATGCACCACTGTTCTTAACGGCTGCCGCAGGCGGTCTGCTTAGTGCTTTACAGCCTTTCTTCATTACCGACTCGGCCCGCTTCATGTGTATCTGCATCTGTCAATAAGTCTCCCCTTCCAACTACTAACATGGCGCAAAAGGTCCACGCAAGCAGCCAACAATGAGAACGCAGCTGACAAAAACACTCAATCTTCAAAGCCTTTCTTACATTGCTAACACTATCGGATGTGCGTGTCTCCTTAGTACAACTACACAATTTGTAGTTGCAGTGCTACAAAATGAGTGAACCGGTCCTAACGATTAAAATCACCAGCCTTTTAATCTGAAGTTTCCTAAAACGTTTACGGAATGCTGCTGGATGTCCAGAGTGATCTGAAGTTTTTTAGGGTTAACCCTGAGTGAGCTTGTGTTAGAATACGGAATAGTTTTCGATCCGACGTCCTTCCATGCAGTTACATAGAGCTTTGAGATACAAAAATTTCAGGAGACACACTGGGTTCGAGTATATAAAAAAAGAGTTCACAATATTGCAGCACGCTCGCAACTTGTGTGCCGTGAGATTGTCAAGAGACGATTGTAAGACGTTTCCACCTTTCTGTACCAACTGCAATTATTGCAGCAAAGCCTTAGTCACGATTTAAAAACAGGTAGTCCACCTTTATTGCTGTCCATATGCTCACGCTGCTGTCACTAGCATCAGTAATCTTCGGCAACGTCCGCGAAGCGTCTTATTCTCACTCGCACACCACAAGCGCGTGCGTACCATGCGGATAGGCCTCGTGGATGCAGGACTATAGCATTAAAAATCAACTACTATGTTTTTTATTATTTAATCTTGCATGTTTCCAAACTTTTCACGCATACTTTTTATCATTTTTCATACATGTTTTGAGATTTTTATTTTACATGTAATCCTGTCTCTAGTAATAAATATTGGGTCTCTTCTGTTTATTTGTGTGAATTTTATTACGCGTTAGGTAATCGGATAGGTAAAAAAATCTACTGACCAAGCGGAGGCAGAATACACATAAAAGATTATAATTAGGCAAGCTTTCGGAGTCAGTGGCTCCTTCAGGCAGAAGGGTTGAAGGGGAACCAAAAGGAGTGAAGGAAAAGGTCTGGGAAATTTCGGGAAAGTCACCCTGAACCGCAGGTCACAGCAAATTTACCGGACAGGATGAGAAGGAAAGACTGATTGTTGAGGACTGCACTGGACGAGATTTGAAAACCTGACAGATCAAGGGTGGGAGACAGGGTAACATGCAAGACAGAGATTACTGCTTAAACATTGTGCTTGAGTTAATAAGAGTGAAAAGCTAAGTGCATTGTACGTAACAGAGGAGGGATGGGGACGGAGAAAAAGTGACAGGTAAGTAAATGAAAGATACAGAAAACTAAAACGGAGTGAAGAAAGGAGTATTACTGTGACGAAATGCTGTAATGTAAATTAAGGCCAGGTGGGCGGCGAGAACCACGGACATCTTGTGTTCCCACCAGCGGAGTTCTGAGAAACTGGTGTCTGGGGGAAGACTCCAGATCATGCGCATGGCGAAACACGCACGATTGTCATGCTGAAGAGCATGCTCTGCAAGAGGATACTGTGTTGCTAGTATACACCCTCTGCCTATGTCCAATCATCCTAACTGATAATTTGATGGTAGTCATGCCAATCGAAAATGCCGAACAGTGCTTGTGTAACAGTTGGTATATGATGTGTCATTTCACATGTGGCTCTCCCTTTGATAGTATATATTTTGATAGTTGCAGGGCTGGTGTAGGTGGTGATGAGAGGTTGCATAGGGCAGGTCTTGCAGTGGGGGTGGTCACAGGGGTAGGAGTCATAGGGTAGGGAGATGGTTGCAGAAGGAGCATAGGGCTGACAAGAATGTTATGGAGATTGCCTTAGTTCATCAGCACCTGCAACCCATAGTACAAAGACTTCCCCCCTTTATCAAAGATACCTACCATTCTTTGGATTCTCTGAAATCTGTGCCCATCCCATTCCCACCACACACCCTGCGTGTAAGCATTGATGCCACCTCCCTCTACACCAACATTGCACGTGTACAAGGTCTGTCTGTTGCTGAACATTTTCTGTCAGGACCCACCTGATTCCAAACCTATGTCATCCTTCCTACTCACCTTAATCAACTTTATACTTTCCAAACACTACTTCACCTTTGAGGGACAGAAATACAATCAAGGGTATGGCCATGGGAACCAGGATGGCTCCTTCCTATGCCAACTTTTTCAGGGGTCACTTGGAGCTTTTCTGAGTTTCATAAGTCTTCAGCCCCTGGATTGGTTTAGGTACATTGACTACATCTTTACTACTTGCCCCCCTTCTAACAGCCATGTAATGGAAGTCTCTAGAGGAACCGAAGGTTCCAAATGATTGGAAAAGAGCACAGGTAGTCCCAGTCTTCAAGAAGGGTCGTCGAGCGGATGCGCAAAACTATAGACCTATATCTCTGACATCGATCTGTTGTAGAATTTTAGAACATGTTTTTTGCTCGCGTATCATGTCATTTCTGGAAACCCAGAATCTACTCTGTAGGAATCAACATGGATTCCGGAAACAGCGATCCTATGAGACCCAACTCGCTTTTTTGTTCATGAGACTCAGAAAATATCAGATACAGGCTCCCAGGTAGATGCCATTTTCCTTGACTTCTGGAAGGCGTTCGATACAGTTCTGCACTGTTGCCTGATAAAGTAAGAACCTGCGGAATATCAGACCAGCTGTGTGGCTGGATTGAAGAGTTTTTAGCAAACAGAACACAGCATGTTGTTCTCAATGGGGAGACGTCTACAGACGTTAAGGAAACCTCTGGCATGCCACAGGGGAGTGTTATGGGACCATTGCTTTTCACAATATATATAAATGACTTAGTAGATAGTGTCGGAAGTTCCATGCAGCTTTTCGTGGATGATGGAAGTTGCAGCATTAGAAAATTGCAGCGAAATGCAGGAAGATCTGCAGCTGACAGGCACTTGGTGCAGGGAGTGGCAACTGACCCTTAACATAGACAAATGTAATGTATTGTGAATACAAAGAAAGAAGGATCCTTTATTGTATGATTATACAATAGCGGAACAAACACTGGTAGCAGTTACTTCTGTAAAATGTCTGGGAGTATACGCACAGAACGATTTGAAGTGGAATGATCATATAAAATTAATTGTTGGTAAGGCGGGTGCCAGGTTGAGATTCATTGGGAGAGTCCTTAGAAAATGTAGTCCCTCAACAAAGGCGGTGGCTTACAAAACACTCGTTCGACCTATACTTTAGTATTGCTCATCAGTGTGGGATCTGTACCAGGTCGGGTTGACAGAGGAGATGGAGAAGATCCAAAGAAGAGCAGTGCATTTCGTCACAGGGTTATTTGGTAAGCGTGATAGTGTTACGGAGATGTTTAGCAAACTCAAGTGACAGACTCTGCAAGAGAGGCGCTCTGATCGCGGTGTAGCTTGCTGTCCAGGTTTCGAGAGGGTGCGTTTCTGGATGAGGTATCGAATATATTGCTTCACCCTACTTATACCTCCCGAGGAGATCACAAATGTAAAATTAGAGAGATTTGAGCGCACACGGAGGCTTTTCGGCAGTCGTTCTTCCCGCGAACCATACGCGACTGGAACAGGAAAGGGAGGTAATGACAGTGGCATGTGAAGTGCCCTCCGCCACACACCGTTGGGTGGCTTGCGGAGTATAAATGTAGATGATGTCTATATGGACTCATGGTGAGGTTGACCTGTTAAAATTGATGGAATCTCTGAATACCTTCTCCCAATTAAATTTCACTTGGTCATATCCCGATTCCTGTGCCACCTTCCTTGATGTTGATCCCATCCTGACCAAAGGGCAGCTACACACTTCTGTCCACATAAAACCTACTAACAAACAACAGTACTTACATTCTGGCAGTTGCCATCCTTTTCATGTCAAATATTCCCTCCCATACAGTCTTGAAATTCGAGGCAAACGTATTTGTTCAGATGCTGACTCCTTACAACAATACACCACAATTCCCACCTCAACCTTCACTGGACGCAATAACCCCACTAACTTAGTTCAAAAGCAGATTTCCCGGGACATCACATCCAATCCCGGTACTACTGATCCCTCAAAACAAAAACTTCAGAGCACACCACTGGTCACTCAGTATCATCCTGGTCTTATAAACAGATACTTTGACAAGGTCACGACTTCCTAAAATCACGCCCTGAAATGAGATCCATTCTGTCCGAGATTTTGCCCACCACATCTAGAAAGCTTTTCGTTGCTCTCTCAATCTTCACAGTATTCTTGTCATACTCTACGACTCCTCCTGCACCCATCTCCCTATCCTATGGCTACTACTACCCGTGGCTGTCCTCGATGCAAGATTTGCCCTATGCACCCTCCCACTACCACCTATACCAGCCCTGTAACTGGCCAAACATATACTATCAAAAGGAGACTCACCTGGGAAACGACATATCATATACCAACTGTTATGCAAGCACTGTCCGGCCTTTTCCATTGGCATGACTACCAGCAAATTGGGCATAGGCAGAGGGTGTATACTAGCAACACAGTTTCCTATTGCAGAGCATACTCTATAACACGACAATCACGACCTCGGTGCCTGTTTCACCACGCGTACCATTTGGATTCTTCCCCCAGGACACCAGTTTCTCAGAACTCCACAGGTGGGAACTAGCGTCACAAGATGTCTGTCGTTCTCGCTGCCCACCTGCCCTTAATTTACGTTTATTTCTTCTGACTCAGTATTTCTCCACAGTAACTAGTCCTTTCTCCACTGTGTTTTAGATTTCTACAGGGTGTTACAAAAAGGTACGGCCAAACTTTCAGGAAACATTCCTCACACACAAATAAAGAAAAGATGTTACGTGGACATGTGTCCGGAAACACTTAATTTCCATGTTAGAGCTCATTTTAGTTTCATCAGTATGTACTGTACTTCCTCAATTCTGATGATCAAATTGTAAATTTTCACAATAAACATGTGCGGGCTGACGAGAATCCGCACGCAATTGTGCAATCACATCATCAACACAGATTTTCTGTGAACTTTTGGCCAGGCATTGTTGGTGATGTCTTCATTGGGCCCCATGTTCTTCCACCTACACTCAATGGAGCACATTATCATGATTTCATACGGGATACTCTACCTGCGCTGCTAGAACATGTGTTGTCATCGTTACCATTTCATCCTCATCACCTAAACGCAAGTTGCCCAATGTGGCATTGACTGGAAATAAGACTTGCACTTGGCAGCCAAACTTCCCTGAATGGGGCCTCCTGGCCAACAATGCTATACGCTCATTTCATATCTATCCAATTACCTTATTTTGTCAATAATTTGTTTTCATTGTTATATTACATTCAGTTGTGCTGAGGTACCACTTCCAGTCATTGTTGATTATTTGCACGTTGTTGCTTTCACAACAACCACTACAATTCTAGACTAATTTAGAAACTTGTTACAACTTCACTTCAAGGGTATTTCATCACATAATCAGCTCTATTTAGACAATAAGTGGGTGTCAAGCATCCACTACCCTTGACATTACATACTGTAACAATATAGGAGAACTCCATAACCACTCTAAAACCATTTCTGTCAAATCTTATACCTGCAAATTACTGAATATCCAACATTTATTTGAGTTGAAACTTCCTCGCAGATTAAAACTGTGTGCCGGACCGAGACTCGAACTTGTGACCTTTGCCTTTTGTAGGCACGTGCTCTATCATCTGAGCTACCCAAGCACAACTCACAACCCGTCCTCACAGCTTTACTTCTGCCAGTACCTCGTCTCCTACCTTCCAAACTTTACAGAAGCTCTCCTGCGCAGGAGAGCTTCTGTTCCTTGAGGAAGGGGGAAAAGAATAGCAAGAGGATACACATGAGACATGGAAGGTAAACTATGTTGCAAAGGCTGGGGCCCCTTGGCAGCCAAGCTCAAACCCGTCAAAGAGTGGCGAGACCCAGGGGGTGGGGGGTTATTTTGTGATAATTAATGTTATTAATGTTTCAGGAAGAATACAGTTTAATGCCTTAGGTGCAAAATGCCTTCCCTTCTCGTCAAGTGCAAGTGATTGCAATTCTGTTCTGCAATGTCTACAGAGTCTCATACCCCATAACAATTTGGCAACTAACAACTATTTATGCACCAGGAACATAAAGCAAGGCATCAGTTGCCAATATACACGTGTTTCAACAAAGGTCTACAGCCTGAGCTTCTGTACTATTTACAATGTTTACTTGGCCTCACATTCTAAATTTACTTCAAAGAACCACTTTGTAACTAAAAGCTTGTTTACATTTGACAAACTTACAACAAATTGAACAGTGTATCATGCAAGAACACAGTCATACCTTATCACATGTGCATTATTCATCTCAGGAACTTGTACTTAGAAATGAATAAAAACTTTTTACATTCTTTATACGTAATTTTGTGAAAATTATCTCGCACAACTGGAAGTCATCATGAAAGGAAAACATGGTGGGATTGACTTCATTAATGTACAGATCAAAGAACAAAACCATTTGTTTTGTTTCTTTATTATTTATTTTACAAATACAAAATAAATATACTCTATAATAGAAATTACAAGAAATGTCACAATTTGTATCAAACAGCAGAATATTTTTTGAGGGGGAAACCTTCTACGGGACAAAAACCCCCTCAAAAATGTTAACAAACTTCTCAAAATTATGTTAGGAAAACGAAACTACACTCATACTGACTATACTACATACAAGTGCTGTTACATATCATTCACGAAATAATCTAACAAAAAGCTGAAAAGGTTGAATTTATTGTGCATGTTTTTTATAGCAGGTAATAATTTTTTTTATAATATTGGTATTTCTGAGACCTACTGATGCAAAATCCTGAAAGGTGGTGCAAATATTATAAGATTCATCACAGTGAAAACCACAAATCCAAATTATTAAATGTGTCAATGAACAGATCTTGTGGGACAGACAAATTGCACATTAACTTTACACATAGCTGAAAGATTTTATTTTAAGTGCATGCAACATTTATAGTCCATCTTTACATGTCAATGCTACTGCAGAGGTAAGCAGAAATGACAAGTACATTACATTTCAACAATAACAACATACATCTATATTTGACCAATACATGTTTTGCAATATACTACTCTCTTGCCAAAAAGTAAAAAAAAAATTCTACCTGAGAAACATGTAGAGTTTAGGAATAATACTTTTTAAAGATTCTATAAGCAGTAATAAAGAAAACAAAAATTATAAAAAATCTGTAAAATATTTGTGACATTTACACAAGATGGAATACAAAAATGTATTCATCATGCATTGGTGATGACTAGCATTAATGTGCAGAAAAGTTAAATTATATTTCTATAGGTGACAGAAAATAAAACAAATGAAAAACTGTCTTCCAGCACATTTGCAACAGATTAGCACAAAATGTAGTATCAAAAAACAAATTTTTTCATAAGAAGACTGTTTTTCTTACACTATGTTCAACACAGCTGCACTACGAGATATAAAAAATAAAAATAGCACAAATGCAGTTTCACAGACAAGCACCAATCAGCAAAAAAATCCAGCAAAAACTGGGGCATACTATTGTGGTACAACAATAGGTGGAAAAATCTATTACACACCAATTATACAACACATAATTTATGTCTGAATACTGCAAATATTTATAATACATCAGTTACTGTCATTGTTACATTCTGATTTTAGGATCATAGCTTCCTCTCTCATAAGATAAAAATACAAATGATGATGGTATCATGAACGCCAAGTCAATTTTGACCAAATCTGGACTAGTAAATATGAACGATCTCAAGTCAAAGAACTCTCAAGGAATAAAGTTAATGGAAGAAAAAAAAATCTAGGAAATGGAATGTCATTTCCATCAATAAGTAACAACTGAAGGCCAATATACAATGCCTTTTTGTGTCAATTTTTTCTTTGCACATTGGCTGTCAGACTTTCTGCCTCTTTTGCCCAAGATTGCTATAAATAAAATGCATCAGTTTTCCCATCTTTCACCCTACACCAGCCTCAGTTTTTTTTCCATTCTTTCCCATATTTACAACAGCCGAAGACATATTTCATAGTTAGTAATTGTTTATGAAGAAAGTTACCTCTATCATCTTCTATCTGCCTATACCAAGATCTTTAAAATTTACCTGTTCAACAATAAGGATGGTCTAGGAAGTATCAAGGCAGGAACGAGAACAACATACAAACAATGAACTCCGAGCATAAATGTAACTTTTTAAAATCTGAACAAAATAGGGCTGCAGTAAGAAAATTAATTCCTGATTAACTGAATGAACACGGGTCACAATCAAGACCACCACCTTCTCACAAAGACAAACTGACAGCTGAGAAGTCAGTCTGCTAATATCAGTACGTTTTCAGTTACTCTAAGTGACTATTGGTGATTGTGTTATAGCCAACAGTGTTAATAACAATGAAACAAGGTGCCAAACACAGACGTCTATGACAAAAGTAACAAGATTTTTCTAACATTACATTACTACTTAGGGGGAAAAAAAAATCCTCAGGCAGCAGAATGTGACCCTGCATACATGTATATGTACAATCATAATGCTTGAATTGTTGATTCATGGTTTACACAAACATATTATTCATCTTTTCTCTCTGTAAGAATCTTACAGATATTCAGAAACTATGAATGGCTGCAAAAAGCCTTTTGCATAATTTGTACTTTTATGTTACAAAGAATTTAAAAAAATAAAATAATAATAATAAATGAAAATTACCCAAAGAATTTTAATGTGTGAAATGGGAAAGAGGAGTCATATTTCAGCTGACAGAAAGATTTGATAAGGCTGGCAATTCATACATAATCCTTCATAATATTCATTCTCTGCTGGATCAAGTGTCAGGTCAGCAAACAGTAGGAGAGCTTCTGACTTTCCACCAAAGAAAATCATTAAGTTTATTATAATACTGTCTTACTTATATACCCAATGCTCACATTTCAACCCTATCCATTGAGCAAATGTTTTGTTGTATTTTAAATTTTAAATACATGAACACATGAATTCAACTAAAAAAGGAATGTGTGTTCAACACAACTGCTTTGTGATGATGTAAGGATGAGAATTACAAGCCACAACATTCTTCCAAAACACCTTACCTGTTACTTACACAATTAAATGCACACTTAGTCAGGAACATTCAAGAAAGCAATGAAGCCACATTCCTGATAAAGCTAACCCAAAAAAGTGACTTTGAATATAGAGATAATCCCTAGTTTCTTTTACTTCAAATGTTTCAATGTCAGTTAACAACTAATACAATAATTAGAATCAATCACGATTATCACTGCAGCTCATAGTTAAAATTCTGATGATCTGTCAGTATAGTAAAGGCATAATACCACACGGAATGTGATTAACTACTTGAGATTCACTTCGTAAGTACAAAATCAGAAATGTTGAAAAGTAATAATTTATGTTTCATCATTAAACTACATATGAAATAAACAATTAAACATGTGTTACCTGTTCTGTCTCCAAACACTGATATCTCACCCCCCCCCCCCCCCCTTCCTTCCCCACAATACCCTCCATTTGTTTATCGCAACTGCAACCACCTTTGTGGACAAATGATCCAGTCTTAAATTACATATGTAAAATTTCAGAACCTCTCTCTGTTACTAGAAAACATATTCTAGTAATTGTACATTTTAAAAAGAGTCGTTAGTCCCAGAAACCCATTTTTTGCCACTTCCTACATACTATAAATGTATGTAATGTAATGGCATAATGTAGGTAAAAATTATGTTTCACATCACATAAGTAATGTTTCTACAAATCATGTTTTAAGTATAATTGTGTCTCACAGAACAACACAGAAAATCTTTTCCTTTTTTTCATTTTCCTTCTTTTACAAAAGTAGAGTACATTAAAATTGCT